>NC_064619.1:26191004-26544004 GCF_023898315.1 Schistocerca nitens | reverse complement strand
TTGTGCCAAACAAGTAAGTACGTACCTTCCGTTGCGATCATCCATGTCGAAGGGAGCTCCTCACGAAACAAGTTTCATTGTAATCTCTTATTGAAAATCGTTAGAATAATTGAAATGTGTAAAAACAGAAAGACCTCAGTATCGTTAGGCAGGAGCACTCCTCTTACTGAAGACACTCGTCCTCCAATCGAAAATACGGTAAACAAACTTGAAGCCACTGTGGTCAGAATCAGTTACTTGAAACTCTCCAGGCCACGTCATGAATTCATAGAGCTTAGAATTATTTTCAAAAATGTAAGGAATATTTATGAGATCTGTTGCAAGAACGGACACCATATTAATGACTGGATTTCATGAACGGACAGACACTGCAGAGAGAACAGAATTGAAGAGTCGTAACATTGAGTTTGAATACTTGATTTACGGCGAAACTGGGAACGTGTCCACTGTGGAAGAGGTGAAATTATTCTCCTATCTAGGAACCATAATTAAGCTGGATGGGTGAAGCAAGGAGGAGATCAGAAACATATTGACAAAGACGATTAAACGCACATGTACAAGAGAACATCAAAAACAACAAAAAAAGCGAAAAATACCACTAACTATAAGCGCCAGAAATCTGAAATAGAATTTCACACTATCTTTTCTTTCCAAACACTTCCTGAAGTTAACTGTGTAAGTGAACCGTAAGGCCATACAACATAGTTGAGCTTTGTCATCAAAAGATTTCGGATAGAAAATTAGTGCGACTAGACTTTACAAATTGCGTCAACGCATCAGAGAGACTCAGCAGAATTAATCGCGAGCAAATCGTTGTTTAATACAAGAAGCCAGAGTTGATCTCCGACTTAAGCAGTCGTCTAGTTTCCTGATCCCATGTGGACTTTCCGAGAATCGAGATGATCCCAACGTTATCGGGTAGGGAATGGAAAACTGAATGCTATGGATAGCGCAAAGAGGAACTTCATAGCTGGTACTTGGCTACTGGTCTTGCAAGAATCATTAAATGTTTCAGGGCAGGAATTTTCTATCTATAGAATGGTAACTATAAAGTTGGCAGGGTGAGAATATGGACATCGCCCTTAATGAGGCAGGCCTAAAACCTACGTGGTCTGAAGGTGCTAAACAATAGCACTGATCATACTGCTCAAAAAGGGAGGTTAATTAAGAATGCAAGAATATAATACACCTGCTCAGTGTGGGTTGAGCAATATGTGAGAGCTTCATGGAGTTACCTAGCTAATCTGTTACCCGCTCATGAGCCAACGAAAAGCATATATCCGAGTTGTTGGGCTGGAAATAAAGGAAAAATATGCCTCCAGATATTATGTAAGAATTAACAAATTCTACATGGACCTAGCTCCCTATTGGATGAGGCAGCATTTACCAAAATGAATAGCCCTCATGATAGGTTGAAGGCAACCCCCCCCACCCCATCACAATCTCCTCTCAGAGCCCCATAGTCCGCACGCTACGGGTCTGCAGACAGTGAAAAAGCGCCTGGATGCCGTTCCGGTCGGCCGTCAACTACAAATGTGATCCGCCGTGTCTGGCAAAAGAGTCTGGAAGTCTGCTCTCCGCAGAATCTGTCACATTACTACGCCTCTTAGGTTCTCGCTTAGTACCTCGGTCAGAACACACCCGTTTAAACTTGTCTTATCAAGGCAACTTTGTCTGACTATTGATTCACCAATCAGTCAATAAAAAATCGACTGCTCGAATCCCCTCTTCATGAAATTTTGGAAGTAGCCAGTTGGAGGCTGTAGTATGTTGGGACAACTTGTTTCCAGTTAAATCTGTGTGTCGTTAGTTACCTCATCAATATGGTAAAGCAATGGCCAGACTGTGAGATGGGGCAAGGTCGGCTTCTCGCAACACTCTACAAACAGAATTTTCAAACTGTCACAGTTCAAATTTCCACCCAAGAGAAAGTAGAGAGAGTAAGGTGCCAGTTTCAGAGGTTCACCCATTTATCTCACTGGTCGAAGAAATGTGCCACCTCTCAGCTACGTTGTGCTTTTGCAGTAACATGGAATTCGTACCCCAGGTGCACTAAAACGCATAGCACTGAAGATAGATTTTAATCAATTGAAAGGTTCAATTTTAGCGGTCGATCGTCGAGGACGTATGCTTGTTCTTATTAATATCTTCTGAAATAGTCGTAATTATAAAATCGCCTTATCACGGTCTTGTTGATTTACAGTCGGTGTACTAACCCATAGATGTTCACTCCATGCGAATAATACACCATAAATTATCCCTGGTCTATCGGTATATACATGTGGAATTAATCCACTAATCATCAGTTCAATTATTATGCACTATCTGTCTTAGTGATAGCTTTACCGTTAATCAGAGTTCTTTCATGAATACGATATTCTGTCCAATAAACAGCGTAACTTATAGCATTCATAGATACTGTTATTGTCACTGGTATAAGCTTCTCGTTCGTTGCAAAGGTTGTATCTTTTTTGTTTTTGATAAATGCCGTTCGAAAACTGATTTTTAACATTTACATTATAATTCTTAACTTCAGAACGGATATAAAGCTCGTTTACCCTTACAAAGATCTTACACAGCTCGCTTCTGTTTAAATTGTCGTGAGATATGTCCACAGATCTCAAACACTCAATTTGACTAAACCAGACATCCTGTATCTAAGTTTGAAGTCCATAATAAATGAAACTTCAACTCTTATAAACTTCATTTTACTACCACACAATTTTTGTTTTTGGTCATCAGTCTTCTGATTGGTTTGATGCGGCTCGCCACGAATTCCTCTCCTGTGCTAACCTCTTCATCTCAGAGTGGCACTTGTAACCCACGTCCTAAATTATTTGCTGGATGTATTCCTATCTCTGTCTTCCTTGACAGTTTTAGCCCTCTGTGGCTCCCTCTAGTACCATGGAAGTCATTCCCTCATGTCTTAACAGATGTCCTATCATCCTATCCCTTCTAGTTATCAATGTTTTTCACACATTCATTTCCCCTCCGATTCTGCGTAGAACCTCCTTCTTCCTTACATTATCAGTCCATCTAATTTTCAACGTTCGTCTGTAGCACAACATCTCAAACGCTTCGATTCTCGGGGAGGTCTTCTTTGGAAACCGGCGGTCGTTTTAACGCTAATGTCGACCAGCAGAGAGGACACCTTGACTACGGGAAGACTGGTTCTGGTGCTACTGCCTCTCCCTACGTTCGAACCATGAAACATAAACCTGAACAAAGTTCATTTGCGAAACACAATATATAAGAGCTTTTAGTTGCACCACCATTAGAAAACTTGTGACTACTACAACCCATGTGTTCCTTGGTGGAGATCGCTCCATGGTACGGTGTAGTAATCACCGTATCATCTCATGGACTCTGCAGAGATGCCTGTTGAGAAACTTTCATCAGGAAGAAAGGTGTTAGGTGTTCCTCCTACGACTCCGCTACTTAAATCGTGACCACAGCAGTGGCTCTGCAAATAAGAGGAGGGGGGGGGGGCATTCGCGATTGGGGTTGTTTGGGCGAAGAGACCAAACAGCGAAGTCACCGGTCTCATCGGATTAGGAAAGGACAGGGAGGAGGTTGGCTGTGCCTTTTCAAAGGAACCATCACGGCATTTGCCTGGTACGATATAGGGAAATAACGGAAAACCTACACAACTGGTCATTAAAATTGCTACACCACGAAGATGACGTGCTACAGATGCGAAATTTGAGCAACACGAAGAAGATGCTGTGATATGCAAGTGATTGGTTTTTAGAGCCTTCACATAAGGTTGGCGCTGGTGGCGACACCTACAACGTGCTGACATGAGGAAAGTTTCCAACCGATTTCTCATACACAAACACCAGTTGACCAGCGTTGCCTTATGAAACGTTGTTGTGATGCCTCGTGTAAGGAGGAGAAATGCGTACCATCACGTTTCCGACTTTGATAAAATTCGGATTTTAGGCTATCGCGATTGCGGTTTATCGTATCGCGACATTTCTGCTCGCTTTGGTCGAGATCCAGTGACGATTAGCTGTGAGTTCAGGAGGGTAATACGGAACGCCGTGCTGGATCCCAACGGCCTCGTATCACTAGCAGTCGAGATGACAGGCATCTTATCCGCATGGCTGTAACGGATCGTGCAGCCACGTCTCGATCCCTGTGTCAACAGATGGGGACGTTTGCAAGACAACAACCATCTGCACGAACAGTTCCACGACGTTTGCAGCAGCATGGACTATTAGCTCGGAGACCACGGCTGCAGTTACCCCTGACGCTGCATCACACACAGGAGTGCCTGCGATGGTGTACTCAACGACGAACCTGGGTGCACGAATGGCAGAACGTGGTTATTTCGGATGAATCCAGGTTTTGTTTACGGCATCTTGATGGTCGAATTCGTGTTTGGCGACTTCGCGGTAAACGCACATTGGAAGCGTGTATCCGTCATCGCCATACTGGCGTATTACCCGGCGTGATGGTATGGGGTGCCATTGGTTCCAGGTCTCGGTCACCTCTTGTTCGCACTGACGGAAATTTGAACAGTGGACGTTACGTTTCAGATGTGTTACGACCCGTGGCTCTACCCTTCATTCGATCCCTGCGTAACCCTACATTTTAGCAGGATAATGTACGACGGCATGTTGCAGGTCCTGTACGGGCCTTTCTGGATACAGAAAATGTTCGACTGCTGCGCTGGCCAGCACATTCTCCAGATCTCTCACCAATTGAAAACGTCTCATCAATGGTGGCCGAGCAACTGGCTTGTCACAATACGCCAATGACTACTTTTGATGAACTGTGGTATCGTTTTGAAGCTGCATGGGCAGCTGTACCTGTACACGCCATCGAAGCTCTGTTTGACTCAATTCCCGGGCGTATGAATGCCGTTATTACGGCCAGAGGTGGTTGTTCTGGGTACTGATTTCTTAGGATCTATGCACCCAAATTGCGTGAAAATGTATTCACATGTCGGTTCTAGTATAATATATTTGTGCAATGAATACCCGTTTTTCATCTGCATTTCTTCTTGGTGTAGCAATTTTCATGACCAGTAGTGTAAATCAGGATGGGTGGACACAGGACTGAACTGTCGTCCTCCCGAATGCGAGTCCAGTGTGCTAAATACTGCGCCACCACCCTGGGTTGTAAACAGGAGAAACTAGTCAGGAACTACCTGCTTCAGCACCGGTATGTAGCGCCGCGCCGGACAAGTTCACTAGCACACAAGAGGAGCAGGGGTGTCTCACCCTGGCATGTCACTCCTGTGACGCTGGTTAGCAAGACACCTCCTGGAATATTCTATGGCCAAAGGGCATGCAGGGGTGAAATGATTATGGGAAAACTTTTACCTTTGCTTAACTTCAGAAAAGGCTTCCTATTGTCTACAGTCAGTACATGACCAGTTCAGGGAAGAAGCGGCTGCTTAGTTACAAATTGGAAACCTTTCCGATTAGTAATGATTATTAAAAGAAGTGCTCATGACTTGCTTCCACCGGAAAGTGCTACTAAATTATAGCTAGAACATGGAATGATGTCGTTACTACCCAGCTATTTTGTTCAATTGTTTCTGTTATTTATTAGTTCCACGCTCAATATTTTTCTACTAGGGTCATGTAAATTAGTATGACGTGAAACAAGTCAGCTGTGGTATTGGTGGACATGTTTAGTACTGACATGGTCCTGATTCAGGATGAATGGAACCAGCTGAATCTTACAGTGAATCATCTCAATAACTTTTGTTACCCACTGAATAAACTGTCGAGGGCCGCTGTTGAAATTTGTGACTAGCGTTAATTTCTACATGTAGAGCATCTTATCGACGTCATGCCATGAAGGATACAAAGCTGCTACAATGTAGGTGGAACAATGCCATAGGAATGCTACTCAGAAGCAGATTTTTAAATCACAGATGTGTGGATATGTGTATTTTCCATCATATTACGTTGTTTGGATAATGTTATGCTCTAACTTATAGTAAATATTTTTTGTTTAATTTTGATAATGCTTGATCTTTCGTTTCTTACTAGCGCTGAATCTAAAACGCTTCAAAGACTCCTAGATGAGCACTTTAGTTTAAAAAAATGGTCACAGTGTATAGTGAAACCAAAAGGAATTCTATAATAAAGTTTATTAACGGTTAAATGAATTGGTGTTTTTCATTTAGCTTAGCGAATATATCATTAAATAACATCGTCTGAAGATAGCGCAATGATTTATCTTCTTCAGTGGTGATAGAAAGGTATTCTTGCTATCTACGAATGTACATATAAGCCTGCTGTAATATTCATCTACTTCCAATTACTAATTCCTACTACGGTGACGGTCACTGTAGTGTTGGTAAATTTGTGTGATGGTTAATGCTACGATCACAATGAAACCTCTGCATGTGAGGAATTGGCGATTACAAGCAGGGGACTTACGTCGAGATAATACTTTCTTTTGTAGAACTACCTTACTGTGTAGAAAATAGTGGTATGACAGTACGTCGATGTCTCTGTCTGTGCGAGTTAATATGTCTCAACAGGGTTATCATACTCGTACGTAGACTCACTTCTGTCAGCTTCCTGATGCAGCCAAAATGTAATGCATGCTTCGGGTAGCCAGTCTTCATTACAATGGATCCGAAGTTAAGATCCATGCTGAGTACTCAGAGACCACAGTCTCTGATATGTACACGAGCATATGATAGCAATGTGACATTCACTGAACCCGAGATGTAAAGTACCTAAGCAAAATAAACCATCGGTCCGCAGCTACACTTTGAAATTCTACCGTTGTCATGTTCCACCGCCGGTTCTGATTGCTGGAAATTCTGTCAACCGCTTGTCACATTCCAACAGTGCCTTCAAAATGCTGAAGATACTCCTTTTATAACCATTTCTAGATTAGTATTTGTTCGTAGAGGTTCACTTGCATTTTTTTTTTGATCCACAGCTCTTGCAAGTATGAGTGGGTGTGCGAGAGGACTCACAGCCCTCTACTTATCTCCACTCTAATACGCTAATAATACACCTGAATACGAAGTATTTGGCACAGAGAATACCTTTATTATAAGAAATTACAAGAGAAATGCGCTCCGCTTACCGCGGAGTTTCCCTGACTGAAATATACATCCACTCGCTGTAGAGTGTCGGAAACGAACATCCGTAGCCCTCAACAAAGAAACGGCTTCACCAGGTCAGCTCACCGAAAGCAGTTACAGAGACCCGATAGGGAGCAGGATATACTACAATCATGCTCATAAATTAAGGATAATTGCAGAATGTGGTGCCACACAACGTGGCACTACACAAAACTGGCACTAATAACATAGGCACGTAGGGAACACACACGACGGTATTGGTGATAAGTTGAGAAAACCGACCCGAAACACATGTGCTACAAAACGCCACTGTTTCATCCGCATGTACCCTGACATTAGTATGGGATATGATCACCATGCACACGTACACAGGCCGCACAATGGGTTGACATACTCTGGATCAGGTGGTCGAGCAGCTGCTAGGGTATAGCCTCCCATTCTTGCATCAGTGCCTGTCGGAGCTCCTGATGTGTCGTAGGGGTTTGAAGAAGTGCAGCGATACGTCGACCGAGAGCATCCCAGACGCGCTCGATGGGGCTTAGGTCTGGAGAACAGGCAGGCCACTCCATTCGCCTGATGTCTTCTGTTTCAAGGTACTCCTCCACGATGGCAGCTCAGTGCGGCCGTGCTTTGTCATCCATCAGGAGGGAGTGGGATCCACTGTACCCCTGAAAAGGCGGACATACTATTTTTAAATGACGTCACGATACACCTGACCTGTTACAGTTCCTCTATCAAAGACAAGCAGGGGTGTACGTGCACCAATCATAATCCCACCCCACACCATCAAACCACGACCTCAACTCAAGTCCCTTTCAAGGACATTAAGCGGTTGGTATCTGGTTCCTGCTTCACGCCAGATGAAAATCCGGCAAGAATCACTGCTCAGACGATACCTGAACTCGTCCGTGAAAATAGCATGGGACCACTGTTCCAATGACCATGTACTGTGTTATTGACACTAGGCTTTACGGGCTCTCCTGTGACCAGGGGTCAGAGGAATGCACCTTGCAGCTCTCCGGGCGAACAAATAATGTCTGTTCAGTTGTCTGTAGACTGTGTGTCTGGAGACAACTGTTCCATTGGCTGCGTAAGGTCCCGAGAAAGGCTACCTGCAGTACTCCGTGGCCATCTGCGGACACTGATGGTGAGATATCGACCTTCTTGTAGTGTTGAACAATGTGGGCGTCCAGTACTGTAGCGCCTGGGCACGTTGCCTGTCTGCTGGAATCGTTGCCATGATCCTGAGATCGCACTTTGTGGCACACGGAGGGTCCGTGCTACGACCCGCTGTGTTTGACCAACCTCCAGTCGCCCTAGTTTTCTACCCCTCACAACGTCATCAATACGTGTTGTTTGAAGCATTTTCAACACACAGTCACCATTAGCACCTCTGAAAACGTATGCACACTTACTCGCTGCACCGTACTCTGACATGCACCAACACATCTCTGCGTATGTGGACTGCTGCCAGCGCCACCGTGCGACGACCGCAGGTCGGATGCACCGCATGGTCATACCCCGAGGTGATTTAAACCTGCAAACCGCCCACCAGAGTGTTGTTTCACCATGTATAAGCATTGTCCTTAATTTATGAGCATGAGTGTAGATAGTGTGATCTGCTCAGTTGCAAAACACAGTGCTATATGCCACTAGGCGTGGTAAAAATAAGAGAGAAGTTAGCATTATCTTTGTTAACCTGTTACATATCTAACGCTGTATGTCTGTCCTTTGCCACAGTCGTATGTTAACGTTTTTTGCGACTATCGGACTCGAGTTTGGTAACTGTACTTAAATTATCTCGCTTCGTTACTGTATAACTTGACCATGTGCCTAAGAGGAAACATGTGTCTCTTACACATTGCAAATGATAGATTCTTAATTAAAAAAGAAAATTCTCGCTTTGAAAGGATAGCAGTACACATTAATATTACCTCGTTTTATTCACCCTTTATCATGTAACACAGTTCTCTAACAATGCCTAAACTCAACCACTCTTGAGTTAAAAGTTAACGTCGTTTCAATTTCATACTGAAATAATCATATCTTCGCTGCGTTTCCACGTTTGTGAAACACGTAATGACTGATCACGGAAACCCTCATGTATCTGTTTGAAATGCAATGTACTATGATGACGAAGTTACTAATCAGCAAACACAGTTCCGTTTCGTCCACTGATTTTTTCAATAATTTCGCTTACCCTTGCAAGTAATTAATCGAATCATGAACCACTTTTACCCTACGATGCGCCGCAACTTTTCCAAGTCTTAATAACACATTTCAACTAATTCTTCCCACTCTTTATGGAAGGTGCAAAGACAAGTTTCATTTTAATCCCTTAACGAAAACTTTTAGAATAACTGAAGCGTGCATAAAATGAAGACCCCAGTTTTCTTAGACTGGAGCTCTCAACCCACTGATAACACTCGCCCTCCAAACCGGAAATACGGTACATAAACTTGATGAAAATACAATTACAATCAGTTACATAGAACAGCTCGGTACGCAACTCGCACAGTGACCCTCTTTTGCACTCCAACTCGACGTATAATAAGTAGCGCTCGGCCATTGTTGAACGTTAAAAGCAAGACAATGCCCCAGCCAGAGGGAAAGGGTACTCAACTTCGAAAATTCCAGAATCCGGCGATAAATAAGAAGAACAGCATTACTTCATCATAACATCAGAGCTAATATTACGCCTTACACACATGATGCTCCATACCAGTACACTCTTTTCCTCAAATAGTGCTGGAAAATACCTGTTTGTTCAGGTATCACAATAAATTTCTGACATATTGCCAACTCTGGAATCCTTCTGTTGCTGTTGGTGTGGTACTTCTCTTCCGATTCATTCCGATTCCCACGATTGACCTTAGTTAATCAATGTATCACGTAAACATTTGAATCGTAGTTACAAGTGCGAATAAACTGGATGTTTACAAAACTGCGTGGAAGATAAACTTAATATTAGATTTCCAGTTGACGGAGGAATTGGAGTGTGAGTTATTTGAACTGTCTCAGCCTCTGGTTTCTGATTATTCAATCTAATTCCCTTTCAAAATCCTTTGTTGTCACTTAAGTGATTACAATCACAAGACCGTTTTCTTCCAAAACAGCCCCATAACTAATACAAACCAGAGTTAAAAAGAACAATCAAATTGGAATAATTAATCCCCAATGATCAGTGAGATCTGTATGAGTACCAATGCTCGCCAGTACTTAATGTAGTTTACATACTTGTACTAATCGATGGTTCAGCTTGGAGTCTGTTCAGGAAGCTCATTAAGTTGAGCTCCAACAGCATAGGCACACAGCACGTCACGATAGCCGGACTTAGGAACCCAAAGCCTGAAGAATTCTCAGAAGGCACCAGCCGAGAACTGCCTAGGTCAGAGTCACTCCGTTAGAGGGCTTGTAATTGAGGAAGAGTGACTGGGTGCCGGTTACTGAAGTCACAATACAGATTCGATCTCCTATAGCATAGTTCAGCCAGCAGAGCCTGTATTACAAGCTTGAATGTGGAAGGAGGAAAATACTACTTTTGGTGAGGTCCGGGATGACACTCTTGTGAACAAAACGTAAATAAGCAGGGTTTTGTTCGAAATACACTCCCAGCTGTAGACAATATCAGAAACTGCAGGGCGAGTGAGAGAGTTAGGCAACCTTTACCAGCATGAGATGTCGCTGAACTATGGCACTATAGAATCCAAAAGTTTATCCCAATGTGAGAACAGCCAAGAGCGGATGAAAAAAATAATTTACAAGTTGCAGAGAGAAGTACATCTTTGCTGTTGAGGTCCCACCTCATCGCCCACAGCCAGAGACAGGGAACACGACACAGATTTTCAGTGGCAAGTGTCAGGGAGTGTACTACTGGTTAACAGCCTGAAACAACAGCCACGGAATGGGGCCAGGTACATCTAAGGCATCTTTTCACTAGTCAGCGCTCGGAATATCCATCTTTAGCCAACTTCAGTGATTTGACGAAAGGAAACGCCAAAATACTGTGCTCCTTTTCGGAATCAGTCAGTGAAAAGTCACTTCACCACCTCCTCACTTAAGACTCCAGTATCCTTCAGCACCAGGGCTCACCTCCGACGGATTCCTGTTCACCACATGTCTTGTCCACAAAGCAGTCAGTTGCCTTTCCAAGTAGATCAACTGAGGACGTACAAAATTTTAATGGCTGGGTTGAAATCAGTCGCTGACTGACCAGTGACTGATATCGCAGATACTACAGCATCGACTTGACGGTTACCACGGTGAGATGCAGCCGCGATGGCGAAATGAGCCGTAGGGACAGCGATAAATTTTTACTCAATTTCGATAACTCATACAGAAGACTGGCTTACAGATTTTGCGATAATTATGCTTCCACCTCCGACCACTAACGTATACCGTTCTGCAGCGATATCTGCCTTTTAATACTAACATTTCGGCAATCTCGGTACGACCTCATGAATATGATTGGTTTGTACTTATAAAAGCCTAATAGAATGAGATCTCAGGTGCGTTAACATGCTCGCTAAGGTATTACTTCTGATTTGTCAGTCTTTGTTAGATGTTTTATCATGCACATTCAATGTAATAAAATAGATTACCTGTGATTCGTGTTAATTTCGTAGTTAATGACTTCCCTATTTATTAGTTTGGAAGGCAAAAATTAATTATGTCAAATTAATAGGGCCGCTTTCACACCTCTAGTCGAAACACAATCCGAGTTCAACTACACGATGTACATCCCCCGTGCATTTCACAAAGTTGATTAATAACCCCAGTGTTGCCAATACTGATCTAACAATAACTTACGTGTTACAAATACGTCTTGTGCCGTCGACTAACATACCCTTGTACATTCTGTCACAGACTTATTTCCGAGAATGTAACAGTATGATTATTATCAAGATTTCGGGATAAGCAGTGAGCATTCAATTTAAAACTAAACAGCCTCATACAAGGTAAATTTATCAAGAGGAGAAGTCATATAAATTTTTTTCTTAGGCCTACGGCGAAGATTTAACTGTCTATAGACACTCAACAAATATTATTAAGTAAGTAGACAAATCAGAAAAAAATTCTGTTTGTTACAAATATTACAAATTAAGTAGACAAATAATAAAACAGTTCTGTTCATTGGAGAGTTGTTTCGGCGACACTACAACGAAAGTTCCACGCTCCTTTCGGAGAATGACGATGCACCTCTTTATACTCGTGTACTCTCTGAATACGGCCTGTGATTCATTTGCAGTTTTTTGTACTAATTCGTCTGCTCCCAACGTAGGGTCATAATGGCACTTCCTTTTCAGTACTACGTCACAAACAATACTGATGTGTCAACAAAACACATGAATATTTATACTGTGATTCAATGAAGTCCGCGCTGGCCAAACGTGTTTTTCTGAATTCATACATATGGAAACTTCTGAATAATGTAAATACACTCCGCGATCTTTTTTATATAAAACTGTTCATATGCATACATTTTAAGAACGGGACATGTGATGTACCATAACGGTGAACTCATACGAGTACTTGTTGTCTCAGACTCACAATATTAAGGATTTCTGCAATAATTATTTTATTTGTGATACTGGTGATGGAGCACTAGTGAATGAAATTACGCGAAGAAATATAGCAGAGTTTCTGTTTATAGTAATTTAAGCGCTTTGTCGTTTCTACGTTTTTTGTAGGCTTTATCAAGTCGATGGCACACGGTAATAAGCTGAAAACATTTCTTTGGAAAAAGAAATTCATAGAAATGGGTGAGGTTGCGGTATTACTTCACGTAACTTTTAATCAATTTTTGTTTAACTTCAAATCACAAATTTAGAGATCATTGCCCTAGCACACCTCTCCACTGAGAAATAGCGTGTGGGCAGCATTATGATCGTCCCAGCAACAATATGTAACATTATCCAATAGTATTACGTGTGAAACAGTTATAAAGGGCGACACTGAATAGTGTGACTTAGACTGCTTGAAGGAAAACGGCTCCTGTCCCCTTTGATGCACGCATTACAAAGCAATTATTTAAGGGCATAAAATCTATTTTTCTCCAAGTACCGTGTTCAAAACTAGAGACTTGCTAAGCGAAAATTGTTAAACTTTCCTAATTACTGTCCACTGTAGCTTTAAAGGAGCTGAGATAAACTTCCACTATTAGTAACTCTAGGAACTATACCTGTAGAATGTTATGAAACTGCGCTTGTAGCTAGAACAAAACGAATGCTCACAAAACGGTGATAGTTTGTCTAAATGTTAATTTAATTATACAACAGGCTGTTGAGAAGTACTGCTTTCGAACTTTTTACGTCAAAACTCCTATAGCTTTTTAAAAAGTACAAACGTTACTAGCTACCGACATACATTCCTGGAAATTGAAATAAGAACACCGTGAATTCATTGTTCCAGGAAGGGGAAACTTTATTGACACATTCCTGGGGTCAGATACATCACATGATCACACTGACAGAACCACAGGCACATAGACACAGGCAACAGAGCATGCACAATGTCGGCACTAGTACAGTGTATATCCACCTTTCGCAGCAATGCAGGCTGCTATTCTCCCATGGAGACGATCGTAGAGATGCTGGATGTAGTCCTGTGGAACGGCTTGCCATGCCATTTCCACCTGGCGCCTCAGTTGGACCAGCGTTCGTGCTGGACGTGCAGACCGCGTGAGACGACGCTTCATCCAGTCCCAAACATGCTCAATGGGGGACAGATCCGGAGATCTTGCTGGCCAGGGTAGTTGACTTACACCTTCTAGAGCACGTTGGGTGGCACGGGATACGTGCGGACGTGCATTGTCCTGTTGGAACAGCAAGTTCCCTTGCCGGTCTAGGAATGGTAGAACGATGGGTTCGATGACGGTTTGGATGTACCGTGCACTATTCAGTGTCCCCTCGACGATCACCAGTGGTGTACGGCCAGTGTAGGAGATCGCTCCCCACACCATGATGCCGGGTGTTGGCCCTGTGTGCCTCGGTCGTATGCAGTCCTGATTGTGGCGCTCACCTGCACGGCGCCAAACACGCATACGTTCATCATTGGCACCAAGGCAGAAGCGACTCTCATCGCTGAAGACGACACGTCTCCATTCGTCCCTCCATTCACGCCTGTCGCGACACCACTGGAGGCGGGCTGCACGATGTTGGGGCGTGAGCGGAAGACGGCCTAACGGTGTGCGGGACCGTAGCCCAGCTTCATGGAGACGGTTGCGAATGGTCCTCGCCGATACCCCAGGAGCAACGGTGTCCCTAATTTGCTGGGAAGTGGCGGTGCGGTCCCCTACGGCACTGCGTAGGATCCTACAGTCTTGGCGTGCATCCGTGCGTCGCTGCGGTCCGGTCCCAGGTCGACGGGCACGTGCACCTTCCGCCGACCACTGGCGACAACATCGATGTACTGTGGAGACCTCACGCCCCACGTGTTGAGCAATTGGGCGGTACGTCCACCCGGCCTCCCGCATGCCCACTATACGCCCTCGCTCAAAGTCCGTCAACTGCACATATGGTTCACGTCCACGCTGTCGCGGCATGCTACCAGTGTTAAAGACTGCGATGGAGCTCCGTATGCCACGGCAAACTGGCTGACACTGACGGCGGCGGTGCACAAATGCTGCGCAGCTAGCGCCATTCGACGGCCAACACCGCGGTTCCTGGTGTGTCCGCTGTGCCGTGCGTGTGATCATTGCTTGTACAGCCCTCTCGCAGTGTCCGGAGCAAGTATGGTGGGTCTGACACACCGGTGTCAATGTGTTCTTTTTTCCATTTCCAGGAGTGTATTTATTCTTCATATCTACACATTTATTTTTCAACCTAGTCGCCTTGGCAACGAACACTCATCTTCCAATGAGAGAAGACGTTGTTGATACCGTCACTGTAGACTGGTTGACGTTGTTGACGCAGGCACAACCTCATCTCTTCTGGTACCGCTAAATCAGTATCAATGTAAAGACGACGATGGTGTTCATTAAGTTTTGAGAACATATGAAAATCGAATGGGCTCAGATCCAGAGTGTATCGAAGATGTTTCATGACATGACTCAAGAAGTCAAATAGCTGCACGTGTTGCAGCACTCGTGTGTGGTCTAACATTCTTATGCTGTACGCGAGGGTGCTCCATGTCTAGACCGACTCTTCGAGGTTTCTCATGAACTGCCATAGTTATCTTACACATCGTCATGTTACACGTTAGAATTCGGAGCCATTTAAGTTGCTCAGGACTTCAAAAATTTATAGACGAAGGATAAAGGTATAGAATGTCGTAAACATTTGTTTTATTTCAAATGGTTCAAATGACTCTGAGCACTATGGGACTTAACATCTCAGGCCATCTGTCCCCTAGAACTTAGAACTACTTAAACCTAACTAACCTAAGGACATCACACACATCCATGACCGAAGCAGGATTCGAACCTGCGACCGTAGCGGCCGCGCGTTTCCAGACTGAAGCGCCTACAACCGCTCGGCCACCAGCGGCCGGCCATATGTTTTATTTAAAAAATATTTTTTTAGAAAAATTACCACTTTGTGATTTGTTACCAGCCCATCTTCAGATGGCTCTAAATAGATATTCTTACTAAGTTAGACTTGTTTTTCAGTGTTATAGGTTTTGTGCTGCAGTATCCTCTTATGAGCGGCAAATTCGTAATATAATTGTATTATACATTACAAGTTTAACTCATTTTGGCATATACACTTTTGGCCATTAAAATTGCTACACCAAGAAGAAATACAGATGATAAACGGGTATTCATTGGACAAATATATTATACTAGGACTGACATGTGAATACATTTTCACGCTATTTGGATGCATAGACCCTGAGAAATCAGTCCCCAAAACAACCACCTCTGACCGTAATAATGGCCTTGATACGCCTGTGCATTGAGTCAAACAGAGCTTGGATGGGGTGTACAGGTACAGCTGCCCATGTAGCTACAACACGATACCATAGTTCATCAAGAGTAGTGACTGGCGTATTGTGACGAGCCAGATGCTCGTCCACCATTGACCAGACGTTTCCAATTCGTGAGAGATTTCGAGAATGTGCTGGCCGGGGCAGCAGTCGAACATTTTATGGATCCAGAAAGGCCCGTACAGGACCTGCAACATGCGGTCGCGCATTATCCTGCTGAAATGTAGGGTTTCGTAGGTATCGAATGAAGGGTAGAGCCACGGGTCGTAACACATCTGAAATGTAACGTCCACTGTTCAAAGTGTCGTCAATGCGAACAAGAGGTGACCGAGACGTGTATTCAATGGCACTCCATACCATCACGCCGGGTGACACGCCAGTATGGCCAAGACGAGCACACGCTTCCAATGTGCGTTCACCGCGATGTCGCGAAACACAGATGCGACCATCATGTTGCTGTAAACTGAACCTGGATTCTTCCGAAAAAATGGCGTTTTGCCATTCGTGCACACCGGTTCGTCATTGAGTACACCATCGCAGGCGCTCCTGTCTATGATGCAGCGTCAAGGGTAACCGCAGCCATGGTCTCCGTGCTGATAGTCCATACTGCTGCAAACGTCGTCGAATGGTTCGTGCAGATGGTTGTTGTCTTGCAAACGTCCCCATCTGTTGACTCAGGGATCGAGACGTGGCTGCACGATCCGTTACAGCCATACGGATAAGATGCCTGTCATCTCGACTGCTAGTGATACGAGGTCGTTGGGATCCAGCACGGCGTTCCGTATTACCCTCCTGAACCCACCAATTCTATATTCTGCTAACAGTCATTGGATCTCCACCAACGCTAGCAGCAATGTCGCCATACGATAAACCACAATCGTGATATGCTACAATCCGACCTTTATCAAAGTCGGAAACATCATGGTACGCATTTCTCCTCCTTACACTATGCCTCACAACAACGTTTCACCAGGCAACGCCGGTCAACTGCTGTTTGTGTATGAGAAATCGTTTGGAAACTTTCCTCATGTCAGCACGTTGTAGGTGTCGCCACTGGCGCCAGCCTTGTGTGAATGGTCTGAGAACCTAATCATTTGCGTATCACAGCTCCTTCTTTCTGTCGGTTAAATTTCGCGTCTTAGCACGTCATCTTCGTGGTGTAGCAAATTTAATGGTCAGTAGTGTAATATATCGAAATTTAAAAGAATTTTCATCGACAAAAATTAACACTGTATTTATTCGTCTGTCTGTTACACTGTTACTCTACCACATACCAAGAAGCAGTAGGTGAAATGAAATTAAGCAGAAGTAAGATCAGAAACCAAGTGGTTACGAGTGTTATTCGGAAGGTAAGGAACGATCGGTCGCGAGATGGAAAGCACAAAAAAAATACGATGAAGTTTTGCTTTGCTTTTTTTTAGGTCTGAGTACACATGGAGCACATAAATATACCTAGAACAATAGTGTCTCCCGCCAGGTACGAGGGCCTGGTGAGATATTTCGCCTGAAGCTATGCAGCAACATTACATTCCTGTCGTGCGTTTTCTTCTTCAAGACAACTCTCAGCCGTATTCTCCAGGGGCAATTAAGATTCCCCGGCAACGTTTTCAATTGGAAATGTTTGATTACCCACAATACAGCGCGTAATTGTCTCCGTCCGAGTTTCATCTCTGCTCACACGAACCGCTGGCTATGTCGACAGCATTTTGACACAGACAACGAGATGTAGGCCATCATAGATCATTTGCGGAAAGCACTGGCGTCTGTCTTCTATAACGAGGGCATTGGAAACTTGGTACAACGGTACGACAAACGTCTAAGTCGGATCATCGACTATGGAAATGAATAGCTGGAAGTTATTGCTAACTGTTGCAAATAAAACAGTTTTGATTTTCACTGAGGTTTCTATTTCGCGACCTATCGTTCCTTACTTACCAAATAGCCCTCGTAAACACAGTTTGAAAGTGAAGTTACCGAAACTAACACTAATTTCCTTTTTGGTGACAAATAAAATTTTTAAGACACTACCGCAAATCACTTAATTTAGAAGTATCGGATTTTTCTTGGTAAAAGAGCTTCTGTATCAAGGCACAAGGTTGAGCTCGTCCGAGCAAATAAAGCTTAAGCGGCCTCACGACATAGCACTTGTTGTAAAAATCTGTAGGATTTTACTTATCATGAAATTACTTAATTGAAGAATTACCAATATATTTCATATAGCTTTAATGTATATACAGAACATACATACAAACTACAAATAGTTACATATGCCATTCAAACCACAATCTCATGTCTGACAGTTACAAAACTTCAGAAAACGTCGAAAACTGCTTATGCTGGTCTCTAGTGTGATCCTAAATTCTTGTTCTAAAATCAGACACTACACTGTAATATGGGACCGGCCAAATAACATTGTTTGTTCCTAGGTACATTGTCCTCGGGGTACAACACTCTCCCCTACATATGAAACATGGCACGATAGGCCTTTATTTTCGCGTTTCCACTGTATGACTGCTCGTTATACATTGTTCCCGTGTTCTCATGCTGATCTCAATTGGTGCGCCGTTCCGTCTCCCGTGTTGTAGGTACTTCCCTGTAATTATCGTTCTTTAGAGCAAGATTATATTTTTATAGTTTCATTAGATGGTTATCTATGGTTTTCGAATGAGAATAGAAACAGGTCATAATAATATACATGCACATATTATTCAGTGTAGTGTGACGTGTACCTACCGTCGGGTAGACCGATCGCCGGGTGCAAGTCTTTCGATTTGACACCACTTCGGCGACTTGGGCGTCGAATATTATTCACTGAAATACAATCTTCATACGAGGTATTTACTACAAGTATAAACTGTAAATCTCATTTTTAATAATACCGCACGACAGCTTCTTACACCACAATGAAACAAAATTCTGTTACAAACAAGTAAATCACCCACTGAGGTTTTAATATACCCACAGTAATATGAATTTCTGGCAGCAACAGGTAACATCTGTGACGTGGATTTGACAACTGTAGCTGAAAATTTTTTCCACTATTGTGATTAGCATTGCAATTGTGGAACCTACTAACAGATAAAACTTGAAACTTAATAATCTAAAACGTAACTCTATAGAAAATAAGTACCTTTTTTTCCCCTAAGATGTGTTTCAGTGTCATCTGACACCCTGACAGCCTTTACCTTCCACTTGAATTAATGAACTAGTTCTATGAACATGTATGAAAGACCGAAGGCTGCTGTTTTGTAAATTGGCTTGCGAGAAAGGACTCGTTTCATTTCTGATGCAGACTGAATTATGACTTAGGTAACGCGGATGATGAACCAAAAGTCTGCTGGAAGCAGAAACGTTGTTACTTCGAATTCGGCGTTCCCATAGTGCAGGAGCCGTTCGGGTATTCAGAAAGTCAAATAGCTTGTCTGCGGTCGACGGACAAAGCCGCAGCGCACGCTAGACGAATGCACTAACACCACGCTGAGGATAGTTCTCTGTCACTCACTCACTCTCTGTCTGTCTCCCCCTCCCTCCCTGTCTGTCCGACACACACACACACACACACACACACACACACAGAAGAAGAGTCTATCAATGCGTCTGTATGAGCTGTATGTGTGAACGTGAGCGGTAACCGACGGTAAACTTGCTGAAGAGCACAATTGTATTCGTCGCAAAAGGGAATTTGTCAGAACGTTGTTTTAAGAATGCTATAGCACCAACACACTGCCAGAAAAACAATACATCACCCTAGAGGACTGTTTTCGGCGCCATAATGCTACACTATGTGTATACTGAAGAGCTGTAGAGCTAGTGATGCATTTTCCATTGTCATAGGCGACCAGATGGAGCCAAGAGGAACTGTCTGTGCGCGCTCTGTTTTGGATCTTCAGGCAATAAGAGTCTGAGTGTAGAGGTGTCAGTGTTTGCAAAATTCATTTGATACGGGCTGCATTGTGGGCTGTGGAAGCTGAACATTTTGGACACGATGCATCAGTGGAGTGTCGCTGCATTCAACTGGTCTGTGAACATTTCCACACTTGTAGACAGACACAGGTAAGGTCGACGACCTTTGCTAGTAACGATGGCCGATCGAAAATCATCCTGGGACGAAATCTGGGGACATGATGCACCCTCTGTATCGTCATTGACCACGGGAAGCCGTTTGCCTGCAGGAGGACTAACAACACATGTAAACCTTAACAGGCTACGATTGACACGAGCCGGCCACTGTGGCCAAGCGGTTCTAGGCGCTTCAGTCCGGAACCGCGCGGCTGCTATGGTCGCAGGTTCGAATCCTGCCTCGGGCTTGGTGTGTGTGATGTCCTCAGGTTAGTTAGGTTTAAGTAGTTCTAAAGTCTAGGGGACTGATCACCTCAGACGTTAAGTCCCATAGTGCTCAGAGCCATTTAAACAAGTTATACATTTTCTCTGTGGTGCACTATAGTGAGATATTTGTCGCAATGCCTTTCCTTTCGCAACATAGCTGAAAGCTAGAGTAACACGCTAACACAGTGAAAGTGTACCCATGACCTACAATGGTGAGCCTAACATTATCACGAACTGTTTAACAGAGTGTGGTTACTTTGCAACGGAAAGTAGTAGCTATTTTTTGGTTCATGGATTTTATAAGTGCTTGGCAGGTATCTGGGCATACGTCGCACCAGATACCCGCAGTGCATGCCGTTCCCTTAAATTACGAGCCTGTGGTTTGATGCTGTTTAGCTGGCCACTGATCGTGTATCAGATGCGTCTCACCATGTTCTGATCAGGGGTATCTCGAGGCCAAGATTAAAGCATGAGTTCACTATCATGCACCTCAAACCGCTGTACCACCATCTTACTGGAATATGCCTTCACCGTCGGAGAAGACATCAAGCATGATGGGACGCAGGTGTTCGACAATAGCACATAAGTGGTCCGCAGGTGTTGCCTTGGGTTGCTGTGAGAGATCCCACAGAAGCCAGAGGAACATTCATCACAGCATGTTACTGCTATCACTGGCTTGCGTTCATGGCGCAGTGCAAGTTTCGAGCAGCAAGCCATTCGCCTGGATGACAGTTCGTCCGGATTCGTTGGTTGGGGTTGATACTTACGGGCGCTCAATGGCGATGTTATCAGTTTATCCAGATTCGATCATTGATCTGGAGTAACAAGAAACGCAGTTAATTCTACCAAGTGAGAGGTTTCCGCTGATCCACAGTCCACTAACGTTGATCCCGTACCCCCTGCAACAGTAACTGACGATGACGTTTAGTCAACATAGTGATATAATTCTATTCAACTACTCGCTAGTTTCATTAATCTCGTAACTACAGCGACCAACATATCAATCCATATCACATCGACTGCTCCAGGTCAAGACTGCTTTGATTGTCATAAATTAATCTCTGTGAGGCAATGGCTGGCTCTGATGCATATTACAGACACTTTCGGCCACTGCCGAAAGTTGTTTGAGTTCATCCGTCCCTTTCTGCATTGATCTTTTGACGTTTATTCACTTTATCAGCATCCGACGTTGGTCTTAAGGGTTTATCTTTTGTTTGGCTTTTACAAATTATCCTCGGATTTACTGTCATGTGTTTGAAGTCGAAAACCACTTCCTGTTTCTAGCGACAATGTAGGATTCTTATGGGGGAGCTACCATCAAGTAACTCTGCAACACTGTCCATCTTAATTTTGACTTCGTCAGAGAAGCCTTTGGAACTGATGTCCTTCGCTTGAAACATGAGGTCAAAATACTCTCAGAACCAAAAAAACAAAAAAGAAACACCAAAAACACCGTCCGAACAGGCATTGAAGTCCCAGCGGTACAAACCGGCTGCCGTGTCACCCTCATTAGGACTCACCGGATGCGGATACGGAGCGACATGTGGTCAGCACATCGCTCTGCCAGCCGTTGTCACTTTTTGTGACCGGTTACTGGCAACAAAAGACAATGATTTCATTACACTTTGCAAGGTAGCGAGATTTTACCACCATACATTTAAAATTCCATAGATGCCTTTCCATTTTTTTTTATATAACAGATCACTGTAGAATGCACAATCAGATTATTTATCACTTCATTGCCTGACACCGGCTAACACGATGCATGAAGTATTTCCGTTGTACTGCATGTCTGTGAGTTCATTACAGTTGAGCACTGACAGAAATTAAGTCGTTGGCTGCTCGTTCCTCAGAAGCCGCTATCGGATAAAGAGGGGCTGGGAAGAGCGTTGTCGTCTTCTGCATAGACGGACATTTATTGTCCTAAGAGAGAGAAGAGCGAGGAGGCGGCAGTATAACGCTCGAGGTCGCAGAATACCCGTAGTGCATCCAGTGAAAGTGGGAGATGCCACTCTGGTGGAATGAAATAAATTTCCAGATAGCATACCTAGCGAAAGGGCGTCAGTGTTGTAACGAGGGAAAAAGGCATCGTTTTAGTGAGAAGAAATCCATGGTCCCACGAACGGTGGTTGCAAGCTGACGTCAGAGGAGCCTTCTCATTTGAAGTGGTGGCGTACAATTCCCTGCGAAAAGCAGAGATACGTATTTAATTGGCAGAGTGCCAAGGATCTGAGAGGAAAAATGGAAAATTCCAGAAAATCTTCTGAAAGGATTACAAGTCTCAAATGGTTGGCTGGCAGATCCATTACGCATGTAGCAGGAGGTAACGTTTTTGTAAGAGATGCTGCGATTCATCGCCTGAGCACAAACGCAGATGCTGCGTGTCCACGAGGGAGCGGGCGTAAAGCGTGGAGATGCACTTCCTTGCGGGGATCGATTGAAAACTCTTTACTTCGGGATTTGACCTAGAGACTTGGCTGGCGAAACCCACAGCAGAGGGTCTGGTGGCTATATTTTGAGACACAAGGAGCACATGGAGTCTTTCCTCTGTGAACCGAGTTGCTATTCTGTTTACTCCGATGACGATTCTTGACCTCTCTGTGGTGTGTGACACACTGAAGTGCTTCCTTAAATAAGAATATTTGTGGTAAAATTCTGTTCCTGGTTAGTGAACAAATAGAAATCGTGGCTCATGTTTTGTCTTATACTGTGGTAATTTCAGCACTAGGCGTTTGCAGAGGGTATATTGCTTCCACTCTGTAATCAGGCAATTGTAGGTACACCACGTACATCACGTATATAGCAGCCAACGTCCCAACGAGCAGATCATTGCTGCAGTATAACCATTCTCCGTACTTCAGTATGTGGTATGTGCATTCCGGTTCGGTGGATGGGGAATAATATGGTGAGTTCCATTTGCTTGTCCACTGAACTCTTTGTGAAAATGCCAGTAGGTGTGTAGGTTTCCTTTTTCCCACATCTAATCAGTATCAACCAACTCTGTGTCCGTCAATAAAGGGCGGCATTGTTTAAAGAAAGAGAAAACATGTGTCCTCTCACTCTTGAGATAATATTTATGTTAGAATCAGAGATTGTGTAGTTCATTTTTATATAATTCTTCTCCACTCTACATGTCTTTTTCAGAATTAATCATTATGGTATCCAAGTTATGACTTATTCAAGCAACATTCTGATAGGAATAATCGGTTTGATGTGTTAACTGAAGTAAAAACACAACACAATGCTTCGTTTGAGGAAATCCCTGGGTGTAGGTTATAAATGACAGGGTCGATTTACTCTTTGAAGGCTTGAGAATTCCTTCACAGAGGTAACATTAGGCAACCGCACATATTGCCACTACATGTTGCAAACATTACGGGGTTTCACAAACCAAATAACTAAATCATCCATGGAGACATATAGGTAGCTATAATAGTTCTTTGGCTAGACGAGATCCCAATACAGTTTTGTAGACCTGTGATCAAACGGAATCATTTAATGCTCAATATAATAACATTTTGTTCAATTTTTACTCTGTCCTCGAAATTTTAGTTTCGTATGTTTTTGGCCCTTTCCAACGCTTTGTACCCCATTTGAATAGAGTATTATAAATTCAATTTGCTTGTGACAGGATCTGGCACTGAAATATCTGCAGCCTATTATTAACCACCAGCATAACTCATGTTTATGCCTTACGTAATGTGTAACGTAAGACATGTAATTTTTTCGAAGAGCTTGGCTAACGCCACAAGACTAACATCGCTAACCACTCGAATGGAAGTGGTAGCCTCAGCTAGAGAGGGAAACTTCACAGAAGTGACACTTTGTTTGGGTGGTTAACGTGGTGATAGTCTTGGCTGACACTTCAGCAGGCGACAGATGTTCGTATGTTTCCGAGGTGGCGCTGCACTGCTTTTGCCTCGGGTAGACGTGGCAACACTGACTCACTGAGGTAGCAAACAATAGGGTGTCCCACAAATTACCCAATTTTAATTTATTTAAAATATCTAGCTGTTATTGTGTCGACATGAAACACGAAGGCTGCTATTAAACACGAAGAAAAATATGAAGCAAATGTCCTCCACTGCTTTGTCTGCACACATCCAGTCTGTGGACAAAACTTTAGATGACTCTAGAGCCTTTTCATTGTTGACACATTAGGAGCATTTCGCATACCAAAAATTACAAGATATCTTCGGACGGTCTCTGCATAGAACTAACTGCACTTGAAATACACTTTCAAAATCTGAACGCGTTGGACCATCGTGTATCGCTTGAATTTGACCCATGACACTTCTAGTGTCTGCCTAGAGTTGAAGGATGCTTCGCTAACACCCAATTGGCAAATGTTCGATTCTTCAGGTCTTTATATCTTGTCTTAGTTGGAACATAAGAAGATGAAAATGCAGATATTTTTTTAAAATTTCGATGCAAACTGCTTCTCCGAATGGCTGACCATTGAGAACGGGTGCGAATCGGTTCATTGGACTCACTAACTAGAGTGACGTTCTCCATCAAAGCACGAGAACGAAGATGTCCAGGAGATTTGATGTTCACTGTCGATCCTGGATATTCAAATTTCTTTACCACTCTCTGCACTTTTAACATGTCAGGCACATTTTGCCTACCAAAAATTTCACAAAGTCT
This sequence comes from Schistocerca nitens, assembly GCF_023898315.1. Classification (NCBI taxonomy): domain Eukaryota; kingdom Metazoa; phylum Arthropoda; class Insecta; order Orthoptera; family Acrididae; genus Schistocerca; species Schistocerca nitens. The sequence continues at coordinate 26,519,043 of NC_064619.1, read as the reverse complement.
TCGAATGGTCTCTGTATAGTATTCGCCATACGTTAAATTCACTTTCATACTCTGGATGCGTTGATCCGTCGCGTATCACTCCAGTTTAAGTGATAACAAATCACAGAAATACCAGTTGGCAATGACAGTTCGTAATCACAGTATCAACACACGACAGCCGCTTAAATTTCAGGTCCGGCAACCTAACAAACTGAAAGAGGCGCTCAATTTCAAAATTGAGTTCTTTATGGCACACGCTTTACTTCCCTCGTTACTTACTTCTGAACAGAATGATAACAAACGAAGATTATTGGAAGGGTTTGTTTGTTATTTATAAACTTAATATATGAAACAGAACATGCATATGAAGCTGTGGAGCTGCAACCTGGTGCAACATGTGACTACAGGATATTTCGACGGGAGTTGCGTATTTCCGAATTCACGAATTAGTGTGGACTCGAATTAATGCCAAGTAAAATAAATAATAAGTAGTCCTCAACATTGCAACACGTAGGAGCCTTCTGCTACGGAATCCATATTGAGCAAAGTGCTCCTAAGTACTTGTGCTTGCTTCCGTATAGTCTTTTGTCATCAGATCTGCCACCTACCCTGTTTTACAGTATGGGCAGGCCTTCAATGTAAATTCACTGTCGTGAGGCATGGGTGTCCCACAGCTTGTAACCTGCTTGTGGTTTCACTTTCCTTCACCCAGTTTCTCTGTATGCTCACGACAGTCAACAGGCAAACCATTGACCAGCATCGGCGTTCCCTAAATTCTCGTTCGCAGACTTTGGGCTATTACAACCTGCCCTTTGTCAAAGTCGCTTATATCATGGAAATTTCCCATTGTTGGATCGTATCATCGCTATTATGACTCCTCATTCGTATCTGCTCTACTTATGTACCTTCCTTTCTGCGTTATGTGCCCAGTCTCAAACTGAATCTCCTTGTGGGAAGTGATCACAAAGTTTTGGCTTGTCAGGCTATGTATTATACTGGCAACTTCTGCCATCAAACGTAACATCAACAACAAAAGTAGCTGGAGGAGGTAGGAGGTACCATATTAAGGCTCATCTGAGTTTTCCTAGTGATTCATTGTTTCCAACTACAGTGGTTCCCCGTGATGGCTGGGTGTTGTGTGCTGTCCTTAGGTTAGTTAGGTTTAAGTAGTTCTAAGTTCTAGGGGACTTATGACCACAGCAGTTGAGTCCCATAGTGCTCAGAGCCATTTGAACCATTTACAGTGGTTCCACTCTTCTCAATCTACATCACTCGGTCCCACAATGCTGAGGGCATCACATTGCTGCCTGAGGAAAGGGCTGGCGTTGAATGGCTGCCTCGGCGACCCATGCACGCACTGCTGTGTGTTAGTCTTGTATGCCAACGGAGTTGCGGTGTCGTCAGGATGCCGGCAGTCGACACAGTGGTCTCCATCCCTGACAACTGAGCGCCGATCGGTGTGAGCCGCAGGCAGCCAGCTGTGTGCTCCTCTCCAGCTGTGGGTTTTCTGTATTTAACTGTATAAAGTAGAAAAATGTTCTCTCTAATTTTCACGACTGGCATATTCCACGTAATATGCAATTTGTAACTAAATGTCAACTCTTGTCAGCTCTTGCCGTCTTCGGAGCTGACAAGTGCGAGAATTATCGCACAATCAGCTTAAAAGCTCATGCATCGAAGCTGCTTACAAGAATAATATACAGAAGAATGGAAAAGAAAATTGAGAATGCGCTAGGTGACGATCAGTTTGGCTTTAGGAAAAGTAAAGGGACGAGAGAGGCAATTCTGACGTTACGGCTAATAATGGAAGCAAGGCTAAAGAAAAATCAAGACACTTTCATAGGATTTGTCGACCTGGAAAAAACATTCGACAATATAAAATGCTGCAAGCTGTTCGAGATTCTGAAAAAAGTAGGGGTAAGCTATAGGGAGAGACGGGTCATATACAATATGTACAACAACCAAGAGGGAGTAATAAGAGTGGACGATCAAGAACGAAGTGCTCGTATTAAGAAGGGTGTAAGACAAGGCTGTAGCCTTTCGCCCCTACTCTTCAATCTGCACATCGAGGAAGCAATGATGGAAATAAAAGAAAGGTTCAGGAGTGGAATTAAAATACAATGTGAAAGGATATCAATGATACGATTCGCTGATAACATTGCTATCCTGAGTGAAAGTGAAGAAGAATTAAATGTTCTGCTGAACGGAATGAACAGTCTAATGAGTACACAGTATGGTTTGAGAGTAAATCGGAGAAAGACGAAGGTAATGAGAAATAGTAGAAATGAGAACAGCGAGAAACTTAACATCAGGATTGATGGTCACGAAGTCAATGAAGTTAAGGAATTCTGCTACCTAGGCAGTAAAATAACCAATGACGGACGGAGCAAGGAGGACATCAAAAGCAGACTCGCTGTGGCAAAGAAGGCATTTCTGGCCAAGAGAAGTCTACTAATATCAAATACCGGCCTTAATTTGAGGAAGAAATTTCTGAGGATGTACGTCTGGAGCAGAGCATTGTATGGTAGTGAAACATGGACTGTGGGAAAACCGGAACAGAAGAGAATCGAAGCATTTGAGATGTGGTGCTATAGACGAATGTTGAAAATTAGGTGGACTGATAAGGTAAGGAATGAGGAGGTTCTACGCAGAATCGGAGAGCAAAGGAATATGTGGAAAATACTGATAAGGAGAAGGGACAGGACGACAGGACATCTGCTAAGACATGAGGGAATGACTTCCACAGTACTAGAGGGAGCTGTAGAGGGCAAAAACTGTTGAGGAAGACAGAGAGATTGGAATACGTCAAGCACATAATTGAGGACGTAGGTTGCAAGTGCTACTCTGAGATGAAGAGGTTAGCACAGGAAAGGAATTCGTCGCGGGCCGCATCAAACCAGTCAGTAGACTGATGAACGAAAAAAAAAAAAAAAAAAAAACAACGAAATGTCCTCTTCAGCTTAGTAGCTATATTTCTACATCACTATGTATGCAATGTTTTTGTTATGCTTATCTGAAAGAACTTTATATAACATTTACTGAATGTTGTATTAATTTTCTTTCAAATTTCATATGTCGTTTCTCCATTTATTTGAGGGAACAGTTACCATTTATATGCAATTTTGCCGTGGTATAATTCATGGTAAGACTGAAAGAGAATAACTGTACTGAGTGAATCAATTATTAATTGGGATATGGCGTGAGAATACAGGTTTATATGACCAAATATAATAAATCGAATAAAAGTTTTCCACAGAGATTTACATTAAATTTTATGTATGTGTATCTTACGAAACCAAAGGGAATGTAATAATTATACAAATTAGGATATACCTGACGCTGTGACAAACCATCAATACAGTGCTTAGTTTCCCACGCTCGTATGCTGATGAACCAAAGGATTATTACCAACTGTCTAACAATGCTCTGGTATGCTTTTGGAACGCAGTACAGAAGAGATGGCATAGATTCAACAACTACTTAATAAATTTATGGCGGTTTATGGCACCTGAAGTGTAGGTAGTTCCGGTAAGTTAGTGGCCGTTGCTGAATTATCGCTTGATAGCGTCCTTATGTTTGTTTCATCGGGTTTGGATCAGCTGCTTTTAAGGTCAAGAAATGAATGTGAATTTGTTATCACGGGACTCAAACCACTACAGAATAAATATGCTTTTGTGACGTGGACGCCTACCCGGCTTGATGGTCACATCGCAGTCCGTTAAACGCCAAGTATGGGGGGAGGTAGTTCGGAATAATGTTCACGTAGGCTACTGCTGTCTTGATGCCTTGCATTACAAAAGCAGATATCATGGGCAGTCCACGTGAATGACTCAGAACATAATACTGCCCCCATCGGGTTGCGTCCGTTGCTCAGTACACATTTCGAGCAGCCATTTAGCCGGGCCGGCCGGGGTGGCCGTACGGTTCTAGGCGCTACAGTCTGGAACTGCGTGACTGCTACGGTCGCAGATTCGAATCCTGCCTCGGGCATGGATGTGTGTGATGCCTTTAGGTTAGTTAGGTTTAAGTAGTTCTAAGTTCTAGGCGACTGATGACCTTAGAACTTAAGTCCCATAGCGCCCAGAGCCATTTGAACCATTCAGCCGGGGCCAACGAGATATACGGGCCCTGCAACAAACTTGTGACGTCACACTTGAAGGCTGGTCCACCACACTTCGGGAACGCTGGGTTCCATGCAGAGCCCAAAAGAAATCAATATTTAATTGAAATGTACTAAGCAAAGATGTCAATTTTTTCGTATGCTATCGCGAACTTCCATGCATTTAAATGCGCAGTCACAAATTACTAAACTCGTCTAAAATACGTGACCACTCCCTGCTGGAGATGGCTGCAGACACTCGGAAGACGTGCAGTGTCACGTGCTGTGACGTACGCTCCACGGCCTTTTTCATCGGCCACGCCATTCGGCTGGGTGACGGGGTATGCTTTACGACATTCGACCTGGCGTAACAAGAAGTGTGATTCATCTGACCAAACGACCCCTTCCCGAAATATCACGCACTGTGGAACGCTGTTCACTTTTTTTCTTCGTATGAGCACGACTATTTTTGTGATGAGCGAACAAGTCGGTTACTCGGCATCTGCTGGTCAGTACCTCTCTCGTCAAATGATTTCTTGCTCCTTTTGCTCTGCTCAGGCCATGAATTGCTCGTCTCCTCTTACACAAAAACAGGCGATAAGAAGGGTGGCGCTAGTAAACATTAGCAGGAGATGAGAGTGTCTGTGGAGGGTAGATGGGAGAAAACGTAAGGCAGATCATAAAAGATGGCAAAGACATAAATAACGGAACCGGTACACGAAAGTTGTTAGGATACAGGTATCGATGCCACTGCGATGTATCGAATCTTAACGATACCCACACTCTTACTGACCTGTGGGGAACAAAGCTGGCCGGAGCGTACGACCGGTTCTAGGCGCTACAGTCTGGAACCGCGCGACCGCTACGGTCGCAGGTTCGAATCCTGCCTCGGGCATGGATGTGTGTGACGTCCTTACGTTAGTTAGGTTTAAGTAGTTCTAAGTTCTGATGACCTCAGAAGTTAAGTCCCATAGTGTTCAGAGCCATTTGAACCATTTGTTGGAACAAAGATCACAGGTGGCGCATAAATGACCCTTCGGCTAGGGAGTGGAGCGAGCTTTCAATGTTTGCCGAAAACGTTCGTAGACTGATAACCTGCCAGATCGCCTCGCAGACAATGTCTGTCGACATTGAGGTCATTAGAGAAGGTAGGCCCATAGAGTGAACGAGTACAGGTCTGGGCGCTGTCGCGTTCGCTCAAATACAATGGGTGTTCGGAAAGCGAAATGAAAACCACTGTGAAAATAAAAAATGCTTTGCCTGTAACTTCCAGCTACTTATCTACATTCTCCGCTCCGACTTTGTCCTAGCATTGTACCAACTTTCCAATACCTTCGTCACCGAAGACAGCCACCACTGCTTTCCGCTAATTTTCTACGCTGGTTTTCTGTTCATTTTCTGTGCCAAAATCTCGTCTTCATAGCTAACAGTTCACGTGCACAAAGTTTAAACTCAGAGGGAGATAATTACAGGCTGTATTGTGGATGATTTAACACTTTCAGCGCAAACTCGCCAGGAGCTTAAGTTAATTAATATGCACGTGTATGGTTTGGTTTAGCGACGAAGTCCACTTTCATTTGGATGCGTTCATCAATAAGCAGAACTGGAGCACGTGGAGGACTGAGAACCAGCATTTCGTGATTGAGAAGTCTCTCCACCATCAACGGGTGACTACGTGGTGTGGTGTGCAGTATCCACTCACTGAATAATCGGTGCGATATTCCTTGATGGACGGTGACTACCGAAAGGCACGTGAAGTTTTTGGAAGGTGGTTTCATCCCCATTATCCAAAGTGACCCTGATTTTGCTTAGATGTGGTTTATGCAAGACTGAGCTCGAACTCATGGAAGCAGCAGAGTGACGTCCTGGAGGAGCACTTTGGAGACCCCATTCTGGCTCTGTGGTACCCAGGGGCCACTAGCATGGTGCTCGGTTGGCCGTCATATTCTCCGAATCTGAACACATAGATTCCTTTCTGTGGGGCTAATTAAAGACAAGGGGTACAACTCTTACCCCAAAACCATTGCTGAGCTGAAAACTGCCATTCAGGAGGTCATCGGCAGCATCGATATCCCGACACTTCAGCGGCTCATGAAGAATTTCGCTATTCGTCTGCGTCACAACATCGCAAACGATTGCAGTTGTATCGAACATGTCACAACCTAAATCCGAGTATGTGTAGTAACGTTTACATGTTGAATAACGTGTTTGCACGCAGTAGTTTGTAAAAGCGTTTTCTTTCTTATAGTTCAACACTTGTAACGCAGTCCACTGCTCTGCAGAATGTGGCTGAGAATTGCCTTGAAGAAGGAAACGCATGACAGTTACTTTATGTCGGTTGCATAGCTTCAGGCGAAAATTGTAGCCAGCCCCTCGTTCTTCGCGGGAGAAATTATTTTCTGGCGATCTCTACTTGCTCACTGGGCGTTTGTGACTGTAAAGAGCGACCTGACGCTATCAACAGGGGTACTAGAGACGCTGCCCAACACATCTGTGCAAAGGATCATCGGATTTTCACAGTAGTATCCATTTCGTGACCGGTCGGAATTTACTTTCCGAATAGCAAAAAATAATTTTTGGAAATTTGTGGTAAGGCTAGGGACCAAACTGCTGAAGTCATCGGTCCCTAGGTCTACACACTACTTAACCAAACTTAAACTAACTTACGCTAAAGACAACACACACACACATGCCCCTAGGGAGGACTCGAACCTCCGACGGGAGCAGCCGCGCGAACCGTCACAAGGCGTCGTAGACCGCACGGCTACACAGTGCGGCCTCCGAATAGCCCTTGCAGGGGCATGAAGTATATATTCAATGGTTTTTATCGCTTAGTTTGGAAGAGCATATATTCTTTTCGGTGACCGAATGTAATCTAAATCAACATTAACCTACTCGAGCGAGAAGTGTTATTTGTGTGTGTATGTGTGTATGTGTGTGTGTGTGTGTGTGTGTGTGTGTGTGTACTTCTAACACCTATATCGATTACAAATAGGTTTATATTATGTAACTGTGTATATTTGTACAGGATCTTAAAAGTTTGCAATATATGTATGGAAAAAGCTAGATGATTATTAAAATAATGAAATTTTGCAATATATGTATATTTATAAGAAAACTTTGTATATTGAAAGCTGGTTCATGCTTAGGACGCTTGTACTGTATAACATAAAAGTTGTAGGGAAGTCCCTCCGCAACGGAAGTGGTTCGGCTGAATGTAAAATGTGGTTTGGGCGGTCGAACTGCGCGGTTCCTTCGGAATGGTACACAGTCAGTGGCTAGACGTTGCACAGTACACATAGAGGGTGCTATGGGAGGCATTTGGAAGCCGTTTTGCAAGGAATTTTGCCTCGGATGTGGATTTGGCTGTTGCATGGTACTCTCGGCAACAAGTAATGGCCCTAACACGTAAAAAATCCGTCGCCAAGTAGATACTGTAACGACCATTCAAACATCAAGAGCCGTGAGTACAGTTAGCAGAAACGTCGCTTGCCACCACTACTTCGCCACTGCTCGACCAGCTTCAGTGCATACAGATATGTATTAGAGCAAAGACCAGTGTTCTCAATAATAATCAAAGTGCTATAAACCTGTGTTTAGAACCAAAGCATTTATCCTAATTATTAACCTATGCAGGATCCCCTCCCAGCTGTTCAGAAAACGGAGTACCCTGTTTCTAACGAATTAATGATTTATTTCTATGAATTAAATGTGCTAAAACTCAGTCCCAGACTTCGTAAATGTTACTGTCTAAAATACCTGCTTCACAGGTGATAATAAAGGCCCACAATTTAAATTTATTTGAAACAAAATTTAGCCTTTATTGCTATCATGACCGATTTTTTGAGGTTAGTCGAGTTCAGTGTTAAGTAACTTGCTTTGAAGGATGAAAACATAAACTATTCCAAGTGGAGCTAAGAATTAAATTTAGTTGGATAGAATCTTACTACTGAAATAATCATAGAGTTTGACGAGTGATACAGTATCAGTTTACGGGTTTGCACCAAAATTTTCTCATATTAAAAAGATAATTAGAATATTATTGCTACTAAGGAAATATGATAGAGTTCTATGAATGGGAATATAAACAGGATAATTATGGTATTATTTTAATTTTATTTGTGGTGATTTTATGTCAGTTTAGTTAGAAACATTTCCATGTACAACTTTAGTTCAGTGCTTCCTACAGTAACATCTCCATACTGAGTCAGATAACGATCGAGATTGTAACTGTTATTATTATCAGTGAAGTACAAGTTTGCTTTCTGTGATTACTTGTTTGCGCATTAATGATAACTACTGCTACCAACAACTTAGATTGTCCTGTATTCGTGTGTATCCAGTGCGCTATACAAGGGGAACCTTAATGTAAGTCACTACAACAACTAATATTCATTTGTCTTGAACATAATATTTCAAATTAATGTGCCTAATTGGGCTGGCGACCGTTCGATTTTTCATTGGTATATGAACTTTACTACTTTCACTATCCCCAAAGGAAAAGCCTGTTTAGTTTTTCTATTAATTACAATATATTCACAATTACTGTCCGATACCCTCATCCATTAGACACACACATGGTCAAAACTCAAAATCCTTCCAGAGGGTAACACTAGTTTGTGTCAGAGCAAGTGAGCGTTATATACTCCGAGACGACTCTAGATCGACGTAGGAAAATTTTCATGAAATCAGTGCGTCATAAATCTTGTGTTACTCATAAAATGTTTACTTGTTTTGTAAATAAAAACCCCGTTTTCTTTCTGCAATTATCTACAAAATCATTATTTCTGTACTTGTTGTGGATGAAGGTCACGCAAACAAACTTGTTATGAAATGTTTAATTTTAAGGTCCCTTTTCTTCATAGTGTTTCTTCAGTTAGTTGTATTAAAGAGCGCCATTAGCAATTTGAGGGGACACATGTCACGTAGGCGTACTGTCATGGAAGCTGTGATACATTTATCTAGGGAGTTAGTTGTCCGGTTACCCGAAAATGCAGTCTGGAGATAGTCGCATACTTTTTCAGTAGTACAGTCAAACGAATGGACAATTTAATAAACTCATTAACCGTCTGGGAAAATTACAGTGAAGGCAAAGAGACGGCATTGTTACTGCTGTAGCCTTTCGTCTGAAGTCGAGTTTGATGAAACTCTTTTCTCTAGTCTAGCCTGTACAAGCCTCTCTGTCTATCCATAAGTAGGGCAACTTACAACCATTTCAATTTGTTGGTTGCATTAAAACTCATATCTACCCAGTCACCTAATTAATTCATCCTTGGTGCCTCATATTGTGTGTTGCTGCTTTCTGCTAAATTGTGTCAAAAATATCTTATTTCGCCGATTCCATTCAGCACCCTCTACGGTAGTCATCAGACATACCGATATTATTATTCTCAGATTTATTCTTGGCAACAGTATTACATATCACGAATTCCTCATGGTTTTACGCAACGGAATGAAGAGAGTGATAGGCAATAAAATCGTCATTTCAAGAGAAATATTTATAAATAACAAGAATTATTACAGTAACTATGACGTGATGGAGACTGTGGTCAGTTCGTACAAGTTTTCCAGTCAAGAGCAGTCTCTCGTCGCCAAAAAACTGAATGAGCGGCTTAAACAGCGAGTAAGCCGGTACCCGAGCTAACGAACCTAATGCGTATTCACACGAATTAAATCGCATTTTGCCGCAATTTAGCAGCGCATTATATCACAAAAACGGGTAATGCGATGTGGATTACGTCAACATTTCGTAAATTCCATGAATTAGACTAACCTTGTCACGACAGATAAATGTAGAGGACGCATTGAAACAACAGTGCCCTCTTTATTTTATGAGCTACGAAGGAAAAACAGTTTCTAGTTGAGTTGACGCTATGATGCTTTAGTATGAAGCCAGCCACGAGTAAACATTGAAATTGTAATTTTGTCGCTAAACAACAGACACTGGTGTAGTGACAGAAGGACCTGTGTTGAGAACGCTGTTTGCAAAGAGCGGCATGTGCCTCTACGATAAGTGACCGTGTGATTGTAGATGGCTCCTCGTCCATTGTCTGTTACGTTGAAACATCACTACAGCTGGATAGTCATACAGTCAAGCCATATATAGTCACGTAAGAAGGAAGCAGAAACGGGCATCTATCACTGAAAAAAATCGAAAGAGCTTAAAACAAAAAGTCGCACAGGCTAAGTACTATAGTGATTACTCTTCGACATTTATAGCGAATTTATAGCCCAGCCGAAAGTCCCAAGCAACAGGAAAAAGTTGAGGTGATTCATGAATCTAAAAAGAGTAAAAGAACAGAAGCGCAAAATTTAGACCAATATACTCAACGCCGGTCTACTGCAGATCTGTTGAGAATATTGTAAGGTCGAATATAATACATTTTCATGAGAGAGAAAAACTTATATGCACAAATCGTCATTGGTTTTGTTGGGATGCTTGCCGGCGACAAAGATTTGGTGATCAATGCTCAGATAAGTGTTATAGGACCGTTCATCATCTCTCTCTCTCTCTCTCTCTCTCTCTCTCTCTCTCTTTATTTGAGGGAGAGAGTGAGAAGGAACATACGAATGTTTTCTGATTATGTTGCAGCGTACGGAAAATTCTCTCCTTTAATTGTCTGTAGGAGGATCTTTCATGATTTCGATAGAATTTGTATTTGGTGTGATGACTGGTAGCTTTCTTTAGATGTGGCAAAATATAACTTAATGGAGACCAGCATGAAAAGCAATCTAGTAATATCAGAATACAGTGTTAATAACATGCTGCTTGACACAGCAACATAGGAAAGCGGTCTGATATGTAACTAGCACTTAACGTCAGTTGTTGAGAAGACAAGATGTTGACTTCGGTTTATTGGAAGAATTCTAGCAAAGTGCAGAATGCGAACTGGGCACTTTTGCTGGTCATTCTTGAGTACTATTCGATTGTTTCGGATACCCAACAGGCCAGATTGAGGAAGACCTCAATGTGATTCATAGGTTTTGTGGTGGCAAGTTCCTAAGTGTTGAGTGGTACTTAAGATAGGTAAATAAATTAGTGAAATCAATGTGAAGTGAAGTAGAAATTAGAAAATTAATGAAAAACTTAGTTTAATTTAGAAGAATTACACACTGGCAAACAGCGGGCAGAGCAGCAGTGACAGAAGAACCAATGACCATGAAGTCAGCATGTCAGGAGAAGCCATCGCCCTTCCCACATAAGCGGACGCTGTCGATTCAGCCGTCAAGGCATCACCCGACCGGCTCACGTGTTTCTCAATTGTCACATGTGATCACAGGCCCTCGCCTACATTCCAAGAACCAACGACCGACGTTAAGAAGATTCTTCGAGAAGCTTTTCAACGTGACAGAAGAGGTAATGACTGGCTCACGTGTTTCCCAGTTGTCACATGTGATCAAAGGGCCTCGCCTACATTCCAAGAGCCAATGACCGACGTTAAGAAGATTCTTCGAGAAGCTTTTCAACGTGACAGAAGAGGCAATGACCGTGAGGTCGTTTACCTAGAGTAAACTGAGGTGAATAAATACGCGAGACGCAGTGGGCCCGACAAGAGCAGTTTTCAGTTCAGTTTCGGTGCTAAAGACCGTCATGCAAGAAGAGACTACATTATGCACAGACGCACGAAGTCCGCCGCTATAATGGAATAGCAAGCATCAGCCTCGGCGCCAGAAGACAGAAGTTAAAAGGTAGTTGAAGTCTGATTTTTACGTACCCGGGTGACTCGTGAGCACTGGAAGGAGACGGCCACACATCAGCAGTCACCTGTGAGCTGGGATGAAGATCTGACAGCCGAAGACTGGCAAGCGGGAGTCCGTTGTTCGAGTCCGGGACACTGGCCTTCCCCCGCCGGGCCGCTCCGCTGGTCGACGCACAACACACGCGGCCGCTTAGAGAAGAGAAACACTGGAACGCCACATCCAAGGTATCACCATTCGATTGACGACTTCGTTCTCAATAACTAAATGGGCAATCTCGCGATGCGCATCTCCAGTCAACTGGGCGAGACGGCGACACGAGATACACGCCGCCACCCGTAATAAGACGCCGCCGCTGCCGCAGAAGAAGGCTTCGCCAACGACACAGCTGCCGCTCCCCGAGCCAGAACATCCAGTAAGGAAACAGTTGTACAAAACTTTCAATAAAAGTTATCCTATGTAAAAATGCTGTTTCATTGTACCTCATACCCGAGCCAAGGAAGAACCCACCCTGCCCACATGTTGTTAAGAGAGAAAAAGTTATTTATTTAGTGTTATCACCCTGACATAATGCTTTAGAATCAAATGCCCTTTGCAGTAATGCTCATCCTGACAACTGATCAGCATCAAAAGAGAAAACGCAGTTACATTTAGTGTCAGAAGTGTTACATAAGGGACCAAATTGCTTAGGTCATCGTTCCCTATGGATACACACTACTTAATCTGACTTCAACTAACTTACGCTAAGGACAACATACACACCCATGGCCGAGGGATGACTGGACCCTCTGACGGCCAGAGCCGCGCGAACCGTGGCAAGACGCCTAAGACCGCCCGGCTATCCCGCACAGCTTGAAAGGTTGCTTCTGAGATTTGTTGCAGCTAGTTTCGATAAACTCTAGAGTAACCGAAATGGGACTCCCTCGAGAGAAGGAGACATTACTTTAGCGAAGTACTACTAACCGGTACCTGTATCAGAATGATGATAGATTCTATTTCCATTAATATGCATCTCGCGTAAGGACCGAGAAGACAACATAAGAGAAGTCAGGGCTCACACGATAGCTTACACACAGTTACGTTTCCATCACTCCATTTGCAATTGTTGTAGGAAGGGGAACCACTAGCAGTAGTACAAGACACCTCCTGCCATGCACCGTATAGGGGCTTGAGGAGTATGTATGTCGATGCAGATGTATTACGGTATTTGGAGAGGAAGCTTCACCCAAACATCTGAATCGTTCTCTTTATATTCACTCGCTGTTAAAGATTAAATATCGAAGACGTTCTCAGTATTTTCTTAAATGCAGTAATTCAAAATAGCTTTGAAATTTACGTCCACGAAACGGATGAAACAATCTTCCTTCAGTGACAATCGGTTAAATGCCAAGATTATCTTGGTGGGAACCATGAGTGCTCCTGGACAATGAAACAGCTACAAGGTCAATAAATCGTATGATTCTCACATAATAAAGCCATAAACTTTGTCGCATGTTTTCCGTGCGAATTATCTGCAAACGTAGTACACTTTATTTGTCTGTACGTTATTCGTTGATATATCCCACACAACATAGTGGAAGTGAAAAATAAAATTTCTTATAAGTTTCTCATCATGTTATATGTTAATTTTCCATACGCACCCTAACCGAAAACTAGATGTAATTAAGCCTATTGTTCGATTGCTGTTACGGAGAGTGAAACTGGCATTCCAAACCACGTGTAATAGTACTGTAATAAAATTATTTATTTCATTCAGGTTTCAAAAACAAAGCTTAAATTAACTGTAATATTACTTGATTTTAGTCAGTACTATAAACTGTATTTTTATAGTTTACAGTCACTTAATTGTGATTTAACCTTTCATAGTCAAACGGCGATATTTTTTCTTACAGTCTGGCTGCTTACTAGTAATACAAGAATTTGAGACAAGGAGCGTTTATTCTTGAATCCTGAATCGCATCTCTCCTTACAGTTAAAGTGCTATTGGCCTGTCATCTGCGCCTGTAGTGATGGTTCCAGGAGCACATCAATAATGTCAACCAGGGTTTGCCGCCATGACACATGTGTAACGATATATGTATCACGGCGGCGTGCCCTGGTTGACTGTGCCACTCTCATTATTATGAATACAAATTTCTGCCATTATATTCGTGTGTAGGTTATTATGCTAAACAAGGAGCCAGCAACTGTATTCGTTTTTAAGTTAGAATTAGTAGCATTCACTTAGATTCTAGGTACCGCAGCTAGTACCGAGTACACCATCCTTGTCAGTCAAAATGGACTAGGAAGCAACCTGAGCTATCAGTAAACGGGATGTGACCCGCATAACACGGTGTGCGTACTGTATGAGTGTCAGTTTCACTGTCATTTGAGCCCTCAACAGATCGTTACATGAAAAACTTGAAACTAACATTTGGATAAGCTATCTGGCTGCGTATATGAATATGAATTTACAAGTGATACAGAATCTGGCTTGTGCAACGCGAATTTACTGGATTAGAGTACATGACATGTTGTGGTGTGTCAGTGCTTCTGTTTTGGCTCTGTTTTTTACACTCAGCTCTTTAGATGACAGCCTATTTCCATGTGGCTTACAGCAATTTTAAGCAGGATGGAGCAGCAGCGAAGAATGGACTTAATAAAAGGAAGTTTATTTGGGTCCTGTTAACTACTAAATAACTTGTGAGAAGGTATTTCATGAATTAAGTCTATTTAAAATTTTCAGAAATCATCATGACTGAGCATTAATAATGGGGAAATACCTCACAATGTCCATATAAGTATCAATAACGTCTGAGTGCCAGATTAACGAATTACACTCCTGGAAATTGAAATAAGAACACCGTGAATTCATTGTCCCAGGAAGGGGAAACTTTATTGACACATTCCGGGGGTCAGATACATCACATGATCACACTGACAGAACCACAGGCACATAGACACAGGCAACAGAGCATGCACAATGTCGGCACTAGTACAGTGTATATCCACCTTTCGCAGCAATGCAGGCTGCTATTCTCCCATGGAGACGATCGTAGAGATGCTGGATGTAGTCCTGTGGAACGGGTTGCCATGCCTTTTCCACCTGGCGCCTCAGTTGGACCAGCGTTCGTGCTGGACGTGCAGACTGCGTGAGACGACGCTTCATCCAGTCCCAAACATGCTCAATGGGGGACAGATCCGGAGATCTTGCTGGCCAGGGTAGTTGACTTACACCTTCTAGAGCACGTTGGGTGGCACGGGATACATGCGGACGTGCATTGTCCTGTTGGAACAGCAAGTTCCCCTGCCGGTCTAGGAATGGTAGAACGATGGGTTCGATGACGGTTTGGATGTACCGTGCACTATTCAGTGTCCCCTCGACGATCACCAGTGGTGTACGGCCAGTGTAGGAGATCGCTCCCCACACCATGATGCCGGGTGTTGGCCCTGTGTGCCTCGGTCGTATGTAGTCCTGATTGTGGCGCTCACCTGCACGGCGCCAAACACGCATACGACCATCATTGGCACCAAGGCAGAAGCGACTCTCATCGCTGAAGACGACACGTCTCCATTCGTCCCTCCATTCACGCCTGTCGCGACACCACTGGAGGCGGGCTGCACGATGTTGGGGCGTGAGCGGAAGACGGCCTAACGGTGTGCGGGACCGTAGTCCAGCTTCATGGAGACGGTTGCGAATGGTCCTCGCCGATACCCCAGGAGCAACAGTGTCCCTAATTTGCTGGGAAGTGGCGGTGCGGTCCCCTACGGCACTGCGTAGGATCCTACGGTCTTGGCGTGCATCCGTGCGTCACTGCGGTCCGGTCCCAGGTCGACGGGCACGTGCACCTTCCGCCGACCACTGGCGACAACATCGATGTACTGTGGAGACCTCACGCCCCACGTGTTGAGCAATTCGGCGGTACGTCCACCCGGCCTCCCGCATGCCCACTATACGCCCTCGCTCAAAGTCCGTCAACTGCACATACGGTTCACGTCCACGCTGTCGCGGCATGCTACCAGTGTTAAAGACTGCGATGGAGCTCCGTATGCCACGGCAAACTGGCTGACACTGACGGCGGCGGTGCACAAATGCTGCGCAGCTAGCGCCATTCGACGGCCAACACCGCGGTTCCTGGTGTGTCCGCTGTGCCGTGCGTGTGATCATTGCTTGTACAGCCCTCTCGCAGTGTCCGGAGCAAGTATGGTGGGTCTGACACACCGGTGTCAATGTGTTCTTTTTTCCATTTCCAGGAGTGTATTTCAATTTCAAAGTAACATTAACATTTAGTAATCACGGCATATTTATTAATTATGTTTGGTGAATAATTATTAATATTTGGAGGATAAGGAGGCTTCTTTAACTGACAAGCAAAACATGGGGTAACTGCAAACTCGGACTAACAGTCACGAGCCTAACTGTGCAATTACGTTTGTGCTAAGCGTGCTACTTTTTCGTTGAATTCCATCTTCAAGCATAGTTAAGCCATATAAATATCTCCTGGCTATATAAATGAAACCAGGCCATGTTTGTGGTAAGATCTGCCATCATCGACCGACACTACTGCTTTCACTCCCGCTAACAGACCTCCTCGCCCTCAGAAGTTACTATCAATCTGAGGGCTTACGCAATGCAAAAAATAGCGTTAAGTTGGCTATATTGTTTTCAACGTAATGCAGAGCCCTGACACACTCCTTACAACGTCCTGCTACGTCGACGTCAGTGAAATCGATTTGTAACTAGGTAGTTTACATTTTAAGTGCAACTTTCCATTCTTCTCCCTCACGATAAATACTAAAATGTTCTCATCGCTTGTAGGAAAAGTAATTATGTTGCGGCATCGCTGAGGCACAAGATGCACTCGTAAATTGCTAGCCCACTCAAGAAAGGCACAGTCTTTAGAAATACATTCATCCTTCTACGACTATGATAGGGTCTTGACAACATAGTGGAACATATCTAATGACGCTGTGATAGTTTTATGACTTCCTGGAATATCAGAGAATTACCTTGCAAGGTTCCCATGATATATTCATGTTACACCACTCATACATTCTGAATAAATCCCACTTTGGTGTGTCATCGCCTTTGAAATGTGTTTACAGACTGGTGATGTTACTTTCACGCAGTAATTACAACTAGTCGCATTGTCTACGTTGCGAATTATCTGTATCAGCCATCACAAGGCCAATTAGGAGGTGATCAACACTGCAGTCGGACGATTGTTCCACGGAAGTGTCGACACACTGTAATGAGCAATAGGCAGCAGCTCTCAGTTCGAAATTGGCGCGAGAGTAACGTTTTATCTCCTCTGTGGCAAAGCTACAAACAGCTATATCGAACTCAGAACGACATTTTCCGAAATTTTGTCACCTCAGTACTTCGTAACCAGTGGATCTAGAGCTAAGCAATAGAAATGACAGCGGAATTGCTACTGAAAACACAGTGCTATGTTAATGAAATTATATCACTAGATACTCTATTTGAGCACTGGCGCCATTGAGTTAGCAGATTGTTCTGTCTGGCACCACTGGCTCAAGGGTAGTATCGACTATCTGTGTTGCGGCCCCGTGGCCAATATCTATGCGGAGGAGTTGGTATCTGTGGGTTGTGCCCTTAGAAGGTCTTTGCTTGCCGATATATATACAGGGTTCGCTGGCTCGACAGGGAGGCACGAAGCTCGGGGATTGGCGGTAGCACCGCGACAGGAGGTGGTCACGAGGTCCGAGCTGGCAAAGCCACGAGCTGCGCAAGGAAGGCCTGCGCAGAGCGAAGGTACCGGAGTACTTCACCGGGATGAGCGGCGACTACAAGCAGCAGGCCGATATCCCGTCTGTTGGTTGGCAGCATTCAGTAGCCACTGCGAAGCACCGTGGATCCGTGGAACTGCTTGCTGATAAAGGGGAGAAACATTCTGTAATCCTTGTAGTGATTTGTGTCATTGCCTACATGCACTCCTTATTATATTCTGGTTTATACCCGACCATCAGAGTTTTACTCGGCCTGCTCTTTGGACGTAAATATAGGCTGTAGTACTACACTAAAACACTAGTTATCGTTTGAAAATTTGTCCCACTATTATATTGCCCTTCCTTTCTGCTTTCTGCTTTCATTAATGTTCTAATGAATCAGCTCCATGTCGTAAATACAACCGGTACAATTGTGCTAAGTCACAAGTTGCCGTTAAACGAAAGAGGGACCTTCTGGTATGATTTAGATGTTAACCAGTTCAATTCTTTAATTGTATTTGCATTTCTCAGTCATTAGTTATAATCAGAACAACCTGTTGTACTAAGCTGTTCGTGTCTGTGTTTGAAAGACCAGGTCGTTATTGGTGTATTTTAGCTGAATCTTGTGGTTCCGCCGAGTGAGTTGTCTTGTAATAAGTGTTCACAAGTGATGTTTGAAGACGTTCCTTCGGAGCAGTCTTAATAACTGACAATCAGTTTAACTTTGAAAATATTAACAGGAAACCGCCACCAGGGCTTTAGTGAAAAAAGAATTGCCAGAAGGGACAGGTTTGGATGCAGTCAACCTTGTTTGCCGATTGAAATTAGGAGTCTGGTTGCTCTGAAGTAAGCCTTATCATTGTCATATTGTTTCCTAATCTGTTTAACCTCTAAGCACAGGTGCGTATCTTAACCACGAATCTTTCGATATACAGCTTTCAAATCAAAAGTTAAGCCATCTGTTTTGAGTAATTGAATCACTCTTGCCATTTACAGTTTTCATGTGTTGCAGAAGAGCATTCAGTGAGACAGACTGTGTCCAGCGGTAGTAAACACCTCTGTTTCAGCCGATAACGGGAAGGCTGCAGGTCCGGCCGTCTTGTTATCATTGTCATGTTGTTTACCGTTTTGCAATACAGCACTTCAGATCTCTTTTGCAAAAGCTCATTCAACTTAAGGTTTGAGATCACAAGAATTTTGCAAATTTGTTAATTTTGTTAAAGGAAATTTTATGGTTATATATTGTTAAATAAACAGGTTGTGTGAGAAGAAAGTTATCTTGGTGGGACCTCCCTTCCACGTATTGTGAGAAGAAAGTTATGTTGGTGGGACCTCCCTTCCACGCATTCCTTAATTCGGGTAAGTACCACGTACCACAGTTAACTGCGCTTCATACAGCACTTCTGATTTTTCTTTTACTTTATTTTATTTTATTTTATTTTATTTTATTTTTTTTTTTTTTGCAAAACCTCCTTCAACTTAAGGTTTGAGATCAAAAGAATTTTGCAAATTTGTTCATTTTGTTAAAGAAAATTTTATGGTTATATATTATTAAATAAACAGGTTGTATGAGAAGAAAGTTATGTTGGTGGGACCTCCCTTCCACGTATTGTGAGAAGAAAGTTATGTTGGTGGGACCTCCCTTCCACGTATTCCTTAATCCGGGTCAGTACCACGTATGACAGTTAACTGTGCTTCATGAAGCAACTACTCTCACAGCCACATTAAGTGCGACGGACTATTAATACGACGATAAATGCAAATTACTTGCACGAGAGATAAATAATCTTTGGGATTTAAGCATCTCTGTGCGAACTCGATAACAAAGATATACAGAGTGTATTAAGCTACGGCAAAGAGACATGTTCCATGTTGGACATTGGATGAGAGATATTCTATGTCGGATGGAGAGGAGATTGTTGGAAGCCGCCATTGATGTTTTTTGGTACTGAAGAAAATAAATACATATAAAAGCACAAAAGGAGTATCAGGCGTGTATAGTTCATAACCCTTAAACATTTCCAAAGAATTATTCAGTGATTTTAAAGACGCAAGTTCTTCTGAAGTGTTGTGTGGTTTTATGGTGATAACCTGCAGTTTTAGACGGCTCTTGGATTCGTCGAGAATATTTCTCCGTAGACCTAAATAATTTCACGAACTAAAGTTGGACGCCACATTCCATATACATGACACAGCATAGTGCTTGGCTGTACCGATCAATTTACGTAGAGCGATAAATTATCTTTAGCGATTTCAGGTGGAGAAGTTCCAGCAAGGAGACTAAACGAGGTCTGATTCTGCGAAACGCATATGGTATTACCGTATTGTTTAACTTACGGAGAACAGTAAGCAATATAGACTTCATAATCACCACAAACATAATTAAAAGGACTCAAATAAGAGGACCAAACAGTAAAAAAGAATCGCTAAACCAAAAAAAAATATTAATAATACGCAGTCACATTAATAAAGTGCTCATTAAATAACAGAGAGAATAAAAATAGGAACTTTAAACGTGTTTGAAGAGACTTTGCATCGAAATCCTCCTTCCTTTCTTTCAACATCAAAACTACTGAAGGCAAGTGTCGCACAAAAGTTAACTGGTCGTCACACTTGCTAGTTGTCAGATACACTGCCACTGACCATAGTAGTAAATCACAGAAACGTCCTTCGTCAACTCTTGTTTGTCTTCCTGAATGACGTGATTAATTTATCTCAAAACGATCGTACTTGAAACGATACAACTTGACTTCCTCGATAGCACTCGCTCCATACAGGGCAGAGGTGTTTCGAAATGCCTCCACTGCTATCACCCTTTTATTAAACAGAAAAAGAACACAGTATCACAGCTGTTAAACCTTACTCCGTTTCAGACTCCGTTTTCCACTGCATAAAAGACGCTCCTCATAACGGTCGGGCTATACCACAAAGTTGAACAAACTAAGGCCAAAGTTAAATACACTTTGAACAGCATGCTACACAAAATCGCCACCGAGCATCTGAAGCATAGTTTTAAGTCACACACAACATTACCAGCTGATTCGAGTGCAGAAAAGCCTGCTGGGAATCACAGGCTCCATACCCCATTCGTCGATCACTTGGGCGGACACAGGACTGCATCTAGCGGCTGCTGGTTGAACCCGCTGAAATTACTCATATCATGACAGACAACCACGAGCCCTATCACAAACATGTTTCCACATGACTTTCTATTACTGGCTGGTTTAAAAATAAAAATAAAATAAAAAAAACTGTTTCTGACCTTCTGCCGAAGTGATGGTCTTAGCAGACAGACGGAATGCGACTGAAAATGAAAGGAAATGGATGGGTTTGATATCACGGAATTGTGTTTGCACTGCAAGACGTTACGTTGACTACAACACCGCGAATATGTTGTTAACAACAACAGCGCAAGTCTCAAGTTGAGCTCAACATTTCTCATAGCTCGCGCTTCGTGCCCCATTGTGACAAATACATGTTGCTAGCGCACGCGAAATTTGGTGGCTAGTTGGACTGAGCTTGTAATGGCTAAGGTCTGGGTTCGATTCCTGCTGGGGGAAACAGTTTTTAACAGCCACAGACAAACCATCTTCACTGCCGGTAACGCCAGGTAAAGAACGCAGGACTGTTCCATGGTTCCAAATCGACAATAAACATGTCCATTAGCTACTGACTGGAATGGAGAACGATTATTTCTGGGCGTTAGAGGCGGAAATCCCCCGCTTGCAGAAACTCTGTCTCTAGTATGCTTTCTTACACTAGTAATGTTATTTTACTTCACAAACTAGTCATCATGTAAGATTATACGACCTTCATTTGTTACTTTAAGTGACCTCGAGATTTTGAAAATATTGCCACTCTACTGGATTTCGAGTTCTAATTCCATTTTTTCTCTATGTTTGAAACCTTCGGAATGATACTGTCCCGTCAAACTCCTCCAGGTCTCTACAAATGGCGCCAGCTTAATTAATAGTCAAAGGGAAATTGGTAGTTGACACCTCTTCTTGTGGGGTCAGCAGCGACAGTATGCACGGGGTTCGAGTCCCAGGCAGCACACAACTATTCGCTGTGTTACCTCTAGCCGAACATGTGCAAATCTCGCTAGAGGTGAAGAAACAAGAAACAGCAAGTATTTCAGTCTATTTGTAACTGTAAGAGAATAGCGAAAGGTGCCGGTTTAGACTCCCTGCTAGGAGGAAATCACTTCTATCGCAGTTTCAGGATCCAATATCAGGTTGTTGGTGAACATATTTGATACCTGACATCTGCTTATGCCTAGTTAACAATTCATATAGGGATTGTTTTCTACACCCTGTTCATCACCACAACCTTAGTTCATGGCATTTCACACTTGTGCTTTTCTCTTTATGACATACATTTTGTGGTTATTTCTCAGAGACATTATAAGCTTCAAGGGATTGTCAGTGCAGTACTAAACCTATCGTCATATATTTCCAGGTTCACACTTTCAGCCTTGTCGACTGATACTGATCAACACTTCGATATTTCTCTTTATACCTAGTCGAGTCTTGATGAGACATTCAAGTTTTGTTTGGTTAATAATGGGTTCGAATTCGGATCACCAATAAAACTCATCATGTCATTCAATGAGGTTGATAAGACTTCCGCGATGTAGCTTATTGTAATGAAGTTTAATTTACAAGGATTGGGAACTGTCCCATCTTTAATAACGTGTTTTCTAACATTTGTTGTATGACATTATTGGATTACATCTGCACTTACTGCCGTGAGGAGCAGTGTTTGTTGTAAAATCTTGTGATAACAATTCACAATAGTCAAACGAATGTACAGCAGATGTTTTAGAGGACCTGAGACAAAGTTCTGCTATGTTGGTTGCGTACAGCTAGGTGCGGCCTACACAATGGAATTCAGGGTTGGCGCGCTTCTTGTGCTGTCAAGTGTACATCGTTTCTTTTCAGTTTCTGCTCTGAAAATCACATACATGTAGCACTAGTGAATAAATTAGTTTTTCATATTATCTCTTTCAAATCATAGTTTGATTAATATATCATCACCATACGCTACAATACAAGTTTGGCCTGAATTTATTGTCAGTATGTCCCAGAAGACATCGTATCCATGCAATGTGCAACAGATTAATTTATGTCGGTTAATTAAGTACCGTACAATGACAAGCACGAGGGGCGTTCAATAAATAACGCAACACATTTTTTTCGCGGCCAATTTCCGATGATAATTTTCGGTATTTGTGGTGGGATTTCGTGCATTATTTCTGTTTCAGGTCCTATACTTTCATAAAGATCCGACAGATGGCAGCGTTATACGTAGTCTTCAAAGTGCCATCTGTAACAGAGATGTGTATGAAGTAGAGTTTCTTTTGGCGGAAAACCACAGCATCACAGTGATTCTTACACTACTGGCCATTAAAATTGCTACACCACGAAGATGACGTGCAACAGACGAGAAATTTAATCGGCAGGAAGAAGATGCTGTGATATGCAAATGATTAGCGTTTCAGAGCATTCAAACAAGGTTAGCGCCGGTGGTGACACCTACAACGTGCTGACATGAAGAAAGATTCCAACCGATTTCTCATACACAAACAGCAGTTGACCGGCGTTGCCTGGTGAAACGTTGTTGTGATGCCTCGTGTAAGGAGTAGAAATGCGTCCCATCACGTTTCCGACTTTGATTAAGGTCGTATTGTAACCTATCACGATTGCATTTTATCGTATCGAAACATTGCTGCTCGCGTTGGTCGAGATCCAATGAATGTTAGCAGAATGTGGAATCGGTGGGTTCAGGAGAGTAATACGGAACGCCGTGCTGGATCCCATCGGCCTCGTATAACTAGCAGTCGCGATGACAGGCATTTTATCCGCATGGCTGTAACGGATCATGCAGCCACGTCTCGATCCCTGAGTCAACAGATGGGGACGTTTACAAGACAACAACCATCTCTACGAACAGTTTGACGACGTTTGCAGCAGCATGGACCATCAGCACGGAGAGGAAGGCTGGGTTGGTTACCCTTAACGCTGCGTCACAGACAGGAGCGCCTGCGATGGTGCACTCAACGACGAACCTGGGTGCACGAATGGCAAAATATCATTTTTTCGGATGAAACTAGGTTCTGTTTACGCCATCATGATGGTCACATCCGTGTTTGGCGACATCGCGGTGAACGCACATTGGAAGCATGTATTCATCATCGCCATACTGGCGTATCACCCGGCGTGATTTTATTGGGTGCCAAGGTTCCACGTCTCGGTAACCTCTTGTTCGCACTGACGGCTCTTTGAACAGTGGACGTTACATTTCAGATGTGTTATGACCCGTGGCTCTGCCCTCCATTCGATTCCTGCGAAACCCTACATTTCAGCAGGATAATGCACGACTGCATGT
The DNA here is from genome assembly GCF_023898315.1 of Schistocerca nitens. Taxonomy (NCBI): domain Eukaryota; kingdom Metazoa; phylum Arthropoda; class Insecta; order Orthoptera; family Acrididae; genus Schistocerca; species Schistocerca nitens. The sequence continues at coordinate 26,495,171 of NC_064619.1, read as the reverse complement.
TGCAGGTCCTTTACGGGTCTTTCTGGATAGAGAAAATGTTCGACTGCTCTCATGGCGAGCACATTCTCCAGATCTCTTACCAATTGAAAACGTCTGATCAATGGTGGCTGAGCAACTGGCTACTCACAGTACGCTAGTCACTACTCTTGAAGAACTGTGGTATCGTGTTGAATCTGCATGGGCAGCTGTACCTGTACACGCCATCCAAGCTCTGTTTGACTCAATGCCCAGGTGTATCGAGGTCGTTATTACGGCCAGACGTGGTGGTTCTGGGTATTGATTTCTCAGGATCTATGCGTCCAAATTGCGTGAATATGTAATCACATGTCAAGTATAGTATAATATATGTGTCCAATGAATACCCGTTTAGCTCCTGCATTTCTTGTTATTATAGCAATTTTAATGGTCAGTAGTGTAGACGCTTGTAGAATGTCTGTGAATCTACTCTGTAGGAATCAGCATGGGTTTCGAAAAAGACTGTCGTGTGAAAACCAGCTCGCGCTATTCGTCCACGAGATTCAGAGGGCCATAGAAACGGGTTACCAGGTAGATGCCGTGTTTCTTGACTTCCGCAAGGCGTTCGATAATGTTCCCCACAGTCGTTTAATGAACAAAGTAAGAGCGTATGGACTATCATACCAATCGTGTGGTTGGAATGAGGAGTTCCTAGATAACAGAACGCAGCATGTCACTCTCAATAGAGAGAAGTCTTCCGAAGTAAGAGTGATTTCAGGTGTGCCGCAGGGCAGTGTCGTAGGACCGTTGCTATTCACAATATACATAAATGACCTTGTGGATGACATCGGAAGTTCACTGAGGCTTTTTGCGGATGATGCTGCGGAATATCGAGAGGTTGTAACAATGGAAAATTGTACTGAAATGCAGGTGGAATTGACGCATGGTGTAGGGAATGGCAATTGAATCTCAATGTAGACAAGTGTAATGTGCTGCGACTACACAGAAAGAAAGATCCCTTATCATTTAGCTACAATATAGCAGGTGAGCAACTGAATGCAGTTAATTCCATAAATTATCTGGAAGTACGCATTAGGAGTGATTTAAAATGGAATGATAATATAAAGTTGATCGCCGGTAATGCAGATGCCAGACTGAGATTCATTGGAAGAATCCTAAGGAAAATGCAATCCGAAAACAAAGGAAGTAGGATACAGTACGCTTGTTCGCCCACTGCTTGAATACTGCTCAGCAGTGTGGGATCCGTACCAGATAGGGTTGATAGAAGAGAGAGAGAGGATCCAACGGAGAGCAGCGCGCTTCTTTACAGGATCATTTAGTAATCGCGAAAGCGTTACGGAGATGATAGATAAACTCCAGTGGAAGACTCTACAGGAGAGACGCTCAGTAGCTCGGTACAGGCTTTTGTTGAAGTTTCGAGAACATACCTTCACCGAGGAGTCAAGCGGTGTATTGCTTTCTCCTACGTATATCTCGCGAAGAGACCATGAGGATAAAATCAGAGAGATTGGAGCCCACACAGAGGCATACCGACAATCCTTCTTTCCACGAACAATACGACACTGGAACAGATGGGAGAACCAATGGAGGTACTCAAGGTACCCTCCGCCACACACCGTCAGGAAGCTTGCGGAGTATGGATGTAGGTGTAGATGTAGATGTAGAGCAGGCAGTGAAAAGTAGCGCAGAGTGTTTTTTGTGAAGCCGTCTGTCATCGTCGGAACAAGGTCGCACAGACCTGTGCGATCTCTCGTATACAGGCCTCACACACCCAACTATGTTTCCTTCAGTGTTGAAACGTGCGGACACTCTAGTTCGAAGTTATCTACGGATTACACTCAAACACGTCACGGCAAGACTGTTCACCTCTGTTGGTGATGCTGACTCGTCTACCAGTTGGGGTACTCATAGATGTGTGCCACTGTGTTCCTCGTCACGTAACAGAAGACCATAAAGAGCATCGAGTTTGGTTCGATGAAGAACGCACGCTGAGAGAAGCAATGCATGGATGATGTAGAGGTTACTGTGCTTTGTAATTCACTCTAACAAAGTCAATTATCATCCAAATTGTAACTCACCTCTTTGCGCCAGGTTTCATCATAATCAGAAGAATAATAGTAACAACGAACACAGTCAGCAGTATCAACGTATTTTCCATAACGTGTAATAGGTTGGGGGAGCGACAGCTTCTAATCATCTGGTGAGTTCTCTCAAATTTTAAGAGTGTGCTTTTATAGCTACACTCCTGGAAATGGAAAAAAGAACACATTGACACCGGTGTGTCAGACCCACCATACTTGCTCCGGACACTGCGAGAGGGCTGTACAAGCAATGATCACACGCACGGCACAGTGGACACACCAGGAACCGCGGTGTTGGCCGTCGAATGGCGCTAGCTGCGCAGCATTTGTGCACCGCCGCCGTCAGTGTCAGCCAGTTTGCCGTGGCATACGGAGCTCCATCGTAGTCTTTAACACTGGTAGCATGCCGCGACAGCGTGGACGTGAACCGTATGTGCAGTTGACGGACTTTGAGCGAGGGCGTATAGTGGGCATGCGGGAGGCCGGGTGGACGTACCGCCGAATTGCTCAACACGTGGGGCGTGAGTTCTCCACAGTACATCGATGTTGTCGCCAGTGGTCGGCGGAAGGTGCACGTGCCCGTCGACCTGGGACCGGACCGCAGCGACGCACGGATGCACGCCAAGACCGTAGGATCCTACGCAGTGCCGTAGGGGACCGCACCGCCACTTCCCAGCAAATTAGGGACACTGTTGCTCCTGGGGTATCGGCGAGGACCATTCGCAACCGTCTCCATGAAGCTGGCCTACGGTCCCGCACACCGTTAGGCCGTCTTCTGCTCACGCCCCAACATCGTGCAGCCCGCCTCCAGTGGTGTCGCGACAGGCGTGAATGGAGGGACGAATGGAGACGTCTCGTCTTCAGCGATGAGAGTCGCTTCTGCCTTGGTGCCAATGATGGTCGTATGCGTGTTTGGCGCCGTGCAGGTGAGCGCCACAATCAGGACTGCATACGACCGAGGCACACAGGGCCAACACCCGGCATCATGGTGTGGGGAGCGATCTCCTACACTGGCCGTACACCACTGGTGATCGTCGAGGGGACACTGAATACTGCACGGTACATCCAAACCGTCATCGAACCCATCGTTCTACCATTCCTAGACCGGCAAGGGAACTTGCTGTTCCAACAGGACAATGCACGTCCGCATGTATCCCGTGGCACCCAACGTGCTCTAGAAGGTGTAAGTCAACTACCCTGGCCAGCAAGATCTCCGGATCTGTCCCCCATTGAGCATGTTTGGGACTGGATGAAGCGTCGTCTCACGCGGTCTGCACGTCCAGCACGAACTCTGGTCCAACTGAGGCGCCAGGTGGAAATGGCATGGCAAGCCGTTCCACAGGACTACATCCAGCATCTCTACGATCGTCTCCATGGGAGAATAGCAGCCTGCATTGCTGTGAAAGGTGGATATGCACTGTACTAGTGCCGACATTGGGCATGCTCTGTTGCCTGTGTCTATGTGCCTGTGGTTCTGTCAGTGTGATCATGTGATGTATCTGACCCCAGGAATGTGTCAATAAAGTTTCCCCTTCCTGGGACAATGAATTCACGGTGTTCTTATTTCAATTTCCAGGAGTGCACTATGACTAAACATTCCATATTTAACACGAAAACTAATTACTATACGAGTACCAAGCTTGATATAATTAATGTCAATGACATGGGGAAGAGAAATAATGCAGAATCAGTTCAACTGAAACTCTTTTAATGTGCAGCTACGGTACCTTATATCATTACATACAGGTATCATTACTGGTACAAATGGGGCTCAATATGGCGCCCACCAGTGTCTGCAAGAGCCCAAAAGCGTGGGACAGCATTCTGCACAGCAGAACGAAGCTCGTCGATAAGTATACTATTTCTCTTGACTGCTGTGATTCAGATCAGCACAAATGTGAGTGTTCCCCTTGTAAATCCTGTGCTTCAGGTAGCCCCACGACTGGAAAACACAGGGAACGAGATGAGGTGATCGTGACGGCGAAGCATTTGGAAACGATCTGCTGATAATTCGATCGTGGTGGTGGTGGTTAGTGTTTAACGTCCCGTCGACAACGAGGTCATTAGAGACGGAGCGCAAGCTCGGGTTAGGGAAGGATTTGGAAGGAAATCGGCCGTGCCCTCTCAAAGGAACCATCCCGGCATTTGCCTGAAACGATTTAGGGAAATCACGGAAAACCTAAATCAGGATGGTCGGAGACGGGATTGAACTGTCGTCCTCCCGAATGAATTCGATCGTCTCCGTATGTGTTTCTGACTAGATCGTGAACTTCACGAACGATGTGCTGTGGGGTTCTACGCTGCATGAATCCTGTTAAGTTCAATGCCTCTCACTCCTGCTGCAGGGTTATGACATGCTGGCGAAGCACATCGCAGCACCGCTGGCTAGTCACACTGCACGTCTTTGGTCCTTGGGCGGCAACCTGTTCAAAAAAGAATGGGCCAGTGATGAACGTGAAGTTACACCTTACCCACACAGAGTAACTTCATACACAGTGACTGGAGGTGAAGATCCCCTCACCCGTCTGGTAATAGAATGGTCCACGGCCAGACCTCGTCAACTTCAGTCCTTGCGCGAAACTCTAGACCGAAGTCAACACGTCGTTGTGGGTCCTGTGGTGCAAGCTGCTGTACGATATTGGTCTTGTTCGGATATCAATTGACAATGGTTCGAAGCTCCCTCCGTAACATGGACCACGGGATGTTCAACTGTCGTGACACAGCACGTGCGCTGCCTGACGACCGGGAACTGCGCGCAGCGTTGTCTGCGATAGCAACAATGATTTCATCAACGACCTGTACTGCTACTGGTCGTGGGCCTCTTCCCGGAGCGACGCCCAGTTCTCGAGTTGATGCGAACTTATTCCCCCATGCTCTGTAATTGTTTCAGCTGGCGATATTCTCGAAGTGCAGACCCAGCATTACTGTTGTTTTGACAATAGAGCTTCGATAATAACGTCCTGCTCCTTTTGTCCAAACTCATTATGTCACATCCACAAGTTCACTGCAGTTCGTCAGGTGTGTGAGACTCTCAACCACGATGACTGAGCACGGCACCTGGTGGCCGTAGTTGGAACTGGACGGTGTCACTGTGACACATGGAAACCATGCAGCCCATACTCTGGACATTAACGCTGTCAAGTTTGAACTCGTATGGTAATTAGTTTCCGTGTGATAACATGTTAAATAGGGAACGTTTAATTATAACCACCCGGTATTTTGGCGCCTATTCGGTATTCTTGTGACAGTGCTCCACAACGTCGATAACTCACAGGGAGCTACACAGAACTCCATATATTTTCTTTATTTTCTTTTTTTAAGTATTTAGTTTTGTCATTTATATGCACTAACATGTAACGAGAAAGTGTTTCGTAAGCTGATATTATTTTGAGTTGAAAGGTTACTCTCTATGTGCCTGTGTATTTTACGTAGGTTTTTCTGGAAGCCAAGGTGAAGTCAAAAAAATTATATCTGTGTAAATATTTGAAAAGCGAAGAGGAGGCAGCTGATGAGCGGGTTGTTCAAGGGGGAACTATTTTGTGTAAGCCGGGAAGTTGAGAGAGTGTTGCAGTTTTGAGGAAGGTCTGTCACTTTGCGAAAAGTGCAGCTGCTTTTGTAGTGTCGAAATGATTTACACTGTGCTGGGAACAGAGCTCTGTTTTCGTGACTTAGAATGGGAGCTAAAGTCCGTCATCTCCGTTGTTTTGCGTTACTAATAGTCGAGATTTTACTGAATTTATACCGAACACTGAAATGTTCTTTACTTAGTACAGAACTGTATTTAGAAGTGTGAGGACGAAGCTTCACTGTTTGGTTTCGACTGGAATTATAATTCGACGGCTAGGTATCTCTTGATATCTTAATATGTAATTCAGCATCTGTCGCTGTTAAAGTGAAATATCTGTGTATCAGTTTTTAACTCGGTAAGTTCCAATCACATATCCAGTCTTTTGTGAGTTCTGCGTCTAATCGCTACTACGAGGCGGCTGCAAAGTTTTATTTGAGATTTGATAACTATTTGAGAATCTATCAGTGTTGTCACCTCCATCTTGCGTCAGATCTGTGATCTTCGAGGACAGCAGAACATCGGATTCAGAGTACATCTTTCACGGCGACACAGGCTGTGGCATCGACACCATAAAAGAGTTATTATTCAGGGTACAGAGATTGGCACTAGAGGTTCCGAAGTTGTCCGGCAGAGGCAGCGACAGCGACTTGCGCCATCCAATCGCCGGATCCAATCGCCGGCCGCACGAGAACCACTCCCCCTCACCAGAGGCGCCACCAGCGCCACAGATAACATTTTTAAGAGGCCGTTCGACCGGAGCTCCGCCCATATGAGTAGCTCCAGTGTACCAGCAGTCGAGCATCCTCAAAGTGGCAGTTCCAACTTTCCCAATTGCTGGTAGTGCAACAGAACTAGTCTGAAAGTTTGACTTATGTGTAATTCTGTGGACTGCGAGCTGGATGTGAAATGCGAACTGTTACGGCGTTTATTTGTCTCGGTGTTGCCCAATAATTTGTACTGGATTCTGGACGTTGATTCTTTGCGCTATGTTTGGAATAGTACAATATTACTGACAGTCATTGTGATCTCTATGCTATGAAGAATTTGGATCGTATCTGTTAGTTGTAAGGAAATAAGGTAGCTACCAAATATTTGAATGAATACATCCCCTCATGTTGAAAACTTTTAGTAGTAAGTGGAATGTGATGTAATATTTGTGACGTCTTATGTATTTATCCAACAAAGTGCTGTCGATTATACGTTGTGGGCTGAGCTATTAAATGTTATTGACAGTATAGTGTGTTCAGAGGATCTACGTTTATATCCGAGGTGGGATGAATAGAGGGAACATATGTATGTGTTGATTACAGAGAGAGCATATTGTAAGCACGTCAATTGTTTACAAGCTCTACTGTGTATTATCAAGTTGTCCTACCTCGAGTTGTGGTAGCAAATGGGGTAGAGAGAACCCAGTTCAAGGACCGTTTTATGTGGCAACCTTGCGGCGGAACGATGTTGTGGTCATACATAACATCAGACATTTAGACAATTACGACGATCTTCGAACATGAGGAAGAGCGTGGGTGACTGTTTATCCTCACTGGAGACCAAGCGAGAGTGAGAGGTACCAATATGGCTTGTTTTGAATAGACCTTTGAACACATTGTACGAATCAGAGCTCTACAAGAGAAGGGAAGGGCAATAGAAACAACAGAAACAGAGGTTCAGTCAGTTGATACACAACCCACAATAGAAGCAAGTCTGTCAGTAGCAGTTAATGCTAACCTAGTGCTCAGAAATAAGTCAGTAATTTAGAAAAACTGGAAGCAATACAAAAGAAAACAGAAAATGGGGCAGCAGGGCAAACCAAGTTAGAAGGAATTGTTTTTGATGTGTACTTCAAAGTGAAGCAGTAATTCAAAAAGTACTTCTAGACATGAACGAGAAAATCATGAACGCAAAAGAGCGGACGAAGAAGATAATTCAGAATGGAATGGTGCAGGTCACTGGAAAAGCAGAAGGCAGGGTAGATGAACGAGCTAATGGAGTAGAAGAAACGCAAGCTGCAACTAAAAGTAATCTTCAGGCTACACCACGCAATGGACAACAGTGAGTGCAGGGAAAATAAGTATGATACAGCTGGAAAGATGAAAAAAAAATTGTCCTGTGTTGGTATCCTACCGAGAACTTTTAATGTGACTATCTCGCACACGCCTCCCGCGAGACCCACATTCTCACCTTATATGTCCACCCCAACACACTCTTTACTCGTGGAAGACATTCTTACCAAGTCCCGTAAGAGTTAGAGGAATATGTGTGCATCTGCACAGAAGAAGAAGGTCATGGTCGGTATTGCCAGAACTATGTACTGTATGGATATGGTGTCTGTTCTTTCGGACATGCAGTCGCACTATCGATTGTGTCCTAGGTGGCTCAGACGGATAGAGCGTCTGCCATACAAGCAGGAGATCCTGGGTTCGAGTGCCGGTCTGGGCACACATTTCCACCTGTCCCGGTAGATATATATCAACGCTTGTCAGCAGCTGAAGGTATTAATATACGTCTAATTTGTATTAACAATTGGTCGACTGAGGTAAAATATATTTACTACCGACTAAGGCTTTTTAATGTGTGAACAGTATTTTATATTGTAAATTATTAACTAAAGTCTATTACGAATACGAGATACATTCCTTCATAGTTTTGCACGTTAGTCACCGTAAAAAGTACTTACAGATGTATTAAGTTAGGTATTTATCCAAACTTGTTTCAGTACAGAATACTTAAATCAAATTTTGATTTAAATGTTACAGCGTGATGTTAGTTTACATCTTTTGTTGCTAAAGATAAAATGTAATTGAAAACAAGAACGTAAGGTGGAACAACTTTTGCAAACTACACATATTACCTTTCTGAGTGATCCGCGCAGATCCGTTCATTACAGTCGTCACACTTCCAGCCTGTCTTCCTCTCTTTGCTTGATTCACAGAAGGAACATCTTCCACATAGCTTGTCTCGAGGTTTTTCTTCTGGTTGGGCGCGTTGAGTTTTCACAGGTACGGTCATCAGATTCATCTCACTGAGAACATGTTCAAGGTCATTCTTTCCATTTCTTGCTTGTTATTCAATGCGAGTTCGCACCACTTCTGCTACCAAAAGCAAATAGGAACAGATGCCAATGATATTTCCTCTTATACTGCCAGGTTGGACTCCAATTGAAGAAGAGTTTCGTAGGTCGTCGCCTGGGGGATCCTGAGTACAATATTCACTCACAAACTTGTCCAGCACATCAGTACCACTTTCGATAGCATTGTAATGCATATAATTCCCGGCTGTAAGTCACTTGCTTCGATAGTACTTGAATCAGCATGATGCTGGGATGAGAGAGGTATCACCGCCCTACTCTTTGCTGGCGCACAATGTCCACTTCATTCAGAAATGGCGTGGCGTAGATGTCCGCTGCGGACGTGGCTCTGTTTCGCGTCATTACCATATTAACAAATGGATCAATGACACAAGGGTACCGTCGCTGGGTCATGTCGCTTCGCAGTACACTTCACGTCTGCTTATCGCTACAATTGACACACCGAAGGGACGCATAGCGGGGACGCCCAGATGTTGCGCTGCTGTTTTCATTAATTGGGAAACATCCGATGTGTCAAGAAAGCCCGTTTTATTTAGGCGAAGCAAAGCTTCATACATCTCGGCAGAAAGTGAAACTTTTACTTTTCGCGTAATAAATTAAAAATATTAGTTTTGGGATTCGGGTTTGTGCTGTCTTTCTCATTTGATTTCAGGAAACAATACCCTAAAAAATAGATTTTCGACGTCTTATAGTCAGATATCACTGGCTTACAGTGAACTGTTTTTATTTTCATTATTTCCTAGATTTATCGTGATACTTCCAAAAAGAATAAACCATTGGGCGTATTATGAAAAATTTGCTGTGAAAAATGTAGTCGCTGGTCTGTTTACGTTTGGTGGGATTTACATTGACGCGTATGAAATATAGCTAACACATCAAAACTGTTTTTAACGGTTGAAGGATAGCGATACCTCTTCCCAGTCCCGAGTAAATAAGAGATACGACGTGTGACCGCAACGAGTTATGTTGCGCAACACTCGACATTCTGGCTGCACGCTAAGCGGATTTGTGGCTCGTGTTTCTCTTTCGTATGTGATTTATGAAAACAGTCGCAATCACATTTTAGGTTCCTATTGCCTTAAGAGTATCTCATTTTAAAACTAGAGGTAGACTATCGCAAATTCAGCGGCTGAGTAATCTGTATACTGTACACTAAATGTTTCTGCTACACTAACAATTTAATACACGAAGCTTTCAATAACTATTTTCGTTTGCATTTTGTTGAGAAAATACGTCTGTTCCAGTGAGCAACTAGTGAGATACGGTTTTCTCTTAGTGATATAATTATATTTTATGCTAACGTACTTGCATTCCTATTTTATGGTTACTTATTAGGGCTTTCTTGATGCGCGCAGTGTGTATGAGGAACATCGGCATTTTCCAAATTTTTGTAATAGTTTCTACACAGTTACTTATATTTGAAAAAACAACATCATTTTCTTTATTTTCCTGGACAACCAGCACTGAATCTGTGCTGCTGAAATACTCTGGTTTTTCTCTCTAATACTCGATAAATAGAAATCTTATTTTGTAAAAGTATAACCAAACAGGTATTACATATATTTTTCACCAGTCTGCACAAGCAGCAGTAGATTATACGGAAAAATTTTGCACTATTGATGTTGTAATTACACTAAACATTTGAAGTCAACACTACATTTTCTTTCCACAGTCAATTTGGTTACGAATGACAGGCGTCCAAAGCCTTGATTCACTTGGTATTTGTTCATAGAAATTCTATTTTCCGGCTAGGATGTACTGCCACGTGTCAAGTAAGGCGCTGTTCTTGCCACTTTTAGCAGGCAGAATTTTGTCGCATAAGATGGGGAAAATTGTATCCAGTGGCTTCTGCTGAACACGACATATACAACATGACGTCTTGCTTTCTGCAAGCATCAAGCATTCTGCTTGTGATGTAGGGAGTGTTCTTGCTTCCTGTTAGTTTCATTTTACATGATACTTCACCGAAATAACGCAAAACTTATTTTGTATTTCATGTGAGGAAGTGGCATCTCGACGTGAAATAGCATAAAGTGACGTCACAAATCTGGTAGAGAGCCGCTTCAAAGTTACGTAACTCGTTGTATATGCCGAAGGTTTAAGTAAATGTCTGTAGCTGTTGGTGTACTGCTTGTGAACAATCTCTTCAATTTAACATTTATTTATAAATGATCACTTGTGCCAATACAGTAATGACTACAAGCCAAACGTAGAAATTAAGTTGCTATTTTTATCAGTGCATGTTGTTGTCGTGGTCTGCTATTCTGAGACTGGTTTGATGGTACCCTATCCTGTGCAACATTCTTGATCTCCCAGTACCTACTGCAACCTACATCCTTCTGAATCTGCTTAGTGTATTCATATCTTGGTCTCCCTCTACGATTTTTACTCTACACGCAGCAATGCAGTACTAAACTGGTGATCCCTTGATGCCTCAGAACATGTTGTACCAACCGATCCCTTCTTCTACTCAAGTTGTGTGCCACAAATTCCGCTTCTCACCGATTCTCTTCAGTACCACATCATTAGTTACGTGACCTACTCATCTAATCTTCAGCATTCTTGTGCAGCACCACATTTCGAAAGCTTCTATTCACTTCTTGTCCAAACCATTTGTCGTTCACGTTTCACTTCCATACATGGCTACACTCCAGACAAATACTTTCAGAAACCGCTTCCTGACACTTAAATCTATACTCGATGTTATCAAATTTCTGTTCTTCAGAAACGCTTTCCTTGCCATTGCCAGTCTACATTTTATATCCTCTCTACTTCGACCATCATCAGTTATTTTGCTCCACAAATAGCAAAACTCCTTTACTACTTTAAGTGTCTCATTTCCTAATCTAATACCCTCAGCATCACCCGACATAATTCGACTACGTTCCATTATCCTCGTTTTGCTTTTATCGATGTTTATCTTATATCCTCCTTTCAAGGCATTGTCTATTCCGTTCAACTGCCCTTCCAAGTCCTTTGCTGTCTACGACAGAATTACAATGTCATCGGCGAACATCAAAGTTTTTATTTCTTCTCCAGGGATTTTAATACCTACTCCGAATTTTTCTTTCGTTTCCTTTACTGCTTGTTCAATATACAGATTGAATAACATCAGGGAGAAGCTACAACCCTGTCTCACTCCCTTCCCAACCACTGCTTCCCTTTTATGTCCCTCGACTCTTATAACTGCCATCTGGTTTCAGCACAAATTGTAAATAACTTTTCGCTGCCTGTATTTGACCCCTTCCACCTTTAGAATTTGAAAGAGTGTATTCCGCTCAACTTTGTCAAGAGCTTTCTCTATGTCTACAAATGCTAGAAACGTAGGTTTGCCTTTCCTTAATCTTTCTTCTAAGATAAGTCGTAGGGTCAGTATTGCCTCACATGTTCCAATATTTCTGCTGAATCCAAACTGATCATCCCAGAGGTCGGCTTCTACCAGTTTTTCCATTCGTCTGTGAAGAATTTGCGTTAGTATTTTATAGCCCTGACTTATTAAACTGATAGTTCGGTAATTTTCACATCTGTCAACACCTGCTTTCCTTTGAATTAGAATTATTATATTCTTCTTGAAGTCTGAGGGTATTTCGCCTGTCTCATACATCTTGCTTACCAGATGGCAGATTTTTGTCAGGACTGGCTCTCCCAAGGCTATCAGCAGTTCTAATGGAATGTATGTACTCCCGGGGCCTTGTCTCGACTCAGGTCTTTCAGTGCTCTGTCAAACTCTTCACGCGGTATCGTATATCCCATTTCATCTTCATCTACATCCTCTTCCATTTCCATAATATTTTCCTCAAGTTCATCGCCCTTATATAGACACTCTATATACTCCTTCCATCTTTCTGCTTTCCCTTCTTTGCTTAGAACTGGGTTTGCAGATGAGCTCTTGATATTCATACAAGTGGTTCTCTTTTCTCCAAAGGTCTGTTTAATTTTCCTGTAGCCAGTATCCACCTTGCCCCAAGTCAGATAAGCCTCTACATCCTTACATTGGCCCTCTAGCCATCCGTGTTTAGCCATTTTGCACTTCCGGTCGATCTCACTTTTGAGACGTTTGTATTCCTATTTACCTGCTTGATTTACGGAATTTTTATATTTTCTCCTTTCATCAATTCAACTCAGTATTTCTTCTGTTACCCAAGGATTTCTACTACCCCTCGTCTTTTTACCTACTTGATCCTGTGCTGCCTTCACGACTTCATCCCTCAAATCTACCCATTCTTCTTGTACTGTATTTCTTTCCCACATTGCTGTCAATTGTTCCCTTATGCTCTCCCTGAACGCTCTACTACCTCTGGTTTAGTCGGTTTATCCAGGTCCCATCTCCTTAAATTCACACCTTTTTCCAGATTCCGCAGTTTTAATCTACATTTCATAACCAATAAATTGTGGTCAGGGTCCACATCTGCCCCTGCAAATGTCTTACAATTAAAAATGTGGATCCTAAATCTCTGTCTTACCATTACTTAATCTATCTTATACCTTCTAGTATCTCCAGGCTCCTTCCATGTATACAACCTTCTTTCATGATTCTTGAACCAAGCGTTCGCTATGATTAAGCTTAGCTCTGTGCAAATTACTACCAGGCGGCTTCCTCTTTCATTTCTTTTCCCCAATCCATATTCACCTACTATGCTTCCTTCTCTCCCTTTCCCCACTGTCGAATTCTAGTCTTCCATGACTATTAAATTTTGACCTTCCTTCACTACCTGAATAATTTCTTTAATCTCATCATACATTTCATCAATTTCTTCGTCATCTGTAGTGCATACCTATGCAAATATAAGTTTCATCATATATGTGCATTAATAATACATTAAATCGCAAATACACAAACTGCTTAGTTTCCTCCAGAGAATAGAATAATAATTAAGGAAATTTATGTGCTGGACACATGATGATTGCACTTGATGAGTCAAAGGTCGACAGAGAATTTAGTAACCCATCTTGCCTACCAGAAGAAACTAGATTTAGTGAACGCGCTACACGATGGGAGGCAGAACGATGAAGAAAATGTAATAGCGAAAAAGTCAGACCCAGCGTAACTTTAGTTAGAAAACATAAACTATTTGAGGATCGAGGACTTTTAGGCATTTAGTACGATAGCAGGCGTAGTGAGCTAAAGATACTGTAACGTAAAGCTCAACACCTGTAAGAAGGTCTACCAGAGAGGTTTTGTGACGAAAGAGGGAATATATTAGGAAAACATAGCACTAGTAGGAGTTAGCGAATTTGATTTGTCTACGTTGTAACATTTGCAGGAAGATCAAGAATTCTTTTGCTAGCTGGACTAACGAAACAGGAGAAAGATGCAGAAGACAGTGCCCACTGGAAGAAAAAGGTATATTTTATTTGTGTATTTCTGAAAGCTGAGGCCGAGCTGCGAAAGTCATATCTGCGTAAGAATTCGACGAATGAGAAAGACAGAGTCTATGAGCGAATTAATTCAAAGAGAAAGTGTGTTGTGTAAAACGGCAAGTTGCGAGTGTGTTGCGATTCTGAGAAAGGTCTGTTAGTATGTAAACGTACCAGTTGTTTTAGCAATGTGGAAGAAGTGAACAGTAGGAAGATTAATTTTTTATAATGATTTAAACTATGAAATATCTAGGCTTCGATCTAGGGACATAAAACGCGAACCCAAGACTGTGATATTTATTGTTGGTACGCGTCACGGAAGGGATGAGATTTTACCAAACTCATTTGAACACCGCACTGCAATTTACTTTTTACAAAACTGTGTTTAGGCGTATGAGAACCATGCTTCCATCCTTTGTTTTTCAGTGAAATAATAATTCGACTGCTAGATATTTTAATATGTAATTGAGCTTCCGTCACTGCCGAGGTGCGATACCTGTGTATCAGATATTACACCGGCAAGATCCGGTCAAATATCCAGTCTGAAAAACGGTTGAAGCTTATTTCTTTTGTGAGTTCTGCCAGTACTCAATGCGACATGCCAGCGATAAATTTGTTTCCGGTATGGTCCTTATTTTAGTGATTATCAGGATACCACCACTTTCCTACAGCAGAACAGTGATCCTCCAGAACAGCAGAGCGTCAGATCCTGAGTACAACAACTATAATAGTTTGCATATTTTATCTGTTATCTATTTTACTGTATTCCCTGTTGTTCGAGTGTGTGTGGGTGTGACTGTGCATCGTGTGGATCGTATCAGTCAGTTGTAAAGAGACAAGCTAGCTGCCACACATAAGACTAAAATAAATCTGCTCAAATTGGAAGCTTTCTGTACACAGTTGAGTTTGACAGAAGAGATGTGAATCTCTATTTACGATGTTATCACGCATACGATCAGCCGTTTGGGCCTGTTTGACAATCTTCGGATGAGAATTGCAGAGTGGGTGACTGTTTATGCTCACTAGAGCCAAAGCAAGAATGAGTGGTGTCAATATGACCTCCGTTGAGAGACTATTAAACTAGTTCTACGAAGTAGCGCTGTGAAAGAGGAGGAGAAGGCAGTAGAAATAACAGAAACAGAGGTTCAAGCAGCTTCTACAAATCACGTAATCGAAGCATGTCCATCTGGAGAAATAAATACTAACCTATAGTTCAGTCACATACTCATCAATTCTAGTATGTGTGTTCCACTTTCATACTTGAGTATGTTATGTTGATTTTACACAAATAGTGTTCCATACGATCACGTTTCGTTCGTCTAGGAGCTACATTGCACACACGTGTCGCGCTTTGACTCATTTATTATAAGAAATTTCAGCCATCCATTAAAGCTGACGGTGATGCAGCTCTTGGAGGTTACAGGGCGATTGCAAAGAGGTCATCATCGACTATTCTTTGATCACTTAAGCTCTAGTTTTGTAAGGCATTTGGTAGTGTTGGTAGGAGACGTCCAAAGCACTTTTTCTTTTTTTTCTTTTTTTTGCGTGAATGTATTTGCGGGTTTTATTACGCTGGGCGTCTGTGTAGTATGATATCTGTAGTCAATGCTCAAGTTCAATATTCAGTTACGTGACTCGCTAATAACCCCCCCTCCCCCTAACTTGTTACGCTTTGCGTAAGCATTTCCACCTCTTATTGTAATTTGAAAGTCAAACCTCTTCCACTATATTGCGACTGGGCTTAAATCGATCTCATAACTTTGTATTAACATCCGAGCATACTTGTGAGAGGAATGGCAGCTTAAAAAGGTGTGAAGATTAATTACTTGTAGAACGAAAAGGAATACAGAAAAGCCTTATCACAACATAGCACAAGACATCAGACTTCGAAGGGGAATAGAAGTGCTTACCAGATAATTTATTAACTAATACTTACACTGCAATTAGAATTTTTTAATTTGTTACGGTATTCGAGTGGGTTTTGAACTACGTTGCTTTCCTTCAGCAGTGTTATAAAATCATTAATGAGGTCTTAGTGGGTGCACTGTTTCTGATACAGTACATGAAATATAGTTAAACCGCTATGTCGTTTGTTGTTTTATGATTGCAATAACCCAGAAATTGTTAAATGTATTGGTATGTACGAACTGCGAATTCAAGTGCCCTGTTGTCGCATGCGTTTATTATCCCAGCCAGGACAATTAAAGTGAAAAGCGAATTGGCTGTGACTGTGTATCATTTCCGAAACCGAATAGATTACGATGGGTACAGTGAGATGTAGTAGCTGTGTTTTCAGAGCCTGCTACGATCCGCTAATCGTTTAATTAGGGTGACGACAGCTGCTGTAGTTACATCGTAAAGGAGTGCAATCACATTTACCCTGTCGTCCCCAGTGACACATTGCACGCAGCGTGAAGCATCAGCTGCTGGAACGACCCTTCCCACACCGCCCATGCATACACATACATGATGACATAGAAACCACGCAAACAGCATGGTGTTCCAGGAACGCTGATTGGGTGTCCTCTCAGATGTCTGGTTGCTGCCATGGCTTACCGTGTTGTCCGCTGTTGAAGTGTACACCGCATACTGTACTGTCCGGTGTTTCACTACAAAGTATTCAGTATTGGCTCAACGCTTTCTTTCTTCGCAAAGGCTATATACACTCCTGGAAATTGAAATAAGAACACCGTGAATTCATTGTCCCAGGAAGGGGAAACTTTATTGACACATTCCTGGGATCAGATACATCACATCATCACACTGACAGAACCACAGGCACATAGACACAGGCAACAGAGCATGCACAATGTCGGCACTAGTACAGTGTATATCCACCTTTCGCAGCAATGCAGGCTGCTATTCTCCCATGGAAACGATCGTAGAGATGCTGGATGTAGTCCTGTGGAACGGCTTGCCATGCCATTTCCACCTGGCGCCTCAGTTGGACCAGCGTTCGTGCTGGACGTGCAGACCGCGTGAGACGACGCTTCATCCAGTCCCAAACATGCTCAATGGGGGACAGATCCGGAGATCTTGCTGGCCAGGGTAGTTGACTTACACCTTCTAGAGCACGTTGGGTGGCACGGGATACATGCGGACGTGCATTGTCCTGTTGGAACAGCAAGTTCCCTTTCCGGTCTAGCAATCGTAGAACGATGGGTTCGATGACGGTTTGGATGTACCGTGCACTATCCAGTGTCCCCTCGACGATCACCAGTGGTGTACGGCCAGTGTAGGAGATCGCTCCCCACACCATGATGCCGGGTGTTGGCCCTGTGTGCCTCGGTCGTATGCAGTCCTGATTGTGGCGCTCACCTGCACGGCGCCAAACACGCATACGACCATCATTGGCACCAAGGCAGAAGCGACTCTCATCGCTGAAGACGACACGTCTCCATTCGTCCCTCCATTCACGCCTGTCGCGACACCACTGGAGGCGGGCTGCACGATGTTGGGGCGTGAGCGGAAGACGGCCTAACGGTGTGTGGGACCGTAGCCCAGCTTCATGGAGACGGTTGCGAATGGTCCTCGCCGATACCCCAGGAGCAACAGTGTCCCTAATTTGCTGGGAAGTGGCGGTGCGGTCCCCTACGGCACTGCGTAGGATCCTACGGTCTTGGCGTGCATCCGTGCGTCGCTGCGGTCCGGTCCCAGGTCGACGGGCACGTGCACCTTCCGCCGACCACTGGCGACAACATCGATGTACTGTGGAGACCTCACGTCCCACGTGTTGAGCAATTCGGCGGTACGTCCACCCGGCCTCCCGCATGCCCACTATACGCCCTCGCTCAAAGTCCGTCAACTGCACATACGGTTCACGTCCACGCTGTCGCGGCATGCTACCAGTGTTAAAGACTGCGATGGAGCTCCGTATGCCACGGCAAACTGGCTGACACTGACGGCGGCGGTGCACAAATGCTGCGCAGCTAGCGCCATTCGACGGCCAACACCGTGGTTCCTGGTGTGTCCGCTGTGCCGTGCGTGTGATCATTGCTTGTACAGCCCTCTCGCAGTGTCCGGAGCAAGTATGGTGGGTCTGACACACCGGTGTCAATGTGTTCTTTTTTCCATTTCCAGGAGTGTAGTTAATAGTGCTCGTATATGTTGCTGGAATCTGGTGCGTTCATCACGGCCAGTACGGACTTTGTAATTTTTGCTATTGCCTTTGTGTTACTAGTTTACTGCACGCATTTGCTTTCTCCCTAAACTTAAAGGTTTTGTTTTCCTACATATCATTCGATTCTTCCAATACGAATTCTCTGGTATTTCTATCGATACTACGAAACTTTTGTTATTTGATGTCGATATCGATGTCATAGTTATCGAATGTTCAGTCTCAATACCTATTATGCGGACTGCTGAACGTATCATTTCTTGGTGGGGAGAAGATTGCAGCGGGAGTTATCATAACGTAGGCCTACAGGTAGTATCGATTGGTGTCGGGCCTGAACTACCTCATTCGGGCCACTTCCAACATCAGTAAGCAATTTTGCGTTAGATGTTAGATGATGGTGTTGTGCGTTACTGACGTAAGTGGAAGCTCCGAAGGGTCAAGTGTTTTAGAGCAATAGCAGTTTTGACGCGGATAGGGCGAAGTCTGGGCTTCTTACATTAGCGTATTTTACAGGTGGTGGTCATCTTAGTGGAAATAGTGGAGAACAGTACGCTGCCAGCGTTAGCATCGAGCCTCTAATCAGAAACTTATTTTATTTTTCATTTTGAGTTCACTTACACTTCAAATAAACAACAAAAAGTTCAATGTATTGTATTTGATGTGATGAAATTCAGTGTGCAGGAGAATAAAATTATTCTGTTAACTGACTAGAAGGGAAGACAAACATACACACAATTGTTCGACGAGATTTTTCGAGATGAAGAAAGACTGTCATCGTACAGAATTAAAATGTTCCCCCTCCCCCACCCCGAATGCACACCAATAGTGCAAACCTGCGATATCTGTTTTTATCTACGGCTAAGGAATTGCATCTAAATGTTCAAAACTGCCCTTGTCTCGTACGGAGAGGAAAGGAAATCACATCCCCAGAAAACTAAACACGTTTCTTTCTACATCACAAGTTATCCTAGCCAATGTTTGGCGAAATGAATGTTAACGCACTTGTGTTTGTCAAGTAACTGTAATATACACACGAAATTGTAAAAATGCGATGCTTAAATTACTGCTTGCTCTGATTTTACACTCGGTATTACCCCAGAGTATCTAAACAATCAAATGTAACATAATAAAAGAATCTAATTATATATATGAAGTTCTCGTGTCCGCCAGACAATCCCTTCCACAAAGTTTCTTTGCAAATTAGCTATTTTCCTTTACCTTTGCGTTCAATGCCTTTTTTGAAGACATTAATAAATAAAATATACTGCGCATTATTTCGGTTTGTTTGCAGTATGAGTAACTTAAAAATTAGATAATTTAAAAAAAATCCTGTAGGAATTCGAAACAACAACCTTCGGATTATCTTTGTGTACTGCATACGTAGCACCAAACTCTCTGTGGAAACCACAATAGCGTAATTGGCTCATGCCACACTTGACCAGCACCAAAAACCTTATTTTTTTCAAACGTATGGCCATCTGGAGCTCTCAATTCTGTCATTTCATTTCAGGCCAAGACTTTCAAATGCGATAAATCTGGAAGAAATCGATTATGAAGATTAGGCGAGGTCCCCTTGTCAACAACATCTACGGTGCTTTTATCGATTTAGGTCTCTAGGGGAGTTACAAAAAATTTTATTCGACGAAGCTACTATTTCATGAGTCAGTTTACAACCAACGTCGGTGAAGTCTTTTTATTCCCCGTCGTCTCTAGGAATATCCTTCAGGTCCGTATTTGCGTGTGAGGATCATCATCTTCATCAGTGTTAACTTTTGATACTTAACAACTGAATGAGGTTGCTTCCAGATGATCTACATCTATATCTGCATGGTTACTCTGCGATTCACACTTAAGTGCCTGGCAGAAGGTTCATAGAACCATTTTCATACTACTCTTCCATTCCACTCTCGAAGGGCCGCGTGGGAAATAATAACACCTAAATCTTTCCGTTCGAGTTCTGATTTCTCTTATTTTATTACTCGTATGATGATCATTTTTCCCTACGTAGGTGGATGTCAAGAAAATATTTTCGCATTCGGAAGAGAAAGATGGTGATTGAAATTTCGTAAATAGATCCCACCTCAAAGAAAACCGCCTTTGTTTCAGTGACTACCACCGCAACTCGCGTGTCATATCAGTGACACTCTCACCCATATAGCGTGATAACACGAAACGAGCTGTCCTTTGCACTTTTTTGATGTCGTCCGTCAATCCTGTCTGGTAAGGATCCCATACCGCGCAGCAATATTCCAGCAGAGGACGGAAAAGTGTAATGTAGGCTGTCTCTTTAGTGGGTTTGTCGCATCTTTTAAGTGTTGTGCCAACAAAGAGCAGTCTTTGTTTCGCCTTCTCCAGAATATAATCTATATGGTCTTCCCAATTTAAGTTGCTGGTAATTGTAATTCCTAGGTATTTGGTCGAATTGAAAGCCCTTGGATTTAAGAGATTTATCGTATACCTAAAATTTATCGGATTTCTTTTAGTACTCATGTGGATGATCTCGCACTTTTCTTTGTTTAGTGTCAATTGCCACTTTTCGCACCATACAGAAATTCTCTCTAGATCATTTTCTAATTGAAATTGATAGTCTGATGATTTTACTAGACGGTAAATTACAGCGTCATTTGCAAACAGTGTAAGGGGGCTGCTCAGATTATCACCTATATCATTTAAGTAAATCAGGAACAACAGAAGGCCTATGGCACTACCTTGCGGAACGCCAGATGTCACTTCTTTTCTACTCGATGATGATGTCTGGTTTGTGGGTTATTTCTTCACTGTCCAGACTTGAACCTTTCCCGAATGATGATGAAATGATGAAGACAACACAAACATCCAGTCCCCTGCCGGAGAAAATCCCCAAACCGGCTGGGAATCAAACGGGTGGTCGAGCGTCAGCAACACTATCGACTAGACTACGAGATGCAGACACTTTCCTTTCTGACTAATACATGAAATGCACTCTTCATTGATACGTCTTCAAACTGGTACTGCTTCATTGATATGTCTCTCAGGTGCTTACAGTAAGATCTTCAACTCGCATACAATCCTTGCTCACCGAGCGTGGGCACCCGCGTTCGCTTCTTAGCTTGCCCACGGGCTGGCCCAAGTTTTATAGGCCACTTCACTACGTGACTATAGTGCGTGCTTCGCTGGGTGCACACCTGGCGATTGGCATCATAGGATTTATTAACGCTTCTCGTTTCGTGGCGAACGTAGCTACAGCTAAGACGTCTCGAAATATCCCGTTGCCTCTTTCCTTTTGTTGGGAAGAACAATTATTTGTTGAGAAAGTTGGGCTGCCTCGGTGTCTAGTATGCCGTAAGATGATTCTCACAGTGGAGTACAATATCCAGTGTCACTATGTGTCCCTCCACGCTCCGCAGTTTGATGAGGCTTACGGCGATGTTAGAAAGCCACTAGTTGCCACAGTGAAGGACGAAGAAGGCTATAGCAAAAAGTAATATTAAGGCAGAAAAAAGTCTTAAGAGTTCTTGCATGTTCTTTATATGTGTCAATTTAAGATTTACATACGTTTTATGCAATTAATTTTACACAGATTGTAACACTCCCCTGCTTCCCGGGATTGTTGACAATGACCGTGAATTATGAATTTTGACGCGCATCGGGATAAGGCATCCGAATCCGAAGTAAATAATGATTATTCCGCGGGAAACAGGAGACGTTATAACTTGATCGTTATTGAATGAGTAATTTCATTCAATAACGATCGGTAAATGAAATAATGGAAATAATTTGGAAATAAATTTTGCCAGTGGAGATTTTTGCCGAATGAAATGATTAAGTTGTAAAAGCAATTAAAAAATCAGTCACCAGCTCAACTGATGAGCGACAGTACTGTTAAGTATGTGAATAATTGTGTGAAAACTAAAGTTTACCTGTTTGTAGAGCAGCAGGTGGAACGGGAACTTTTACGTAAGTGCTGTGTCAGGCTCAGTTGTCATATAAAACAATGTCATAACAATCTAATTACACTTATTTTGTTCGTAATTTGTCAGCTAAGTGAAATGCTGACAACACAGATAATTATCTATGGAGATTTTGAATAATGGACTGTCATTCTGTCTTTAAAATTAGGTACTTTGCTCAGTTTAATCTACTGACAACGAAATATATTGCCAATAATTGATTAACTATGTTTTGACTGATAATAATTGATTAATTGGGGGATTGTCAGGTGAAATAAACTTTATAGTTTCATGAAATATCCTTGAATTAACTTCAGCTGAATATCCATTGAAATAAATCTTAATAATCAAATTTATTACTTGACTCTATTATTAAGTGCAACAATTAACTACGGTAATCAGTCTGAAATTTACTCTTCACCGTCTATTCAAATAATTTGATAATTAACATATTTTCTCTTGATAATGGCTTGGCACACTCGGTTCAATAAGGTATGGATTGGAGGGAACCTACTTGGTGTTATTGTCTGGTGGAATGTAACTGCAACACTTCGATTATAAAGTGCTTGTTATTAATTGTTCAACTTCAAAGAAAAGCACAGTCACTGGCAAGCCTTCTACAATTTTATCCTACGAAAATTACGTAGATCTTACTTCGCTCGTTGTCGGTGGATCGACGGAAGTCCACGGCAGCGACACATTGCGGCATCGGGCTTTTACTGTTGCTGCTTGGGCCCACAGTGTGCTTCACATTTAAGTTCTCGTTTCTTCAGAACTGTGCCCATTAATCCATAATAACTTGCCCGGCCATGCTTCCAGATATTGCGACCATTACTTTCTCGTCGCACTTAGATCCACACACTACCCATTAGCTGTAACACAGCTTGGACAAGCAGCACTCGACTGTACGTCTTACTCCGAGCACGGCGTCACTGCTATTACTACCCGCTGGCGCGCTCCCGCGCCCAGAGGCGTGACAGAACAATATCTCTGACTTCAACGTTAACTCAATATGCCCTGAATTGCCAGTGTTGAATATTACATAATTTATACATAGTATTAACAATACATATTTACACTAGACAATGCATCGTATACAAACAGTTTCATGTGTTAAGTAAGCGAAAAAATTCACAGCAATGACTGCGTTGTAGCGTCAAAAGATGACGAGGATAAGCGTGAAACAGTTGGAACAATACGGGCAAGCTACAAAATTGCACACATCACTGGAAGAAGTGGCGTGTCGTTTTCGATGGAGCCCCTGTTTCAACCCAGTTTTCTGGCCGTCAGAGAGTGTTTAACGCCAGAAAAGGTAAGAAAATTTGAAGGAGTTTGCCTCTCCAAGCAAACAGCTTCTCGTTGAATCCGAGATATTGGTGCGGATTTGGAAAACCAACTCAAGTAGGAACTTTAGACTCTCGCCGCTTATTCATAGGCATTTGATGAAACCAAAGATGTAACGGCTATGTACCGCTTGCAACATTTGTGCACGGCGTTGACTCCGAACTGTAAGCTTTCGGGAATCTATTAGAGATTATATCAACGGACTGCACAAGCACAGGTCGCGAAATAGTTGAGGTGCTACGTGAACCCGTTGAAAACATTTCCTTTCCATGGGGCAAACTCTGTTCTGTGGCGACAGACTGAACCCCGTAGATGTTTGGGAGTCAGCAAGGATATCTCTCGTATGAAAGCAAAAATCAATAGCGAATTTGGGAAAGGTTTACCAAATTTACACTGTTTTCTCCACCATGAGGTCCTTGTAGAGTATGTGTCCAAATGGTGACGTCAAGAATGTCCTGGTATAATATGTGGATTGTGCTGTGTACCATGGTGTCAATCACCGCCAGTTCAAGAGCTTTTGCAAGACTTCGAATCTCCTTATGGAGACGTAAACTATCATTGTGAGATACGATGGCTTAGTAGAGGTAAGGTTCTCGAAGTATTTTTTTGATATTCCGAAGGAAATCACCGTGTTTATGGAAGTGAAAGGAGAGACACAGACTGCACTCAGTGACGGCGTATTGGTTGCAGACTTGGCCTTTCTCAGTCACATCGACATGAACTTAAACTACTTAAACTGATCACTTCAAGCAAAGGATATGCTCATTCCTAGCTTGTACAAAAAAATAAATGCATTCATGGATAAATTACGTCTGTTCGAAGGCAGTTAACTACACGAAATATAACGTTTTTTCGAAAGTCTTTCTTCGCTAGAATGACCTTCAGACTCGTGTTTCTCGGCTTATCAACAAAATATTGTGCAACTCCGTCAGTCTTTCTAGATCAGGCTGAAAGATCTAATTAACCTAAAAATTAATTCAGATTATTTAGCATTCACTTTACGCTGCAACTGATACTGTGCTTGGGAAACGCAGTTAGAATTAATTCATCTGTAAAATTACCTCTGCCGAAGGTCAGATGATACAACACAACCGATTTGTTGAGATGTTCATGTAAAAGGGTTTCCAAAGCTACACAGAAATGCAGCTAACATTATTTCTATGTTTGTCTCTACAAATTGTTGTGAGCAACCGTTTTCCGTTATGAAGAGGATAAAGACTGCAGGAAGAGTCTAGCACCGTTACCCAACACTTGAAAGGCGTTCTGCGTCTTGCAGCAGCAAGGGATCTCGCTCTTGTAATAAAAAATAAACGTTTTGTTTCACAAACATGATCAAATATTGCTATTTTTCACTTAGACTGAAATTCTTCTGTCACACACTGTAAGACGTCGCGGTCTCCTGACCTTCATTGCTTACATGTTCTTCACTCACAATCATGTTCCGCACATCAAGTCCCTTTATTCGAACCGAAACTCGATACGATAAAGTCAGTGTTGTATGAATTCATGTAAACGATATGCAATTGACAAGTGAGCGCACCGTGGTTGAAATACTCGAGGCTGGCGTGCACACGTACATTCCAGACACGACGGTCACAGAGGCTTTTAGTGCGGGAGAGAGGCCGGTGACCGCCCGTAGCGGACAGTGTGGGCCCAAGTGGAAAGGGGGGGAACAACTCCATGTTCAGCTTAAAAGCAAATTCCGCTACATTGTGTGGGAGCGGCCAGCTTACGCATTCCTTACACATAGCACTCAGTATCAGAGATTTTCACAGCGAGCAGCAAACGACAAACGCCAATGCTACCAGTTTCCGGGTTGGTCGCCTAAAACGAAACGTCATTCTGCCGTTTTAGAAGAGCAATGCTGATTGGCAGACGATATTTCTGACGCCTTGAGCTGCAGGAATAATGGAAGAGACTGAAAGATATACCCCTTCACGTCTGGCATGGAGAGGGGCCGTTCTGTTGTCGCTCTTGGAGCGAGAACACGCAACGAGAGCGTGCGCGTTCGTACGTGTACTCGAAAGGGTGGGGAACAAGTCTCTCCTCAGCACTTCACTGGGAGAGCACCTCTGTCGAGAGAGAATCGAAGAGCGACTCTATATTGAGTCCTTGCGATTAAGCGTTGTTCACTGTGTTGGCCGACACACTTATTGTGCGGTGTGAACGGACAGAGTTATAGTTAAACGCTTGCGAGCGAATTTTGAGTGGCATCGCGGTGGACTGGTTATCTGACCGGTGTTTCACGCCAATAGTTAGACTAGGGGCGAATAGGAATCCTTGACTTCATCAAGGCATAGGGAGAGTTTCATTGGCGAAGGTCAATCCAGATAGAACGAGAGTTATTTGTCAGCAGCGAGCGGCGCAGACCGCAGTCATCGCAGCTTACGGTATTGTGCGCTACAGCTATTGCCAGCTCCATATTTCCTCCACAACAGTACACTTCACTGCATTTCACATGCGGCAGCCTCGATCGTACCTAGCGACATTCTAAAGAATAATTATTCAAGTTAACTAGGCGCACCTTTCAGGCATTCTGCCAAGGCAACAAGCATCTTAAACTTTATACAGAAATTTCATTAGCGAATCCTATCCTTGAAAGGTAACTTCACATTCCGAAAAGAACCAGGATATAACTTGTCCAATTCATAACTAAAAGTGTCATTGTGATTTCTCAGAAATTTGCCAAATAAATAATAACATTCGTTAGTTTCATGTTTTTCTTACACTAACTAGCACTACTCCAGTACCCAAGTATCCCACTAGTTACGTAAGAAATTTGTGAATTTATGTGTCATTTCGTAACAGCGGACGACTCCGGAAGATATTTATTGCTGAAAGTTTTTCAGGCATTTCTCTTTAGAACGTTAGGAGCGCCTGTCTGACTTCTGTAGTAGTGTGTAGGTGGAAATTGCATCTTGCAGGAGCCACAGGCTAAAGGATACATCTCAGATTAATTGGTTGCGTAGAATAACAGATCAACCCTCAGAACACATCTTGCTACGGTACATGATTATATTACAGCGTCTCCATAACCTGTTTTATTTTGTACAGAGTTGACTATTCACGCGAGAATCATTTTTCTGTCCCTGTAAGCCTGCACCAGACTCCTTAATTGTTCAATCGTAGACAGTTTGTGGACCGCTGTTGGGCGCGCCCTGCTGTGCCTGCGTTCGCCCAGCTCTCCGCCAGTGGGCACGCCCGCTGGAACACCGTTTCCGTTCGAATGCCGTACAGTCGAGAATCGGTACGCTGAACCGCTGTGACCATTTCCGCAGTCATCCCACCAATCCACCAGGTTGTAGATGTCCATTTGCTGAAACACCGTGTCCTGCTGCGTGAAGACGTCCGTAAATGCCTGCTGCTCATCCTCGTCTGACAGGAATCGTTGACACTTCAAAGGCTTTTTAAGGCACTGAAGGCATGATAATCGCATGGGGAGAGATCATAACTATAAGGTGGGTGCTCGAGTGTTTCCTACTTGCGTGGCATTAGTTCTGTGTTACGACGTTTGCGATGTGCGGACGTGCGTTATCATGAAGTTGCAGCACGCATCGCGGACCTTGGTGCACCATTCTACAGTGGTTGTTTTTGACAGACATGCTGCTCCATTCACATTGTTCGTTTTCGGATGAATATCTGCCGGTGAGTATCCTTTGGCAACCAAGAAAAGAGTAACAGCAGGCACATTCTTTTAGAACGCATAGTTTACATTTCCGAATTTACCACATGCACGTCGGAAAGACACAAATTACTCAGTAATTCCTTGCCAACCTGTTGAGCCGGCCGTGGTGGCCAAGGGGTTCTAGGCGCTACAACCTGGAACCGCGCGACCGCTACGCTCGCAGGTTCGAATCCTGCCTCGGGCATGGATGTGTGTGATGTCCTTAGGTTAGTTAGGTTTAAGTAGTTCTAAGTTCTAGGGGACTGATGACCCCAGAAATTAAGTCCCACAGTGCTCGGAGCCATTTGAACCTACCTGTCGGTTCTTATACAGCAGCATTTAAGTAGCGCTATGGTGCATATACGCTGCAGCTCAAACGGAAACTTTTTGATTGCTCCTTGTATACTCGTACTTATCTTTAGCAATAAATAAAAGATCTTCCTTGGTCCACCTAGCAGCTAGCTGCCTTGCTACTTTGCTGCCAACCTACGATTTATTTGTTTTGCAATAATCATTACGACTTTCAATACAGACTGTTCCCTGATATGTTTCTTTGAGTTTTCCCCCGGTTCTATCAACAATTCTCAATACTCATATCTCTCTGAATAACTCTCCGTTTTTTAACACTTTTTAAAGTTCATCAGTAAGATTTAATCAGATGCACTGACTATTCTTTCATTTCAGACAGCGATCAAAGATAATTTCGTTCCAAAACAATCAAGGTCAACAATAGTCTTCTTTCTACTTCTCTTCCCATCCATCCTGGTGCAGCCTCCTGCCACCGCAACCACAGAAGCTCACCAGTTATATCTATTACTTGTGAAATACATTCTAACTTGCCACGTAAAACCCTGCAATCGTTGATCATTACTAGAAGGAAACTGTGGAACGTCTCCAACAGAGTTGAGGTGCCGCGAATGTGACACACAAGCACCGATTCCTCTTCTTTGCTCCAGTTTATATACCTGAAAACTAGCCCTATGGCCACAGAGAATATCTTTTATTATATCTAATCTCTCTGATAGTCATGCTTTTTTCAGTCGAGAATTTCCCACTTCCCTGATTAAGGTTAATTCGGGTTGTATCTCAGATGTACAGTACATCTTCCCTAGCACACGAATATTGTCTGAGTCAATGTCTTATTTCTCAAGGATTGTTCGAAGACCAGTCGAAATCTGTACCAAAGGCTTTGATAGTCGACGAAAGTGCTAATTCGTATAACTGTTACTTACTGCCCTGTTGTGTAATTTCAGTCACGAGGTACGAACGCTCCGTTTTGCTATGTGTCGAAAGACAGTTATCTGCTTAGTCCGATCAGATTTCAATATTTTCACTACCAGGTTTGGTAGGATTGTAGTTAATGCATTCACAGTACGGAGAGGAAGCTGCTTGGTTATGATTTTCCTTATTCTATCTTGTGAAGAACATCAGATGCAACATTATTACAGTTTTGGCAAACTACCTTCGTCCACTAATTTTTGCAAACGATTTTACAAGATCTTTTTACTACATTACTCTAAGTGACATAGTTCCACTGAAACCAACAACATTTCTCTGCTCCGTTTTTTTATTTATACTTCTTTCCATATATTCTTCGGAATTGTGTTAATGACGTTTTTTCCAAAACTCTTATGGTATGTCGCCATTGTCAAACATTCTACACACCAACGTGAATAGTCAGTTGTTTTGTTGCCACTTTCTTCAATGATTTTGGAAATTCAAATGGAATGTTACCTATCCCTCCCGTCTTATTTGATCTTAGGTCGTCCTAAGGTCTTCTATATTCTGATTCTAGTACTGGATCCAGGCCGCTTGCCTATTGACTCCTGTTTCTCCGTCCATCACGTCATCAGCCTGTCTTGCCCCGCCCCCTCCCCCCCGCCACCCCCTTAGAGGCCTTCAATGTGCTGTTTCCACCTATCCGCTCCCTCCTTTGCATTTAACCGTAAGATTCCCATTGCGCTCTTAAGGTCACCGCATTGCTTTTAGTTTCACCAAGTGCTTTTTCGATATCTTCACATTTTTCATGCAGCGATTTCACTCTAGCTTCCCTGAACTTCCTACGTACTTAATTTATAATTATCTTCTATTTCCGTGTTTCTGAATTTCCTTGAACGTTTTTCTACTTGCTTCTTTCATCGATGAGCTGAAGTGTTTGTTCTGTTACCCATGGCTTTTTCGCTGCCTCCTGCCTTGTAACTATGTTTTCCCTTTCCACTTCTGTGACTGGCCTTTTAGAGATGTCCATTCCTCTTCAACTGAACTGCCTACTGAACTATTCGTCATCGCAGTATCTATAGCCTCACATAACCTACAGCACGTCTCTTCATTCCATAAAACTTCTGTATCCTACTTCTTTGCAAAATAATTCTTCCCGACCAGACTTCTAAGTTTCAGTCTCCTATTCATCACTACTAGTTTGCGATCTCAGTTTGTACCTGCTCAAGGTAAACCTCACTATCTAGTCTCTGATTTCAGAATCTCTGCCTGACCCTGGAGTAACCTAACTGGAAACTCGCCGTATCTCCTGGACTTTTCCTGGTATCCCTCTGAGCTGGTGCGCCGCTGGCGCCACTCTCCATCGACTCTCATCACGATCGTCGGAGTCGATCTTCGATGCCTACTTGGCTTCTTATGTTTGGCGGATGGCAATTTAACTGCGGCGTGCGCGCTCTCTGGGTCTTCAGTTCGAGTATCAACTGTGTCAGCGACAGTCACATTGGCGTTGTGCCCATATACAGCGCGGCGAGTGGCCGAGTCGGTTCGACGAAGGACCGTGGGCAGCTGCTGCGGTGTGTTTGGCCGTTGTAATGCAGATCCGCTGCCGACGGTGATTGTGGTTTCTTGGCTATATGAAGTACAGATTTCCTTCTTGTCTCTTAACACGATTCAGAGTCAATGAACTGGAGCCGTCGAAGTGTTCATCGGTGGGTTCAGTTCATGATAACTGTGCACTGAAAACCTTCTTGGCTGTTTCAGTTACCTTTGATCTTGCTACCTGATATGTTGACGGCACTTAAGGGAGTGCTAGTGACGCACAACCAATAGACATGAAGCGGTGTTTAATGCATACCAAGTAGTTGCGTAAGTTGCGCCTGGCGTTCAGAAGAGGGCCGAAATATTTTCCATAATTCCTTTTCTATTTTATTATTTGTTGTTTTAGAGGTTGTCTAATCAAATCTTAAGACCCACTGTCACGTATGTTAAGTCTGCTTAAGGTTCATTTGTGCAGCGTAGAATTAAAAGGTTTATTGATAACTGGTTGGGTTAATATCCTTGTGTATCTGTTGCGTCAGAATGTTGTCTGCCGCTGATGTGTTTATGTTTCATATAATTAGCGGTGGTCAACGCGAGTAAGCTCCGGTCATGGTATCACGGTGGAAGAGTGAAAATTAAGGACCTGGATCGGTGCCTATGGATACGTTGTTAATGTGCGGTAATTCCATCTCGCCGGTGGAGCATTGTGGTTTTCCGCAAGCTTGCTTTTAGATTAAAGTTGAATATATTCTTATTTCACCTTCTGGTCCGTGCATCTCCTGTATCTATTAGAACCTTTCGATTTGCTCGCGTCAGTCACCAGTTTCTCGTAAAGTTCGAGTCTCGGTCCGGCACACATTTTTAATCTGGTCAGGAAGTTTCATGTGAGCAGCTGTCCGCAGGGACGTAAGACAGTCCACGCCTATCACAGCTCACACTTAACGTAGTGGTGAATCCGGCACAACCCCGGACACTGTTGTAACTGCTGGCAGCTCGACTGTATACAGTGCCTGGCCTCGTCTCTTTGCTAACAAACTCGTAGGTGAGGCAAGAGCTGTACCTAGCCCGTTAAATTGCAGGCGGAAGTGTGGTGGTTGAACCCTTTTCTATGGAAGTCATTAAAGCTTTAAAGCAACATTCTGATATTGTTATGGGGAGGTAGAAGAAGTCTACGAAGAGTAACCAAAACTGATAGATGACGACAAATCTAATTGCAAGTTGATAATATGGGACGTTAACGAAAACGTTACACCAAAAAATAAGGAAGTATCTTCTATGCGCCTTACGAATATATATTTAGAGTAAAATGAATCGAATGATATCTTAAAGCACTGCAGGGTTCAGAGTAGAAATCCACAATCTTCTCGCTTCTTTAGCAGATATGATTCAGTAGTGAGAGAGGAAACCTACTTCCATTAACTTAATCCTCGATAGCAGTTTTTCCTTGAGAGCAGAAATTAAGTTTAATAGCAGCAATCGATTGGCTTCAGAAGACAGCATATGGTGTGCACGCCAAGAAAACCAGTGCTTCTTTTGTTACACTATGTACGATAGGCGTTCAATCGGTAATGAAAAATATTTTGTTTTTTTTTATTTTCTGAAACCACGTTGGTTTTAGTTAGGATTCAATACACCATACGTGTTTCCTACTCTTCTGCTTAGAGACCCTATTTTTCTGCACAATCTCCGTCCATTCGATGGCCTTATGCCTCCTCAATTGGAGGGGCTGTATGTCCGCACTGTACCACTCTATTGGTCAATGACTGAGCCAATGCCTTCCTCCTCCAATAACTTCCTCAGAGAAGAAATAAAAACTTTGACGTTCGCCGATGACACTGTAATTCTGTCAGAAACAGCAAAGGACTTGGAAGAGCAGTTGAACGGAATGGATAGTGTCTTGAAAGTAGGATATAAGATGAACATCAACAAAAGCAAAACGACGATAATGGAATGTAGTCGAATTAAGTCGGGTGATGCTGAGGGAATTAGATTAGGTAATGAGACACTTAATATAGTAAAGGAGTTTTGCTATTTGTGGAGCAAAATAACTGATGATGGTCGAAGTAGAGAGGATATAAAATGTAGACTGGCAATGGCAAGGAAAACGTTTCTGAAGAAGGAAATTGTTAACATCGAGTATAGATTTAAGTGTCAGGAAGTCGTTTCTGAAAGTATTTGTATGCAGTGTAGCCATGTATGGAAGTGAGACATGGACGATAAATAGTTTGGACAAGAAGAGAATAGAAGCTTTCAACATGTGGTGCTACAGCAGAATGCTGAAGATTAGATGGGTATATCACACAACTAGATCTGACCCGTGGTCTAGGAGTAGCGTCTTTGATTCGTAATCAAAACGCCTTCGGTCCCGGGTTCGATCCCCGCCACTACCTAAATTTTGATAATTAATCAGCATTGGCGGCCGAAGACTTCCGGCATAAGAAGTCAGCCTCATTCTGCCAACGGCCTTGTCAAAGAGGGCGGAGGAGCGGATAGAGGTTCAGGGCACTCTCTTGTCCTAGGGGTGGGAAATTGCCCCTAAAGGCGGAAGAATCAGCAATGATCACAATATAGTAGTGGTGAAGAGTAGGCTGAAGTTCAAGACATTAGTCAGGAAGAATCAATACGCAAAGAAGTGGGATACGGAAGTACTAAGGAATGACGAGATACGTTTGAAGTTCTCTAACGCTATAGATACAGCAATAAGGAATAGCGCAGTAGGCAGTACAGTTGAAGAAGAATGGACATCTCTGAAAGGGGCCATCACAGAATTTGGGAAGGAAAACATAGGAACAAAGAAGGTAGCTGCGATGAAACCATGGGTAACAGAAGAAATACTTCAGTTGATTGATGAAAGGAGGAAGTACAGACATGTTCCGGGAAAATCGGGAATACAGAAATACAAGTCGCTGAGGAATGAAATAAATATGAAGTGCAGGGAAGCTAAGACGAAATGGCTGGAGGAAAAATGAGAAGACATCGAAAAAGATATGACTGTCGGAAGGGCAGACTCAGCATACAGGAAAGTCAAAACAACCTTTGGTGACATTAAAAGCAACGGTGGTAACATTAAGAGTGCAACAGGAATTCCACTGTTAAATGCAGAGCAGAGGGCAGATAGATGGAAAGAATACATTGAAAGCCCCTATGAGGATTTGTCTGATGTGATAGAAGAAGAAACAGGAGTCGATTTAGAAGAGATAGGGGATCCAGTATTAGAATCGGAATTTAAAAGAGCTTTGGAGGACTTACGGTCAAATAAGGCAGAAGGAATAGATAACATTCCATCAGAATTGCTAAAATCATTGGGGGAAGTGCCAACAAAACGACTATTCACGTTGGTGTGTAGAATATATGAGTCTGGCGATATACCACCTGACTTTCGGAAAAGCATCATCCACACAATTCCGAAGACGGCAAGAGCTGACAAGTGCGAGAATTATCGCACAATCAGCTTAACAGCTCATGCATCGAAGCTGCTTACAAGAATAATATACAGAAGAATGGAAAAGAAAATTCAGAATGCGCTAGGTGACGATCAGTTTGGCTTTAGGAAAAGTAAAGGGACGAGAGAGGCAATTCTGACGTTACGGCTAATAATGGAAGCAAGGCTAAAGAAAAATCAAGACACTTTCATAGGATTTGTCGACCTGGAAAAAGCGTTCGACAATATAAAATTGTGCAAGCTGTTCGAGATTCTGAAAAAAGTAGGGGTAAGCTATAGGGAGAGACGGGTCATATACAATATGCACAACAACCAAGAGGGAATAATTATAGTGGACGATCAAGAACGAAGTGCTCGTAATAAGAAGGGTGTAAGACAAGGCTGTAGCCTTTCGCCCCTACTCTTCAATCTGTACATCGAGGAAGCAATGATGGAAATAAAAGAAAGGTTCAGGAGTGGAATTAAAATACAAGCTGAAAGGATATCAATGATACGATTCGCTGATGACATTGCTATCCTGAGTGAAAGTGAAGAAGAATTAAATGATCTTTTGAACGGAATGAACAGTCTAATGAGTACACAGTATGGTTTGAGAGTAAATCGGAGAAAGACGAAGGTAATGAGAAGTAGTAGAAATGAGAACAGCGAGAAACTTAACATCAGGTTTGATGGTCATGAAGTCAATGAAGTTAAGGAATTCTGCTACCTAGGCAGTAAAATAACCAATGCGGACGGAGCAAAGAGGACATCAAAAACAGACTCGCTATGGCCAAAAAGGCATTTCTGGCCAAGAGAAATCTACTAATATCAAATACCGGCCTTAATTTGAGGAAGAAATTTCTGAGGATGTACGTCTGGAGTAGAGCATTGTATGGTAGTGAAACATGGACTGTGGGAAAACCGGAACATAAGAGAATCGAAGCATTTGAGATGTGGTGCTATAGACGAATGTTGAAAATTAGGTGGACTGATAAGGTAAGAAAGGAGGAGGTTCTACGCAGAATCGGAGAGGAAAGGAATATGTGGAAAACACTGATACGGAGAAGGGACAGGATGATAGGACATCTGCTAAGACATGAGGGAATGACTTCCATGGTACTAGAGGGAGGTGTAGAGGGCAATAACTGTAGAGGAAGACAGAGACTGGAATACGTCAAGCAAATAATTGAGGACGTAGGTTGCAAGTGCTACTCTGAGATGTAGAGGGTAGCACAGGAAAGGAATTCGTCGCGGGCCGCATCAAACCAGTCAGTAGACTGATGACCAAAAAAAAAAATCACATAACTAATGAGGAGTTATGAAATAGAATTGGGGAGAAGAGGAGTTTGTGGCACAACTTGACAAGAAGAAGAGACCGGTTGGTAGGCCATGTTATGAGGCATCAAGGGATCACAAATTTAGCACTGGAGGGCAGCGTGGAGGGTAAAAATCGTAGAGGGAGACCGGGAGATGAATACACTAAGCAGATTGAGAAGGATGTAGGTTGCAGTAAGTACTGGGAGATGAAGAAACTTGCACAGGATAGAGTAGCATGGAAACCTACATCAAACCAGTCTCAGGACTGATGACTACAACAACAACAACATCCACATAGTACTGGGAGATGAAGAAACTTGCACTGGATAGAGTAGCATGGAAACCTACATCAAACCAGTCTCAGGACTGATGACTACAATAACAACAACATCCACATAGTTCTTCCAGTGATGTGCCTCCTTCATTGGGCCATACGGAAGTGGGAATGTGCGAGGTCATGGCTGTAGGCTAGATGAGAAAAAACAATCCAATGAAGTTTTGTGAGCTCTCCTCGGGTGCGAAAACTTGGGGGAGGCCTTGCTTTGTCAAGCAAGAGGAGGAACTGGTTTGCATTTTCTCAGCGACGAACACGCTGAGATCGATTCTATGGTTTCCTAATGGTAAACCAAAGCACTTCGGAGTTTATACTTGCACCGTGAGGGGATAACAGAACAATCCCTTCAGAGCTCTAGAAAACCGTCGGTATGACTTGACCGGGTGGGGTTGCGACTTGGAAATTTTTCTTCCGAGGAGAGGAGGTGTGGAAGCACTCCAAGGAAGGCCGTTTTGTTTCCAGTTTGAAGTGATGAAGCGTTGTTTCATCACCTGTGACGATCTTGGACCACACATTGAGACGATAAGTCTCGAAACGCGCAAGTAGTTCCGCACACATGTCCCTTCGTTGCTATTTATGGTCTAGTGTTGGGCTGCGGGGCACCTAGTGAGCACACATCTTTGAGTACCCCAACACGTCGATGTATGTGTCAGCGCTACGAAGAGAGACTTTCAGTTGAGCAGCAAGGCTATTGATTGTGACAGGTTCTAACAACCCTACCGCAACAATGGTCAAAAATTAATTATGATTGTAGTGTTGCTCACGCTGCTAACTATTGCAATTTCGGGCACAACAAAGTTATATTATGTGACAGGCGTCATTAGAGCACAGTTACTAAAGTCATTTCATGAAATGATGGATAAACTAGGCACTCATTTTTTCGTGTTTCCCACGCTGGTCTCATTGTGAACTCATGGCTCAATCGTCGAAAATCTCTTCGTTCCAAGCTCGGATGCAAAGAGGCCTAGGTGTTATTCAGCGATATCCAAAAGTTTTATAGATGTGTTTCATAAACCATTCTTGAAGATTAAACTTTAGCAAGTTAGCACAATGGTGATGTAAAAAACTAATCAGCACTCCGAATTTAAGTTACACTTCTTTTTTATTACTTTTGTTGCAACATCACTTCACAATATAAAACATACTTGAAAATATCTTCCTCACTGTTAAACTTCACATTTCATAAACTGACTACAATTTGCGTCTTTTCACCATGACGACCCAGACTTGACTCCTCAATAACCGCTTACGCGGTCAAAATTCAGAGTTACAAGTACGTCAAAGATCATAGTGACAAAAGAAAGAATACACATAAGAATAATATCATTGCAATATAAGCTATCGATGTATCAAAGTACCTCTACATTAATGAAATCAAATCTTAATGTTGTCTCAGAAATATCGTAACTACTTTACAAAATCACAGTAGAATATTGCTGGTATCGAGAGGTTGAGTTGAGGTGACGTAATGGTTACGTAATTCAAGTACCATTACAAGGTCTATCACCTCGAATGAGAGTGTCCGTACGTTCCAACATTCCAGTAGTCACAGCTGGGTGGTGCCAGGCCGTCAGGCTGGGGATTGGACAGGTTTGCACAACGCTGTTGCAATGGTGACGGACGCTACACCCAACGACTCATCGTCATTTTGTTCATTGCCAAGTATCCAGAGATATTGTGCAAGCGCCTCTGAATAATATCAACGGTGCTCTGGTTTTCCGTCAAAAGAGACTCAATGACAGCTCTCTACGTGGAAAGCACCTCCGATAAAGAGGTCATTTTGAAGGCCACATATAGCGCAGCCACTTCGCGAAATTATAGGGACTAAAGCAGAAATATTCCACATTAAATTCCGTATTTTCGCAACGGAAACTGGCTGGGAATAAAAGTAGTTGTACTGCCTACTGAACGTACGTTTAGGTGCAATTATTATTAATTGAAGAGTCAGTCAGCACTGCCATACCGAAAATTATGTGTGTTAAAGGCCTCGCGACGCAATGTAGGCTCTCGGGAAACAATTCTCTCCACAAACTGACGCTAATAAGGGCTGACCAAACTTTCCATTATGTGGCCATTACGTTTATTGGCGGTCCTGACCTGCTGAGCAAAACATTGACTACGTAAACGGACCACGTTTCCGATGCGGTTATTATTTCTGAATTTGGAGATTGCGTGCACGGGCGGTTAAAACATTCTCTATAATGATACGCTGCAAAACGTTTAAGTTCAGTTTCGCGTTTCAGTTCCCAAATATAGTTCTTAATATTTCAGGCAGAAAAATAATACAAACACATCTCTCTGCTTGTGTAGGGTTTAACGTTTCATGTAATGGACTGACGAATGTATCATTCTCATCTCCGTTGCCACGGCTACTTACCGGACTGTTGATAGTATGAACTGTTAAAAAGTAATGACTTACTAGTTAAAGACCAATTTATTTGTGTTTTCAAAGGCAGTCTTCGTAAAATCCACCGTTATTTATTGATTTTACAAACTGAGTCCAGACAGCTGTTTTTGTTTTAACCTTTACAACATTATAATTAAGGGAAAAGGAATTACGTGGCATGGGAATAGTTCGGTTTAGTGAATGAATCATATATCATTGTTTATTCTTAAGATTTCATTCTACTACGCGCTGCATATTGACTCTGTATTGCAAAGGTTGTTAAGGAAAGTCTGTTCTCTGAAACATATCTGCCCATTTGTGGAATGTTTGACAGAAATACTGAAATATGATTTAACTGTTTCGATCATTAATTAAAATTTACATACATTTGTCTGTGGACTTCCCTCAGCTGGAGGAACCAGTTATTTACTTACTCTGTTTTCGACAGAGAGCGTAAGAGACACACATTTAATAGAAACGAGCACTACTGTATACTGTAGTTAGCCAGCATGCGTGTTATCTCCAAAAACCTACTGTATTGTTTCCTGCACACTCTTTTAACCATTTTCCTTCTTACATTGATCTGTAGCTTCATTCTTCAAAATGTAGAGTTTCTTTCTGGAGCTGGAATAACTTTTCATGGTCCATTCCCACAGAGTTTCTCGCTACAGAATATCGTTTCCACCACAAGTGAGTGGAATCTCCGGCACAGAGCGTTTAAAGCGAAAGCAATAAAGCTGTGCTTGTTCAGAGCGTGCAGCTAATTTTCCATGTCTCTTTTGTTGGTTGTTTAACATGTAAATAGGGGTTCTTCCAATTCCACTAACAAAATAGCCGTCTGTATGTGAAATCCGCTCAAACACTGAAATTTAGATTTTTGATCATATAGAAGGCACTTGAGTTTTCTTTCTAAATTAAATTTGTTTCATAAAAATCTGACGTTAATTTTTCGTTATATTGAAATATATAGAACGCGTTACACTTCCCAGTCTTGTGATAAGCCAGTATTATAGAATGAACTGTTGGGAATAGAAGGTTTCACGAGTCTGTAATCGAAGTTTAGTAGCCTACTCTTGGCAACTTTGGTCTGTGAGAGAATTTACAGAATGAACACCTACTTCGAGCGTGTCGTGAAATTCCTGCAAGTGAATTTGTACATTGATTTCACCTGTATCATATAGCTGTGAGCACCCAGTAAAGCTAAAAGGAGATTTTCGTGGTGCGTAAAGTGGAATTTCTTGCCAGTACATGAATGAAAATAGGAACGTCTGTACGCCAGCGTGGCTATTATGAAAACCACAGTGACGTTCCGAATTAACAAAACAGAAATTCAATTCATCTTAGATGAGAAACGTATGAAAGTACTCCAAGTCTTGCAAAATTAGGGACACTATTGTCCTTATCCTATATCCACTTGTTAATATAAAATCTGAGGTGAATTATTCTATATTCTAGTAATATGTTGTATCTACAAATTTTTGCGGTTGCATTTATTAATTACGAAAAGACTATCTCAGCTGCGTCACAATTATCGACGTAACATAATGTAAGAGTTTATTTATACGTTGTATGACATCATAATACGTATCTTTTAGCGTGCCTCACGTAAGATGCAGTTTATGTAAATTGTACAAGTACATCGAAAATAGTAATTTTTATTTTAAGACACTTCACTAGCGACAGTGTGGCTGGAAGGGAGGAGGTGCAAACAATTTAGGCTAGGATTTACCTGTTAATGTGCGTTAAACCCATTGGTATTCTGGCACGTCTAATTTTTTATTCATAAGTGATTTGAATAAATTGCAACTTGAATTTATCGTCATTAGTAGGCTACCACTGTCAATTATGGTCAGGAATTCACTGATGACAGCATCAGCATTCCTGGAATCGCAATATCTTTCCTGGTCATTCCTCCTTATGTATACTACAGGGTTATTACAAATGATTGAAACGATTTCATAGCTCTACAATAACTTTATTATTTGAGATATTTTCACAGTGCTTTGCACACACATACAAAAACTCAAAAAGTCTTTTTAGGCATTCACAAATGTTCGATATGTGCCCCTTTAGTGATTCGGCAGACATAAAGCCGATAATCAAGTTCCTCCCACACTCGGCGCAGCATGTACCCATCAATGAGTTCGAAAGCATCGTTGATGCGAGCTCGCAGTTCTGGCACGTTTCTTGGTAGAGGAGGTTTAAACACTGAATCTTTCACATAACCCCACAGAGAGAAATCGCATGGGGTTAAGTCGGGAGAGCGTGGAGGCCATGACATGAATTGCTGATCATGATCTCCACCACGACCGATCCATCGGTTTTCCAATCTCCTGTTTAAGAAATGCCGAACATCACGATGGAAGTGCGGTAGAGCACCATCCTGTTGAAAGATGAAGCCGGCGCTGTCGGTCTCCAGTCGTGGCATGAGCCAATTTTCCAGCATGTCCAGATACACGTGTCCTGTAACGTTTTTTCGCAGAAGAAAAAGGGGCCGTAAACTTTAAACCGTGAGATTGCACAAAACACGTTAACTTTTGGTGAATTGCGAATTTGCTGCACGAATGTGTGAGGATTCTCTACCGCCCAGATTCGCACATTGTGTCTGTTCACTTCACCATTAAGAAAAAATGTTGCTTCATCACTGAAAACAAGTTTCGCACTGAACGCATCCTCTCCCATGAGCTGTTGCAACCACCCCGAAAATTCAAAGCGTTTGACTTTGTCATCGGGTGTCAGGGCTTGTAGCAATTCTAAACGGTAAGGCTTCTGCTTTAGCCTTTTCCGTAAGATTTTCCAAACCGTCGGCTGTGGTACGTTTAGCTCCCTGTTCGCTTTATTCGTCGACTTCCGCGGGCTACGCGTGAAACTTGCCCGCACGCGTTCAACCGTTTCTTCGCTCGCTGCAGGCCGACCCGTTGATTTCCCCTTACAGAGGCATCCAGAAGCGTTAAACTGCGCATACCATCGCCGAATGGAGTTAGCAGTTGGTGGATCTTTGTTGAACTTCGTCCTGAAATGTCGTTGCACTGTTATGACTGACTGATGTGAGTGCATTTCAAGCACGACATACGCTTTCTCGGCTCCTGTCGCCATTTTGTCTCACTGCGCTCTCGAGCGGTCTGGAGGCAGAAACCTGAAGTGCGGCTTCAGCCGAACAAAACTTTGTGAGTTTTTCTAGGTATCTGTAGTGTGTCGTGACCATATGTCAATGAATGGAGCTACAGTGAATTTATGAAATCGCTTCAATCATTTGTAATAGCCCTGTATTTGCCTCGAGACCCCGTAGAATCACGCAAAGCATTCTGCCTCATTT
This sequence comes from Schistocerca nitens, assembly GCF_023898315.1. Classification (NCBI taxonomy): domain Eukaryota; kingdom Metazoa; phylum Arthropoda; class Insecta; order Orthoptera; family Acrididae; genus Schistocerca; species Schistocerca nitens. Next base: position 26,454,518 of record NC_064619.1, on the reverse strand, counting down.
TAACATTCTTTCTGATCTTCCACGATGCTCTCATTTTTTTCTCCATCCTCAGTCCACTTTGTCGCTGGCTACTTTGGGAGTTATTCGCTGGCCTACACCCCAACGATCCCCTCAAAGTCAATTAAGACAGAATATCATAATATGAAGTAGAGAAGAGTTATCTTGGCAAATACGACACCTTTGCCGATAAGCTAAAACAAAGAAGTTTTGATGACAACAACATTATACATCACTGAGAGTTTTTGTTATGAAAAGAGGAGGAAGAAACCTCAGACTTAATTAATGGACAAATATCCAAGTGATAATAGCAATTAATATTTTGAAAGCTAAGTCCAAGGTGATGTTAGTCAGAAATAACTTTTATGTGGACGAGAGTAGTAAGCGCAACGAAGAAATTCAATGCGCCTACAATACTCTTTCACAGAAGAAGTCGCTTGTTGGCTCTCGTCCTGTAAAGAAGTGCGAGAACAATTCTTGCCTTAGTTACTGAGCGTACGGAACGCGACGAGATTGTTTTGCGTTCAGAAGTGTTTCTGACGTGACGTGATTCATGAACTGCGGAAACTGATTTTCTAAGCAGAGACAGGAACTGATAGACGCGTTTAACCGTACATAACGGGTTAATTGAACTTTATTGACGAAACTAGTGAATATTGGACTTGACTTTCAAATAGTTGGAACTAAAAGAAGAGTGGATAGTATATCAAACGACTACAATCAATTAGTCTCGAGTAGGACACAATTACACGAATTCACGAAGAGTCAAGTTGTCGTAATTGTCAAGAAACTTAGTTTTAATAGAACTGACTTTACCAACCAACTGCGTGTGCGTGTGGTGCATAAGTTATAAAGTATTTAGTGGCCAGGGAACAACAAAATGTTCGTTCCAAGTGAAATATCAAGCGTGGACTACGTTATTAAGTGATCTAATCAATGATAGTTAACCAACGACTGTTCAGCTGGGACAATTTAATCTGAATATCAAAATACCTACTTCATTAATTGAAAAGAGAACTTTTGAACATTTTTTTTAACATTACGGCGTAGGTTCAATCAGACGTGATCAAAGAGTGTCTGTGGGTCTCGCTTCATGCAGGTTCAACACCTCCATAGCAGCGAGCCAACAGCGTACGAGAGGACTGATAATTACAATGTTTCCTCGCAACTGGTGGTGTGTACGATGCGGATGAGATAAGATTTAACAACTACTGCATATTCGGGCAATGAATAATTCAATGTTAAATCAGAAGAAGCATCCATCGTACGAGTTCGCATTTCTGTCTGCCGTTCACCAACGGGGACCTACGTCATCGCGCATCGTGTCTCAACTCCACTGTGAGAGCTGTGGCAGTGGCAGCTCTACGGCGTCGACGATACCAGCACGCGGTAGGAGTGCGGCGACGCCACACACCTAACATTCCACGTCTGTATCTTATCTATGTATATACTTTTGTCTTGACCTTCTATTGGGCCGATTTGGTTTTTTCTAGGTCAACTTTGTATGTAAGTGAGAATTCTGTAGGGGAGTCTTGTTGGTGGTGGCCTGCTGATGGGTCCATGGAACGCGAACCTTCTGTTTTCTGACATCTGCTGCTGGGTTCGTGATTTTCGTAGAGGCTAATCTGTATTCCGCATCTGTCATCTTGGGACGCGAATTTTTCTCGTGATTTGCGGTACTTCTTTCAGCATGCTTTCCATCTCGCTTTTCGTATGGAGAGTTAGTGTTTATTTGCATACAGTATTTCAGGTTTGATTACTATAGTGTCTGATCTTTGCTTGGATGGACATGGGCCTCTTAATACGTATGTCTCATGCCTCGCCGTAAGCTCTTTCCATTTTTTTTTTTTTTTTTTTTTTTTGTAGTCGAGGCCTCTGTGAGAATTTTTCTCTCCCTGCGGGTTCGAGGATTTCGGCTAAATACTTGAAATGAGTAACTCTGTCAGTCTTCCCGTAATTTGAGCCTAATTTTTGTATGTTTAATTTTCAGTTTAAGAATTCCGACTTCTGGAAAGAGACTGGCGGGCCAAATTTTTCGCACATTATTTTAACATTTCTGTTTGTTTGGTAGCAGTTGCTTCATTATCCGAGAGTATGTATTGCCTGGTTGTCTGCGAAAACTAGGTTTTTGTGATATCTCTCTTGTCCCGGGATCGTCTAAGTCGTGTTGGTTTCCAGTGTCCTTTGATTTTCAAATCTTTTTCCCATTCCCTCATTACGTTGCTCAGGACTAGGTTGAACAATAGGGTGGATAATCCACCGCTTTCATCACAAAGGGGTATGTGACTTCAGCCACGAGTTTAACTTTCGGTGTTGTGCCACACATTGTGTGTTTGATTAGTCGCAGAGTTATTCGGTCGAGTCCCTGTTCTTCTAAGGTATTGGATAACGACTGTCACTCAACAAAACTGTATTCCTTCTTGAAATCTATAAAAGTGCAAATGATTAGAGGATTTCTGATAGACTTGTATTTCAGAACTGTTTTCCGATAGAGAACTTGTTTTGTGGATGAACGAATGGGGCGGAAATCTGCCCTGTTTCACAAGTTTCGTGTTCTAACTGCTCTTGTATTCTCTGGAGTAAGCGTAATGAAGACATACTGTAGACGACTTGTAGCAGGGAGACTTGTCTGTACTTGTTCAGAGTGTGGCATCAAGCTTCTAACACAGCAGTGATATCCAACAATGACATGCTCAACATTCCAGCCTGGGCTGTCTAATTGGTACCTGAAACCATGCAGAATCTCCTTCATGGTCTTGGATCTTTACTCACAATATCTCCACATATAAAATATTTACTCTGTTTTGGAGGACGAGCAGTAACATGTGAAGAAATGCACACATAGGGAGTCTGGTATCAGATACTGTACTGTAAAGCATATTCAGGAGTACATATGGACCTAGATCACAATACAGTAGGCTGAAGTTTAAGACGTTAGTCAGGAAAAATCCGTACGCAAAGAAGTGTTTGATACGGAAGAACTAAGGAATGACGAGATATGATTGAAGTTCTCTAAGGTTATAAAGAGAGCAGCAAGGGGTAGCTCATTAGGCAGTGCAGTTGAAGAGAAACGGACATCTCTAAAAAGGGCCATCACAGATGTTGGAAACAAAACATAGGTACAAAGAAGTTAACTGCGAAGAAACCATAGTTAAGAGAAGAAGTACTTCAGCTATCGATGGAAGGAGGAAGTACAAAAATGTTCCGGGAAACTCAGGAATACAGAAATATAAGTCTTTGAGGAATGAAGTAAACAGGAAGTGCAGGAAAACTAAGACGAAATGGCAGTATGAAAAAAATTAAGAAATCGAAAAAGAGGTGATTGTCGGAAGCACAGACTCGGCATACAGGAAAGTCAATACAACCTTGGGTGACATTAAAAGCAAGAGTGTTAACATGAAGAGTGGAAAGGTAATTCCATTGTAAAATGCAGGGGAGAGAGCGGATAGGTGGAAAGAATACACTGAAAGCAAGTGTGAGGGGGAAGTTTTGTCTGATGTGGTAGGATAAGAAACAAGAGTCGAGTTAGAGGAGATACGGGATGCAGTATCAGAATCCAGTCCAGTATTCGAGTACGCAAGGTCAGATAACGCAGAAGGGGCAGACAACACTCCACCAGAATTTCTAAAATCGTTGGGGGAAGTAGCAACAAACGGCTGTTTACATTGGTGTGGAGAACGTATGGGTCTGGCGACATACCAACTGACTTTCGGAAAAGTATCATCCACACAATAACGAAGGCCGCAAGAGCTGAGAAGTGCGAGTATTATTGCACAATCAGCTTAACATCTCATGCAAGCAAGTTGGTGACAAGAATAATATAAAGAAGAATGAAGAACAAGATTGAGGGTGTGCTGGATGACGATTAGTATGGGTTTAGAAAAGACAAATGCACGAGAGAGGCATTTCTGGCTTTGTGGTTGATATTGGATGCAAGACTAAAGCAAAATGAAGACACGTTCATAGGATCTGTCTACCTGGAAAAAGCGTTAGACAATGTAAAATCGTGCAAGATGTTCGAAATTAATCTATAGGGAAGGGCGGGTAATTCACAACCTGTAAAACAACAAAGAGGAAATAATACGAGTGGACGACCATGAATGAAGCGCTAGGATTAAAAAGGGTGTAAGACAGGAATGTAGTCTTTTTTCCTACTGTTCAATCTGTACATCGAAGAAACATTGATGGAAATAAAAGAAAGGTTCAGGAGTGGAATTAAAATTCAAGGTGAATGGATGTCAGTGATCGAATTCCCTGATTTCATGGCTGTCTTGAGTGAAATTAAAGAAGAATTACGTGATCTGCTGAATGAAATGAACAATCTAATGAGTAGAGAATAGGGACTGAGAGTAAATCGTAGAATGACGATAGCAATGAGAAGCAGCAGAAGTGACAAAATCGAGAAACTTAACATCAGGATCGATGGTCACGAAGTAGATAAACTTAAGTAATTCTGCAACTTAGGCAGCAAAATGACCAATGACGGACTGAGCAAGGAATACATAAAAAGCAGAGTAGCAATTCCTGGCAAAGAAAAATCTACTAGTATCAAACATAGGCCTTAATTTGAGGACGGAATATCTGGCAATGTATGTTTGGAGTGTAGCACTGTATGGTAGTGAAATATTGATTGTGGGAAACCTGGAACAGAAGAAAATCGAAGCATTTAAAAAGTGGTGGAACAGACGACTGTTGAAAATGAGGTGGATTGACAAGGTAAGGAATGATATTCTGCGCACAATCGGAGAAAAAACGAAAAAGTGGTAAACTGATAAAGAGAAGGGACAGGATGACAGGGCATCTGTTAAGAGATCAGGGAATGACTTCCATGGCACTAGAGACAGCTGTAGAGGAAGACAGAGACTTCAATACACCCAGCAAATAATTGAGGACGTAGGTTGCAAATGTAGGAATTCGTGGAGCGCTGCATCAAACCACTCATAAGATTGATGACTTAAAAAAATATGTTTTCGAGATGACTCTGGAGCGAATAGTGTGGGAACGAGAAGGTTCCAGACAAGTTCGCTGCAATATATTTCAGAAGAGGGATGGAACAAAACACTCCATTGACTGTATCAAATGGCTCATCCTCCTATATCACGCCATACTTCCTCTAAACTGTACCATTGACTTTCTCTACAGCTTTACGTCTATGTTCTGCACCTAACAGCGGGATATTGCCGGTCGTTGACAGTATGAGGGTACTATCCAAAACTGCTTGGCAAGCAGGAAAGGATGTAGCAGGATCTCGATAGCGCAGTTAGTGTTGTTAGTCAGGGATCATGACCCCTAAAGCACACTCAACTAAAGAGTAGTCAAATGGGGTTTGCGTGCTTTACTTAGTGTTCCATAAAAGAAAGGGCTCGATTAGCTGCCAAGCTGTCATGATGTTGGCCATTTGCATAGAGAGCACAGCGAATGAGATGATCCAGTCTGTGCTGACAGGGCCATATGTGGCGATTCGTCAAATCAAAATATTTGTAATGTCAGTGATCGGATCATTTTTAGTTTATAGTAGACCTTATGTCTTTGAAGTAAAATAATATCAATTAGTAAGTATCACTTATCTTATTATTGAATAGAAATGAAGTATATGTCTCCTTGTTACCTTTTGTCACCAGACCGTCACTGTGTAAATGTCTGCTACTTTGTTATATGTAATTTGATAGCAAATATTAGTGTAATTTGAACTCAGCATGTTTCTGTTTATAGAGGAGGCGATTAATACTCTTTACTAATAATTCATAAGGCGCTTATTTAGGTTTTAGTCGCCTAAATAAATTGGAAGCGACTGGTTTTGTGACGTGAGCATCGCATGCCATCAGCTAGTTATCCAACACACATTTACATTCCCATAATTCGAACCTGCAACCAATTTCTTTTTAAGTCCGATTGTTATTGCTGTAATAATGCAAATTACTTGTTACTTTGAATTTAGTATTGCCATAGTGCAGCAACAACAAGCTTCTCCACTCTTCAAGTATTGCTTTTGTGCTCAAAATACTTCGTGCCTAAAATTACAACTGAACTTTTCATATAATACAGTTGTCTTTCACACCGCAGTTTCAGTTTCATTCCAACTCAAAAATCGCACTTACTTCTGTCATTAATGTGCTCCCGCGGTCGTCATTACAATGCGTTCCATCTCCTGAATATTTAACATTTCTCATTTCATTTTATCAATCCTTTTTACACTTTGTGGAAAACTTTACAGTGACGTTGGCAGACGTGTGGGCTTGGTGGTTCATGCCAACATGATGGTCATGGATGGGGCGATGGGTCCACATATGGTAACACAATCATCAATGGCCCTCCATGTGGTGTCCACAGTAACCTTAATGGTCTTGGCTGTGGCGACTGCCCTGCAAAAAGTTAGCAATTACGATGATGGAGCTATGTCACAAGATGTTTTGGGCGCCAGTTAGAAAGCCCAGGCGGGAATGATGAGCATCTCTTTGTCGCATGTCACATCATTGGTAGAAGCTTCACTCCAGGCAATTACAGTTCTTCCGAAAACTAAGAAGAAGAATCTAAATGATAAGCATAGACCACAGACAGACAGACAGACACACACACACACACACACACACACACACACACATACATACAGAGAGAGAGAGAGAGAGAGAGAGAGAGAGAGAGAGAGAACAGAGATATACAGAGTGATATTTATTGAACAACATAAAATGAAACGTAAATTTGCTACAAACGACGACGTGCACACACTTTATTCAACATGTAGACGTCACTACAGATATTCGGATTCAAGTCTTGACATGTTCCATATGCCTGACATCATGATGATGTGTCGCACACGAATAGTGGAATTCTGCATGACCCGCTGAAGTGTCGGGAAGGTGTAACATCATCCTGTTGATGTGACTCTTAAATTTCATCATTATTACCATTAAACACTTGGGTCCTAGAGAAACTTGGTAGCACTCTTGTGAACCTTGCTGACTGAAATCTACTACTCAAATCTATTACGTTGTTTTTATATCTGTTTTAATCATATTAATGTTTCCACATAGCTAAAAGCCATATGGAGATAAATGTACATATGCATGCAAATCGTCAATACCACATAAGCCAAGAGGTATTTCCGCAGTTTTATCACTTCCTAGATGTATTATTATAGGCAATACTGACCGTACGACTTGCCTTGGAAGAAAGATTAAGGAAAGGCAAACCTACGTATCTAGCATTTGTAGACTAAGAGAAAGCTTTTGACAATGTTGACTGGAACACACCCTTTCAAATTCTAAAGGTGGCAGGGGTAAAAATACAGGGAGTGAAAGCCTATTTAGAATTTTTACAGAAACCAAATGGCAGTTATAGTAGTCGAGGGACATGAAAGGGAAGCAGTGGTTGGGAAGAGAGTGAGACAGTGTTGTAGCCTATCCCCGATGTTATTCAATCTGTATATTGAGCAAGCAGTAAACGAAACAAAAGAAAAATTTAGAGAAGGAATTAAAATCCATGGTTCATGGTGTGGGTTCCTGTAGTCATGTCCTAGTTCATGAACCACGGGCAACGTATGAGTGGCCAAGTAAGTGATCCCGACAGTCGGGATACCAGTTACTTTGGAATAAGGCTGGGCATCTCGGACTTATTCTGAGTCGTGGTCACCTTTGTGCTCATACGGCAAAGACTACCAAATCCACCGGTTAGTCCCTCAGCCTTTAGGGGTAAAACCCAATGGGACTCGGGGCAAGTAAGGCTAGCAACCTGCTTCCCCGGTACTTTAAATATGATGCTGGCAACAATCAGAGCAAAATGCCTCGGACCTTTGGAGGTGACGGAGTCCCACCTCTAACTGACAAACCAGGGACTCCTAAGATACGACTTGGCAAACAAATGGTAATGAGATGGGGAGCTATTAATATCAGTGGGGGCTACTCTGGGAAGAAGGGAGAGCTGGCAGAGGCTGCAAGTAAGATGGGGCTGGACGTTTTGGCTGTTAGTGACATTCGGGTAAGGGGTGAGAAAGAAGAGGAAGTCGGAGAATACAAGGTCTACCTGTCAGGAGTCAAAGCAGGAATAGCACAATGGGGTGTAGGGCTTTACATCAGGCAAGAAAAGGAACCCAGCGTAGTTGCAATAAGGTATGTAAACGAACGACTGATGTGGATAGATTTGACAGTGTCTAGCAAGAAAATTAGGATTGTGTCAGTATATTCGCATTGTGAAGGGACAGATCAAGATAAGATGGATAATTTTTATGAGGCACTCAGTGATGTAGTTGTTAGAGTAAAGGACAAGGACAGTGTTCTGCTCATGGGTGATTTTAACGCCAGGATTGGAAATCGAACAGAAGGGTATGAAAAGGTTATGGGTAAATTTGGAGAGGATATGGAGGCCAACTGGAACGGGAAACAACTCTTGGATTTCTGTGCCAGTATGGGCTTAGTAATCACAAACTCCTTTTTTAAACATAAGAACATTCACCGGTATACTTGGGAAGGCAGTGGAACCAGATCTTTCATTGACTATATAATAAGATATCAGGGATTCAGGAAGGCTGTGAGGGACACACGTGTATTCAGGGGATTCTTTGATGACACTGATCATTATTTAATCTGCAGTGAAATGGGGATTGTGAGGCCGAAAGTGCAGGAGGTCAGGTCCATATGTAGGAGGATAAGAGCGGAGAAACTTCAGGATAAGGATATCAGGCACAAGTACATAACAGCGATCTCAGAAAGATACCAGTTAGTTGAATGTAGTCAATTACAGTCATTAGAAAAGGAATGGACACGGTACAGGGACACAGTACTAGAAGTGGCTAAAGAATGTCTTGGAACAGTAGTGTGTAAAGGGAGGATGAAGCAAACAGCTTGGTGGAATGATACAGTCAAGGCAGCCTGTAAAAGGAAAAAGAAGGCGTATCAAAAATGGCTACATACCAGAACCCAGGTAGACAGAGAAAGTTATGTTGAAGAAAGAAACAAAGCCAAACAGATAATTGCAGCATCCAAGAAGAAATCGCGGGAAGACTTTGGAAACAGGTTGGAGACTATGGGTCAAGCTGCTGGAAAACCATTCTGGAGTGTAATTAGCAGTCTTCGAAAGGGAGGTAAGAAGGAAATGACAAGTATTTTGGACAGGTCAGGAAAGCTGCTGGTGAATCCTGTGGATGCCTTGGGCAGATGGAGAGAATATTTTGAAGAGTTGCTCAATGTAGGTGAAAATGCGATCAGTAATGTTTCAGATTTCGAGGTAGAATGGGATAGGAATGATGATGGAAATAGGATCACATTTGAGGAAGTGGAAAAACTGGTCAATAGATTGCAGTGCAATAAAGCGGCTGGGGTGGATGAAATTAAGTCGGAACTCATCAAATACAGTGGAATGTCAGGTCATAAATGGCTACACAGGATAATTGAAATGGCCTGGGAGTCGGGAGAGGTTCCATCAGACTGGACAGAAGCAGTAATCACACCAATCTTCAAACATGGAAACAGAAAAGATTGTAACAACTACAGAGGTATCTCTTTAATCAGCGTTGTGGGTAAAATATTCTCAGGTATTGTTGAAAGGAAAGTGCGAGTATTAGTTGAGGACCAATTGGATGAAAATCAGTGTGGGTTTAGGCCTCTTAGAGGTTGTCAGGACCAGATCTTTAGCTTACGGCAAATAATGGAGAAGTGTTATGAGTGGAACAGGGAATTGTATCTATGCTTTATAGATCTAGAAAAGGCATATGACCGGGTTCCTAGGAGGAAGTTATTGTCTGTTCTACGAGATTATGGAATAGGACGCAAACTTTTGCAAGCTATTAAAGGTCTTTACATGGATAGTCAGACAGCAGTTAGAGTTGATGGTAAATTGAGTTCATGGTTCAGAGTAGTTTCAGGGGTAAGACAAGGCTGCAACCTGTCTCCACTGTTGTTCATATTATTTATGGATCATATGTTGAAAACAATAGACTGGCTGGGTGAGATTAAGATATGTGAACACAAAATAAGCAGTCTTGCATATGCGGATGACTTACTTGTGATGGCAGATTCGATTGAAAGTTTGCAAAGTAATATTTCAGAGCTAGATCAGAAATGTAAGGACTATGGTATGAAGATTAGCATCTCCAAAACGAAAGTAGTGTCAGTGGGAAAGAAATATAAACGGATTGAGTGCCAAATAGGAGGAACAAAGTTAGAACAGGTGGACGGTTTCAAGTACTTAGGATGCATATTCTCACAGGATGGCAACATAGTGAAAGAACTGGAAGCGAGGTGTAGCAAAGCTAATGCAGTGAGCGCTCAGCTACGATCTACTTTCTTCTGCAAGAAGGAAGTCAGTACCAAGACTAAGTTATCTGTGCACCGTTCAATCTTTCGACCAACTTTGTTGTATGGGAGCGAAATCTGGGTGGATTCAGGTTACCTTACCAACAAGGTTGAGGTTACGGATATGAAAGTAGCTAGGATGATTGCAGGTACTAGTAGATGGGAACAATGGCAGGAGGGTGTCCACAATGAGGAAATGAAAGAAAAACTGGGAATGAACTCTATAGATGTAGCAGTCAGGGCGAACAGGCTTAGATGGTGGGGTCATGTTACACGCATGGGAGAAGCAAGGTTACCCAAGAGACTCATGGATTCAGTAGTAGAGGGTAGGAGGAGTCGGGGCAGACCGAGGAGAAGGTACCTGGATTCGATTAAGAATGATTTTGAAGTAATAGGTTTAACATCAGAAGAGGCACCAACGTTAGCACTGAATAGGGGATCATGGAGGAACTGTATAAGGGGGGCTATGCTCCCGACTGAACGCTGAAAGGCATAATTCAGTCTTAAATGATGATGATGATGATGATGATGATGAGAATAAATAAAAACGTTGTGGTTCGCCGATGACATTGTAATTGTGTCCGAGACAACAAAAGTTCTGGAAGAGCAGCTGAACGGAATGGACAGTATCTTGAAAGGAGAATATAAGATGAACATCAACAAAAGCAAAACGAGGATAATGGAATGTAGTCAAATTAATTCGGTTGATGCTGCGGGAATTAGATTAGGAAATGAGACACTTAAGGTAGTTAATGAGTTTTCCTATTTGGGGAGCAAAATAACTGATGATGGTCGATGTAGTGAGGATATAAAATGTAGACTGGCAATGGCAAGGAAAGTTTTTATGAAGAAGAGAAATTTGTTAACATCGAGTACACATTTAAGTGTCAGGAAGACGTTTCTGAAAGTATTTGTATGGAGTGTAGCTATCTATGGAAGTGAAAAGTGGACGATAAATAGTTTAGACAAGAAGAGAATAGAAGCTTTCGAAATGTGGTGCTACAGAAGAATGCTGAAGATTAGATGGGTAGATCACATAACTAATGAGGAAGTATTGAATAGAAATGGAGAGAAGAGTAATTTGTGCCACAACTTGACTAGAAGAAGGGATCGGTTGGTAGGCCATATTCTGAGGCATCAAGGGATCACAAATTTGTTATTGGAGGTCAGCGTGGAGGGTAAAAATCGTAGAGGGAGACCAAGAGATGAATACACTAAACAGATTCAGAAGGACATAGGTTGCAGTAGGTACTGGGAGATGAAGAAGCTTGCACAGGATAGAGTAGCATGGAAAGTTGCATCAAACCAGTCTCAGGACTGAATACCACAACAACAACATCAGATGTATTATTGTTAACCTCGGAGATGTCAGGTATCCTATTATATGTTTCCAGACTAATATCTTCAGTACACGTTTTATCCTTGATTCCATATACTGGAGAGAGTAGTTAAAACTTAAAATAAAAAAAAAGTTGTTTTAAACTAAGAGTGTTCGACAACACATATAAACCTCGACTAATGTAGCGTTGTGGTTTCTGCTGGCTTTTATGCATTTTTCTGAGGAAAGATTAGCGATAAGTGACCGCTAAGGTATGAGTTGATGTCTTCGTAGCGTCGAAAATAATTGAACAGCTGCTTCTTGTCGATAAAGTACAGGCGCAATTATTCTGGTGGCTTTAAGTTGCCAAATAAATCCAATTTTTTGTAACACAACCCAGTCTGTGCCATAATCCATTGAAACATGGACATTGAAATTTCCATATTCATTGGATACCTGCGTCATCTTTGTAAATATGTTCCTAATAAATGCTCCACAAAGTTAAGGAATTGTGAATATGCTGACGAACGTAAACAGACCTGTGTTTCTAAATGGTCTGTCCAGCAGTATCGCTATAATATAACCAGTCGATTTGCTTTCCTGTGCAGTTTGTAGTCATGTACCAATAGATATGACATCCATTGCCATGCTATGCCTTTTGGCGTCCTGTAGTTGCTGCTCTGCGTTTTGTGCATTGTTCACTGTATGAGCTATGGCAGCCACAACCTCCAGTAAAGAGCTGACTATTGACCCCCCTACGAGTGCTGGAATTAGGAATGGAAATCATTGGCGTTTTAACTCAAATGTTACTTCTTCGTACTTCTTTCTGCTTCAGAGCACTTTTAGGTACTGCTGCTGCTGACTGGTTGCAATTTTCCTAAATGATCTACAGGATTTTCTTGTTTGCTTCTTTAGTGTATGAACTGTATTCGTAATTTGTTTGATATTTATTCCAGCAAAGTATTTATGTTTGACTCATACTGCCTTATCGATTACGAATGCAGCAATCCATCCAGGCCGCCATGCGCTGTTGCCATTTTTCGGGGTGCACTCAGCCTCGTGATGCCAATTGAGAAGCTACTCGACCGAATAGGAGCGACGTCGGTCAAGAATACCATCATAACGACCGGGAGAGTGGCGTGCTGACCCCACGCCCCTCCTATCCGCATCCTCCACTGAGCACGACACGGCGGTCGGATGGTTCTGGTATGCCACTCGTGGCCTGAAGACGGAGTTCAATCCATTGCTCTGTGCATGTGTCCTTTCCTCCTCATATTTCCTTGGCTTTATCGGGTAATATTCGATCTGCATCGAGACTATCTTTATTTATAGAATAATTGGTATTGTCTAATGTACTAATTCCCTTACCCCTACGAGCTAGGTGATTTTACAGCTTCATTCGAAGTCCGCATTAGCTGTATCCATGGATCTACAACTCATATGTTAACTTATCGACAGTAACACCACCACCCCTACATGTGCGCCGGCCGAAGTGGCCTTGCGGTTAAAGGCGCTGCAGTCTGGAACCGCAAGACCGCTACGGTCGCAGGTTCGAATCCTGCCTCGGGCATGGATGTTTGTGATGTCCTTAGGTTAGTTAGGTTTAACTAGTTCTAAGTTCTAGGGGACTAATGACCTCAGCAGTTGAGTCCCATAGTGCTCAGAGCCATTTGAACCTACATGTGCTCTCTAGCACTCATGTCACTCTACTGCGTGGTTTGAGGTTTCTGTGTTATGTTTAAATACCAAATTGTAAACGAACACCCACCTGATGTGGTTTAATGGGATGCCATCCCACTTACTTAAATCCTTGTTCCATCATCATCTTATAACACACTTAATGTTAAATTCGTGTGATTTAGAACAGTTCTGTAATTTCTCTGTGGAAAAACTTCCTGCAACTTCCTCATCTTTGCTTTCCATTAAGATGTAAGTCCTCAAGTCTGTGCATTACACTTTGGAAACTGTGAGTGCCTCCATTGATGAGTTTGGCAAGTAAGACTTCTCAAATTCTGTGCTGTATTTCGAATTACGTACCAAGTCATCTTCATAGAATTTCTGCTTGCATAGATCCACTATGTTAACACAGGTGCTTGTAGTATTAAGAAGTCTTTCTTCACGCGCAGTAATAGATGTGATTTTAATCGTACGATATGTAGTTTGTTTACACTATTCGGTTACTTGTGGAGGATATCTGACCATTTGTATCACCCTCAAAAATTAAATCTCATTATTGTCCTCGAACATTCCACAATACGTACTTCTGTGTGAGAGAAAGTCACATTTATTTCCATATGTGTCTATTCTGTACTTGAAACGTCAATTGCAAAATTCACTTCCATGTTAGATTTGAAGATAGTCTGCACATGAGTGCACCCCTATCTCCAGCAATTGTCAAGACATCTGTGCAGCTTTATTTCCTGTCCTTCCATTCACAGGCAGAGCCAAGGTGAATTTGAAATATTGGCTTCTCTTCTCTTTGTTTTCAGGGGGGGAGGGGGCTTCATCAGTCGTCCAACTGGTTACATGCGGCCAGCCACGAATTCTTTTCCTGTGCCAACCTTTTCATCTCAGAGTAGCACTTGCAACCTACTTCCTCAATTATTTTCTGGATGCATTCCAATCTGTCTCACCCTTTACAGTTTTTGGCTTCTACTGCTCCGTCTAATGCCATGAAGTCTTTCCCTGATGTCTTTACAGATATCGCACCATCCTGTCACTTCTCATTCTCAGTGTTTTCCACATATTCCTTTCCTCTCCGTTCCTGCTCAGAACTTCCTAAGTATTTATATTATCAGTTCACCTAATTTTCAACATCTCAAATGCTTCGATTCCCTTGTGTTCCGGTTTTTTTCCCACAGTCCATCTTTCACTATCGTACAATGTTGTACTCTAGACGTAGATTCTAAAAAAATTCTTCTCGCATTAAGGCCCATGTTTGATAACAGTAGATTTGTCTTGGCCGGGAGCGCCCTTTTTGCCAGTGCAAGTCTGCTTTTGGTGTCCTTGCCCTGTCTGTCATTGGTTATTTTGCTGCCTGGGCAACAGAGTTCCGTAACTTCATCTAATTCATGACCATCAACTATGATGTTAAGTTTCTCGCTGTTCCCATTTCTGCTACTTCTCATTACTTTCGTCTTTCTTCGATTTACTCTCAATCCATAATCTCTACTCATTGGATTGTTCATTCCACTCAGCTGATCCTGTAATTCATTTTCACTTTGACTGCGGACAAATCGTGTCCGATATACTTTCACCTTGAATTTTAATTCCACTCCGGAATCTTTCTGTTATTTCCATCATTAGTTGTTAGATGTACAAGTTGAACAGTAGAGGCGAAAGACTATATCCCTGTCTTACTCCCATTTCAGTCCGAGCGTTTCCTTCTTGGTAGACCACTCTTATTATTCCCTCTTGGCTCTTGTACAGATTGTGTATTACCAGTCCCTCCCTATAACTTACGCCTATTTTCCTGAGAATTTCGAACATCTTGCAGCATTTTACATTGTCGAACGCTTTTGTCAGCTCGACAGATCCTATGAAAGTGTCTAGATTTGTCTCTGGTCTCGCTTCCATCATCAATCGAAACGCCAGAACTGCCTCTTTCGTGCCTTTACCTTTTCTAAAGCCGAGCTGATCCGTTATCTAGCACATCCTCAAGTTTCTTTACCATTCTTCTGTATATTACTTTTGTCAGCTACTTGGATGCATGAGCTGTTCAGCTGATTATGCTATAATTGTCGCACTTGTCAGCCCTTGCCGTCTTCGGAATTGTGTGGATATTTTTTCGAAACTAAGATGGTAAGTGGTCTGACTCGCACATCCTACACACTATCGTGAACAGTCGTTTTTTACCACTTCCCCAATGATTGTAGAAATCCGTCAGAACGGATGTTATCTATTCCTTGTGCTTTATTTGATCTCAAGTCCTCCATAGCTCTTTTAAATTCTGATGCTAAAACTGTATCCCCTATCTCTTCTAAATCGACTCCTGTTTCTTCTTCTATCATACCAGACAAATCTGCCACCTCATAAAGGCTTTCAGTGTATTCTTTCGACCTATCCGCTCTCTTCACTGCACTTAAAAGCGGAATTCCGACTGCACTCTTTATGTCACCACCCTTGCTTTTAGTGTCATCGAAGGTTGTTTTAACTTTACTGAATGCTGAGGCTGTCCTTCCAACAATCATTTCTTTTTCCATTCCTTCACATTATACATGCAGCCACTTCGTCTTAGTTTCTATACACTTCCTATTTATTTTATTCCTGAGTGACT
Organism: Schistocerca nitens; assembly: GCF_023898315.1. Lineage (NCBI taxonomy): Eukaryota > Metazoa > Arthropoda > Insecta > Orthoptera > Acrididae > Schistocerca > Schistocerca nitens. Next base: position 26,438,641 of record NC_064619.1, on the reverse strand, counting down.
AATATTACAGTATTCCTGAATTTTCCTGAACATTTTACACTTCCTTCTTCTTAGATCAACTGATTGTATTTCTTCTGTTACCAATGGTTCGTTCGTAGTTACTTTCCTTGTAAATATGTTTTTCTTTGCAAATTTTTGGTTGCTATTTTGAGGCACATCTATGACAGTCAAAATATATTGGAAACCACTATTCTATCGTAAATTTTAATTCATTTATGTGAGGTTATCCTTCTATAAATCCAGACCTTGTATTGTGACACGCCTGTGTGGGTACAATTTGTTGCATGTTTGTAAAGCTCATGAATATCTGCCTTTATAACCAGCCGAACATACGTCTTTCTCACTGCTTTGAAATAATTGATATGATTTCATTCGCGTGAGCCGTAGTACCTGTAGGTAGTTCAGACCATTCTGTGGTTGTGTTGAGGTCATATTACCATAAATAATCCAGAGGGATAGTGTTAAGCTGCATATGCTAGATGTCAAAACCTTATCTTCACTGTGGACAGTAGATAATGTGGCTCAAATAATAATCTTTTTTATTGTACCTTGACCATTTTATTTGTCCATTTTCGGTGCCATGTAACCTATGTGCATTAGTCGTCTCCACTATTTCACGATACGTCTCTGTCTTTTGGGGAATCCTTTGTTGGGTTCAAAGTTTTAAGAAAATTAAATTAAATAAAACACATCTTTGTTTGAAAATACCTCGTTCCCAACGCATAATGCATGCTCAGATAACGTATCGGATTCTTAGTCGATATATATGTTTCATCCCCACTGAGACGCTCAGCTAATCACGCAGGACTGGACAGGTAGTTGGAATTGTAGAAAAGGGTCAAATGAGCGGCCGTCAGTTACAACTAGAACCAGATGGCACAATGTGAACAGTCTTGACTTGCTGATAAATTAAATCCAAACACAACATTCACGTCGAGCGTCAGTGAGCCACGGACCTCGTAGCAATGGGAACAGCCCCTCACACTGTGACGCTATGTAGAGACCGCCAACGGGCCCGGCCCTATTATACCCCGCTGCTCCACGCCAACTGACCGTCTGTTACACATCAGCACAGAGACAGCAGGCAGCGACTGTGCAATAACAAGGACGAATCACGAGTCGGCACACGCAGGCAACCCGTAAGCGATCGCGGGCCAACATACATGCCATTCAACAAGACGACTGACCGACGAGCAACCAAGGTAGTCCGCAACAAGACGACTAACCTAACCTAACCCAACCTAACCTAACGTATCGGCAATCGTTGGGTGAGTCATGGCTGTCCGGACCTCACTGCAGCCGCGCCCCGACTGAACTTCTGCCACGTCCTAAGTCAAACACCATGAGGACCGAACTCCACTGCTAGTGCGTCCCAACTCTCACTTAAAAAAAAAAAAATGTAAATTAATAGATGGCTCGAACACGAGCCACTCACGGCTCACCCACTGACCATGTATGTCCTTTCTAACTCATTACCATGATCACAGTTAATCAAACCAGTAATAGTATTGCATATGCTTCTTCTCCATCTTCCCCTTCTTCTGCTCTTCTGCCTCTACCCTTCAATTACAAATGACTTTTCAGATTTTCTGTAACAGTTTTAAATGTTTGTGAGAGAGAATCGACATATTAAAACTGTCCTATTTTTAACAACTGTAATTTCTATCAAACAGATTTCCATGTTACTGCAAATATGCATTTCGTCGTTGATATGCTGTTGAATACTAAACCGATTTTGAGATGGATTTCAGCTTATGTATACTCTGAGATATCTACTGCCATGATAAAACTAAGTGTTTTTTTAAGTATTACTTTGACATCCCACCTTTTCTAGTTACTGCCTTAATGAGACATTGCAGTTACTATAGTTCAGCGTAGATTAATTCCATTCTTGTACCAACGTATAGACAGAATGAATGTATGACACACATGCAAATTTGTAAGAAGTCTACGATATTCTGATGCAGTTCTGTATCGTTACACTACGTTTTAAGCAGAAACTCTTGCAGGATTCGTCTGTATCAGCTCTCGTTCAATTGCCTTGCGTTATCGACAACGAGAGAGCCATAATGCACGTGGTTCGAGCAATCCCTGCAACAAATTCATTGACTGCAATATTGGTTCCCAGAGCACTTGGTAAATTGGTTTGAAATCCTTATTGTATAGTTTGAGTGCAATAATAAGCTTTTGCATTGTACCTTACTTACTTCTTTGTAATCCTGTAATATGTCTGGCTCAGTTAAAAGACGTCAGCTTCTATATGATGACAACAACAGAAGTATCTGCATATTTGATCCTCGTTTTCAGCTACGATGTTGTGAAATACGAATACACAGTTTAGTTTCAGTACGTCAGGTGGTCGGATGCACTGCTTTCACTAAATATCCGGTAGATTATTCTTTCAATTCCATGAAAAATCTCCTGTAAGAAATGGTATTTGGTCTGAAATAGGGTTATTTTAAAACATAAATATATGCTCGATGTATATTCCCTCAGTATGCGTTAACATGAGCAGCACGAGATTAGTCTTCCAGCAGTCTGATGATCTAACAATATATCTAACAAGCATATAAATTATTTAGAAGCTGCAGCCATTCCTTTTCTTCTGCCAGTTACTGCTACCGTTAATGGACCAGTCGCTTATTGCAAGACTGTTGTGATGAGGTGCTTTCATCCAATAGATTATGATTTTAACTGTTCTAACAAATTATCATAAAGGTGGCTTTATAGACAACTAAATTATGTGTGTATAACTCTTGTACAAATATTATTATTATTATTATTATTATTATTATTATTATTTTGTAAATTCTTACAGACAGAATGGTATATGAAATTACTAAAGTAAGATCTCAGTCTTTGGATATATTCGGCGCAATAGCTTCACATATTTCCACTTTCAATGTTGCACAGCGTGAATTGTGAAGTTGAACAATGGTTTCGTCTGACGACCGAAAAATTTTGCGACATCTCCAACAGATTGCTCCACGATTTCACAAAGAAACGGTAGACATTTGGCTGTCAGCTTAGTCGACGTACTAGATCATTTTGTACTGCATAGTATTACATTTTTAAAAACCTGCTCCTGTATGCGTGCATTCCCTACCATGAAATAAATTTCAACTGTTCGTGAGAAGAGAGACTTTATGTTCAACCACTATCACGAAGCAGAAGTGTGCGTATTCGCGGAATAATGCAGACAGCTACGTTAAAGCACCATGAAGACCAATCGACTTATTCAGGGACAATATTAATTTGCAATTACTAAATTGTGGTTTTTCGAGTACAGTCACTGCGCAGAATTCACGATCCATCTTCACACGGGCACGTTCAGGGCCACATATGTTCAAACTGTAAGTAAGGTTAGATAATAGCAAACCTGTGTGAAGTGACTGCTGCAGCGACAGTGGCGCCTCTTGTGTAATTACAAAGAAGAAGGAATTATTATGACATTGTAGTTTCTGTGTTGTTAAGAAGAACGACGTAATGTTCCTTCGGAGATGCATGCATTTCCGAAGGAACAGACGCGGCAGCAGCTGCAACCGCTATGAAATACGTGAAATGTACTTGCAATGGCGACTATTGACAACCGCTAGCCGTAAACGAGAAAGAGGAAAATGAAAAGTGTTGTCAGGCAGGGAGTCGAACCTAGATTTCCCACTATATGCCCGCAGTCGCCTTATCCACTTTGGCTATCTGTGCACGTCACACTGTAACACTACGCTACTGCGTACGATACTTATTAAAGCCTGTACTATGGTAAGTTGACGGGCTTCACCTTATAAGAAAGGATTTTGGGGTAGATATTGACCGCATGTACCCGAATGGAGGCAAAATCAGACTTTCACCCACTCAGTAACAACAATGATGCGTCAAGCAAGTCTGAAGTGCAACTACACGTTAGGACGGACAAGAAACGACACAGCAGATGCTACCAAATTGTTAATAATACGGTCACCAGCCTAATTAGGCATTACCTGAGTTTCTTCCCAGTACAAGCTGATGTACGTTCATACAAAACAACACGTAATAGCACTGCATAATGTGGTAAATTTTAGAACCAGAAAATTTACTGAACTAATGTTTAAACTTTCTGTACTAATGTGAACAAGCCATAAATACACAACAATACACTATAATGTTTACTACAAACTTCATACTGTCTATTGATCTGATTAAAATCGGGCATAGGTTACCCTAGAAATAGCACTTTCGAAACATACATACAATGTCAATTTTGAAAAAGGTAAAACACTAATAAATTTTGGTTTTATATTGACTTTAACTTTGCTAGTCAAATCAGTTCAGTACACTCCAGAATTTAAATGAATAGAAAAGAAAAAGGGGGGGGGGCTGAAACTGTTATGATCACTGTACTGAGATTTTAGTTTATCGAAATCGTTAAGCACTCAAGATTTCCAATACATGAGTTACTACTCTTTTTGTCTTATTTCTTGCTTATTTAACTATCATTATTTTTGTCTCAAATTAATTAAACTTCATTACTAAACCAATTTCAACATTATCTTCCAACATTGCCAGACCTATATATTCATTAACAACAAAGTTCTTTAAGCATCATTCTAACATAGATAGGTCTGCAGGTAATTCTTATTAACATAAAATTTAATTCTTCTTCTCGGGACACTCGGGTTGCACAACATGTGGAAAGGACCCTGTCTAGATTAGTGGTGAGGATAATTAAATGATAGGACAGTTCTGGTAAAAGTTAAGTTGTTATTGAACAGTCAGGAACAAAAGTAACACTGGTCCACACGAATACAGTACTAAAAGTTTCAACCTGTTCGTGTCGATGCGGCGGTTGGCGGGCGGCGAGATGGCGAGGCGCAAAGCACACATACAATCACAGCTATGGCTCTTGATGTATCGGCACTTTGCTTCTTCTTAGCGTCGCAATACTTTTCCCTTTAGTGCCTATGGAATATAGCCATGCTGTATAGTCGTCGGAAACGGCAAATCCGAGGCTCAATGAAATCACGTTTTCCAGGAGAGCCTCTACGATCCAGAGCGTGTTTCTCAGACCGATGCCCAACTCCGACTACTACTGCTGAGCCCGTTATGCCGTGCCGCGCCCGTGTGCATTTTCCCGCGCTCGCCTGCCATCCACCTTTTACCGCTCCCCTACAGACAGGGTATTCAGCAAAGGTTTTGCATTCCACATATCCTAATACATTGCCTACGTATGGACCAGGCGCATAAATACAACTTTAACATCTTACAACAGTTTAAACATTCCTTACATTTCCATTTTGTTATAATATTGCTTGCAATTTGACATAAGCATTAATATTCACATCGAAAATTGGTTACAGTTCCTTTAACATCATGGCATGAAATGAAATCAGAACATCGATTAGACTAATTTAACGAAAATCAGAAGAAAAAAATTATTATATGTACAGTTGTTGTTGTTACAACACAGTCAGACCCAAACTTCCATATGTCGTTGTTCCTGTTCCATAACCTGTACTCGCGCGCACATTCTGTAATTCTCATACAGGAAAAGACATTTTAATTGAAATTCGCTGCCTACTACCGGCGGATAGTTACGATACTGCAGTGCCTGAATTGTTACGATGAACGATGCGGTGCTCTGTCGGACATGCATACAGCTGATGGTGGTTCCTATTCGCAACTGCAAATACGTCTCATGTATTTCATAACGACCGTATTCGCCGCGGTGCCTGATCCTTTGGGCATGCATGTATGTCTGAAGCAACATTGCATCCTTATTGTTAAAAAATACAGGCAGCTAAGTATCGTATTTGTCCACCAATACAGGCAGCGGTCTTCATTTATAATGACGTCCCTGTTCAGGAATTACATAATGCGTATACGAGTACAAGTTGTGACGCAGGAACGAAGACATACGGAAGATTTCGTCTGGCCACTTGCCGTATACAGATAGCCAAAGCAGTTACGACGACCGCTCACGTAAAGCGAGAAATCCGGGTTCGAGTACTGGTATGGCAAGAATTTTCGTTGCGTCATTTCCTTATGCGGGCAATGATTATTTATGTTCACAGCTATGAATACATTGCACAAATAAAAAATTATTAGCTATGCATATTGTACTCTACTGGCCACTAAAACTGATACACCACGAAGATGACGTGCTACAGACGCGAAATTTAACTGACAGGAAGAAGATGCTGTCAGATGCAAATGATTAGCTTTTCAGAGCATTGACACAAGGTTGGCGCCGCTGGCGACACCTACAACTTGCTGACATGAGGAAACTTTCCAACCGACTTCTTATACACAAACAGCAGTTGACCGACGTTGCCTGGTGAAACGTTGTTGTGATGCCGGGTGTAAGGAGCAGAAATGCGTATCATCACGTTTCCGACTTTGATAAAGGTCGGATTGTAGCCTATCGTCATTGCAGTTTATCGTATCGCGACATTGCTGCTCGCGTTGGTCGAGATCCATTGACTGTTAGCAGAATATGGAATCAGTGAGTTCAGGAGGGTAATACGGAACGCCGTGCTGGATCCCAACGGCCTCGTATCACTAGCAGTCGAGATGAAAGGCATCTTATCCGCATGGCTGTAAAGGATCGTGTAGCCACGTCTCGATCCCTGAGTCAACAGATGGGGACGTTTGCAAGACAACAACCATCTACTCGAACAGTTCGACGACGTTTGCACCAGCATGGACTATGAGCTCGGAGACCATATCTGCGGTTACCCTTGACGCTGCATCACAGACAGCGAGAGACTGCGATGGTGTACTCAACGACGAACCTGTGTGCACGAATGGCAATACATCTTTTATTCGGATAAATCCAGGTTCTGTTTACAGCATCATGATGGTCGCATCCGTGTTTGGCGACATCGCGGTGAACGCACATTGGAAGGGTGTATTCGTCATCGCCATACTGGCGTATCACCGGCGTGACGGTATGGGGCGCCATTGGTTACACGTCTTGGTCACCTCTTGTTCGCATTGACGGCACTTTGAACAGTGGACGTTACGTTTCAGATGTGTTACGTCCCGTGGCTCTACCCTTCATTCAATCCCTGCGAAACCCTACATTTCAGCAGGATAATGCACGACCGTATGTTGCAGGTCCTGTACGGGCCTTTCTGGATACAGAAAATGTTCGACTGCTGCCTGGCCAGCACATTCTCTAGATTTCTCACCAATTAAAAACGTCTGGTCAATGGTTGGCGAGCAAGTGGCTCGTCACAATAAGCCAGTCACTACTCTTGATAAACTGTAGTATCGTGTTGAAGCTGCATGGGCAGCTGTACCTGTAAACGCCATCCAAGCTCTGTTTCAGTCAATGCTCCAGCCTATCAAGGCCGTTATTATGGACAGAGGTGGTTTTTCTGGGTACTGATTTCTCAGGATCGGTGCACCCAAAATGCGTGAAAATGTAATCACATGTCAGTTCTAGTATAATATATTTGTCCAATGAATACTCGTTTATCATCTGCATTTCTTCTTGGTGTAGCAATTTTAATGGCCAGTAGTGTAGTACCTGTTCTGTAGCTAATCAGTGCCTATAGAAGCTTCAGTGGTTAAACATTATATAGGTAACATGAATGTAGTTCGCAAGTTACACCAATTGTGTTACCAATTTCACTAGCTTCCTGCACGAAAGTACATTCCTGCTACCAGAAGTGGATGTGTGTTCTGAGAGGTGGTGCAGCTGTGCGCTAATTTCGAGGTTCACACGCGGCGAACGTTGTAGCTGTGTCAGTTAGCTAGAAGCAATACCCGCCGGACATGTGCGAGGCTCCCAGCCATGCCGTTGTTACTGATGCGCCGCAGACGCAAAGCGATTTGTTGACACCAAACTGTACCCACACGACACTGCGGCTAGGCTGCAGCGAGGTTGCAGCCACGCGTCTGTGTTAAATTGTAGAAGTAATGAAAAAGTCTACGATCCATGTATGGTTATGGCGTTGTGATCAAAATGCCCAACGGGCTATATATGCTATTCGGTATCCTGGACGACATCATCCAAGTGCCCGGACCGTTCGCCGGATACTTACGTTGTTTAAGGAAACAGGAAGTGTTCAGCCACATGTAAAACGTCAACCACGACCTGCAACAAATGATGATGCCCAAGTAGGTGTTTTAGCTGCTGTCGCGGCTAATCCGCACATCAGTAGCAGACAAATTGCGCGAGCATCGGGAATCTCAAAAACGACGGTGTTAAGAATGCTACATCAACATCGATAGCACCCGTACCATTTTCTGCCACTGGGCACAAGAGAAATTACGGGACGATGACAGATTTTTTGCAAGCGTTCTATTTAGCGACGAAGCGTCATTCACCAACAGCGGTAACATAAACCGGCATAATATGCACTATTGGGCAACGGAAAATCCGCGATGTTTGCGACGAGCGGAACATCATCGACCTTGGCGAGTTAATGTATGGTGCGGCATTATGGGAGGAACGATAATTGGCCCTCATTTTATCTATGGCAACGTAACTGATGCTATGTATGGTCATTTCCTACGTAATGTTCTACCGATGTTACTACAAGATGTTTCACTGCATGACAGAATGGCGATGTACTTTCAACATGATGGATGTCCGGCACATAGCTCACGTGCGATTGAAGCGGAATTGAATAACACATTTCATGACATGTGGATTGGTCGTCGAAGCACGATTCCATGGCCCGCACGTTCACCGGATCTGACGTTCCCGTATTTCTTTCTGTGGGGAAAGCTGAAGGATTTTTTTTACAACATAGTTGTATGGAGACAACAGCGATTAATTTACTTATAATCAATTATTCAAAATGATAGTCACAATCGCTTTATTTATTTTGCCGCAAACCGGCCTGTGCACAGGAAGGGTGACGACTCCTGCGAGCGACGAAATGGTGTAAGTTGCCCTGAAGATGAACCCATCGCGGGCTGAAACCGGCTGGCGGCAAAATAAATAATGCGATTCTGGCTGTCATTTTGAATAATTAAATGCTATCGCGATCCACCGACAACGACTGTCAACATGCATCAGCGCATTGTCAATGCATGTGGGAACATTACGGAAGGTGAACAACTCGCTGTTGAGAGGAATGTCGTTACACGTATTGCCAAATGCATTGAGGTTGACGGACATCATTTTGAGCATTTATTGCATTAATGTGGTATTTACAGGTAATCACGCTATAACAGTATGCGTTCTCAGAAATGATAAGTTCACAAAGGTACATGTATCACATAGGAACTACCGAAATAAAATGTTCAAACGTACCTACGTTCTGTATTTTAATTGAGAAAACCTACCTGTTAGCAACTGTTCATCTAAAATTGCCATATGTTTGTGACTATTACAGCGCCATCTATCAAAAAGCTAAAAAAGTGGTCCAACTAAAATATTCATATTTCTTTACGTACTACACGAATATGTAATAAAAATAGAGGTTCCTATTTAAAAAAACGCAGTTGATAACCGTTTGACCTATGGCAGCGCCATCTAGCGGGCCAACCATAGCGCCATCTGGTATCCCCCTTCAAGCTAGACAAGTTTCGTTCTTTGTAGTTTTTTCGTCTGGCGCTTGTTTCGTGAGATATTTGGCCCAGTCGCGATCAATGGACCACCCTGTATATATGGGTGATTTTTTTCCCACCATGTACAAACTCTAGAGTTTGGTTGATCAGAGGATGTGGAACAAAAAACGTCTAATAAACTTATGTCCGGAAATGCATTGTTTCCATCCTAGACCATTTATTCAATCATACTTTGCTACAGAGACTGCGGTCTAACAAGCGCTGTGTCATGGAGCCATAGTTACACTATGCATGGTTTCCTCCGAGAGGGTGTTACTGTTTTTCTTATGTCATGCCCCAGTGCCCTCTCCTGCCGCAGTAATTGGTGGTGTTGTGGCTGAATCACTTGTCTTGCTGAGTTATCTTAGAGTGGCTGTTATCCAACGTTGTACAGAATGTTTCCATGTTCAACTCGAGAGATTGCTGATGTGGTGTCACCGCCAGACACCACACTTGCTAGATGGTAGCCTTTAAATCGGCCGAAGTCCGTTAGTATACGTCGGAGCCGCGTGTCGTCACTATCAGTGATTGCAGACCGAGCGCCGCCACACGGCAGATCTAGAGAGACGTCCTAGCACTCGCCCCAGTGGTACAGCCGACTTTGCTAGCGATGGTTCACTGACAAATTACGCTCTCATTTGCCGAGACGATAGTTAGCATAGCCTTCAGCTACGTCATTTGCTACGACCTAGCCAGGCGCCATTATCATTTGCTATTTATCTTGTGATGCAAATACCGGCAGACCGATGTTCACCAATTATGGATTAAAGTTAAGTATTCCAGAAGCTACGTACCTTTTTTGCTAGTATAATTACTTTAACTGTTCCAGACATCACGCCAGTCTGCGTGAGCTTAAACGCGTGCCTTTCGGCTATCTCATAGTGGCTTGGCTGTCTTGCCAAGTCACAACAGCTGACATAGTGTTTACTTACGGAAAACCAAATGGTGATGGGCGGCGGGCAGTTAGGTTATATCAGGCGATCTATCCCTGCCGACAACAACCACAGCATTCAATGTTTGCAACTGTCTTTCGCCGTTTTTCTGAGAGAGGTTCGTTTCAAGAAGATGGAAATCATGAAGGATGCACCCGAAATGTTTGGACACCAGACTTGGAGGAAAATGTGATTAACTCTGTGGAAGTCGACCGTCGTGTCAGTACCAGTTAGCTGTCTGCTCGGTACATGGTAGCCAGACGACATGTAGAACAATCTCCATGACTGTTACTACACTTATCACTTACAAGTTATTCAGCGCTTACTAGCGACAGAGATTCCTCATGGGAAGCAGTTTTGCCACAGGTTTCCTCATCAGGAAACCATGATTCCGGGATTTGTGTCTTCCATCCTAATCATAGATGACGCCACCTTTTCGCGGAGTGGTATCTTCAATTTCCATAATTGTCATTTGTGAGATGGTATGCAGAACCCCCAGGGTGTGGTGACAGTGAATCATCAGAATCGGTGCAGCCGGAATGTGTGGGCCGGGAGAATTCGCGACCGTATTTTAGGACCATACTTCCTTCCACGTCACCTAACAGGCCTTAACTATAGACGATTCTTGCGGGTGACTTTGCCTCCCGTCCTGGAAGAAGTGCTAATGATGATTCGAAGGGTTATGTGACTGCTACATGATGATGCTCCAGCCGTAAATGTCCGGGCGCATCTCAGACGTGTCTTCCCTGGTCGATGGATCGGACGAGGGGGTCCACTTGCATGGCCTGGTCGTTCACTGGATCTCACCCCATGTGATTTCTGGTTATCAAGCCACCTCAAAAGTATCGTACATGTAGAGCCCATTCCAGATGTGGAGAAATTGGAGCAGTGTATTCATGCTGCCCTTGACACTGTTTGGATGCAACCTGGCCGATGCGAACGTGTGACGCGGAACATGCTACGGAGGGAACACGCATGCGTTGAGAAACATGGAAACCATTTTCAACACATACTGTAACTATGGCTACATGGTACAGCACTTATTAGATCGCGATCTCTGTAATAATGTGTGACTGAAAAAGAGGTGTCTAGCATAGAAACCATGCATTTCCAGACATACGTTCATCAGACCTTTTTCGTTCCGTATGCTCTCATATTTAGTGGAAAAATCATTCTCTCTCTCTCTCTCTCTCTCTCTCTCTCTCTCTGTCTCTGTCTCTCGTAAATATACAAAAGAGTAAAAGTTGGTGTACAGGAATTAATTGTGAAAGAGAAAGTTCTAATTCTGATAACAATTCTGAACTTAAAATTGTTGAAACTGAAGTTAAAGACATGATCGATCAAGAGGGTAGGGTAGGGAGGAGAGTAAAATGTTGACGTAAGAGAGTTATTTGGAGTAAACATCAGTGTTGATGACAAAGTCAATCTATTAGGGGAACAAGCAGGGAATGTAATCGACGCTACAGGATAAATTACATCTGAATGTAGAGGGCTGCAGGACAAAGAAAAGTACACTCGTGAAGGTGACTACGCAGACAAGCAGTGAATTAAGGGACAAAGTAGTTTACTGTCAAATTAAAAAAGTTAAATGTAATAATTTTTGCTGAGGATGAAGTCAGCAGCAAAACACAACATCCGGAAAAGCTAGTAATATATATACTGACGACCAGAACGGTAATGTTTTTTTGGATTCCATTTTTTATCTTTTTTTTTTTTGAGTCATCAGTCTTCTAACTCGTTTGAGATGCCCATCCACGAACTTCTCTCCTATTCCCACGTGTACATCTCAGAGCAGCATTTGCAGTCCACGTCCTCAATTATTTGCTAGAGTTATTCCAATCTCTGTCTTCCTATACACTTTCTGTTCTCTATAGCTACCTCTCGTACCAGGGAATTAATTCCTTGATGTCTTAACACACGTCCTATCATCATGTCCCATCTTCTCGTCACTGTTGTTCATACATTCCTTTTCCTCACCAATTGTGCGGAAAACCGCATTAGTCTTTACCTCACGAATTCACCTACTTTTTAACATTCTTCAGCAGCGCCACATCTCAAACGCTTCGATTCTCTTTCGTTCCCGTTTTCTGATAGTCCATGCTTCAAAAACATGCAATGCTGTGCTAAAAACATACATTCTCAAAAATCGCCATTTTTTCCGTTTTCTATCTTTCCTTGGTTGCTTTAAATTCGTGGACGTATGATCCGTTGGTGTAACTAATTGAAGGCAGTTTGTTTATTGCCATACGCGTTTAGCTCCTCTTATTTCTGAAGAATTTTCAGTGACTTGTAATACATGTTTCTCCTTACTCATACAATAGACATGTTATGTGTTAGACACAATTTGATGCTAAGTTACAGTTAGTCATGTTTTGCACTTGTTTGCTGTTGATTGTAACGTAAAAGACAACAACAAAACACGAAGAAATGGAACATATAAAGATATTGTATCTACCACATAATACGTTTACTGTACTTATAAAAAGAGATATGTATTACAGGCCACTGGAGGTGATTCACAAATAAAAGAAGTGGAACGCATATGACAATAAACAAACTAACTTCAATTAGTTGCATAGACGGAACATACCTGTACGAATTCTCAGTAATGTCTTCCTGAAATTAAGAGCTATATTTCATACCAGCAGACTTCTCTTGGCCAGTAGTATCCATTTTGCCTGTTCTAGTTTTCTTTTTATATCCTTCTTGCGCCATCTACCAGGAGTTAGTTTGCTGCCAATGTACCAAAATTCCTTAAATTGGTGTACTTCGTCATCACTAATTTTGAAACTAGTTTTCTCGCTGTTCTCACTTCTGCTACTCCTCATTACTTTGTCTTTATTCGGTTTACTCTCAATAAATATTCTGTACTCAATCGATTGTTCATTCTGTTCTACAGATCCTATAATTCCCCTTTAATTCCAGCCTCTCTTTCACTTGCGTCATTGCTTCTTCGTTGGACAGATTGACCAGTAGAGGTGAAATACTGCATCATTATCTTACACCTATTTTGATCTACGTCTACGTTTACGTGATTACTCTGCTGTTCACAAAAAAGTGCCTGGCAGAGGGTTCAATGAACCACCTGTCTCCCTACCGTTCCACTCTCGATCACTTCGTGCTTGGTCTTCCAGCCATATCACCCGTCTCTTTTTGTAGCTTATCCTAGTTTTTCTCAGAGTTTCGAACACCTTGCACGCTTTTAGGTTGTAAAATCTTTTCCAGGTCGACAAATCGTATGAACTTGTCTTGATTTTTCGGCATTCTTCCTTCTATAGCAATTATAACTTCACAACCGCCTTTTTGGAGGATTTCTCTTTCCTAAAGCCAAAGTGATCGGAACCTAACAGATCGTTTATTTTATTTTCCATTCTTCTGTGTATTATTCTTGTCAGCGACTTGGATTGGGCGATAATTTTCGCACTTGTCGGCTATTGCACTCTTCGGAACCGTGTGGATGATTTGTTTCCTACACAATGAATTTATAGCTACAGTCTCATTCATTCTACACACCAACACGAACAGTCGTTTGGTTGCCACTTCCCACAAAAATATTACAAATTATAATTGAGTGCTATCTATCACTTCCGCTATATTTGATCTAATGTCTTCCAAAGCTGGTTTAAATCCTGATTTTAATACTGGATCCACTATCTCCTCCTTATCAACTTTTGTCTCTTCTCCTATCCCATCATCAGGCAAGTCTTCCCAGACAGTCTTCCATTGTACTCTATTAGCTCTCCCCTCTGAATTTAATACTGAAATTCCATTTGGAATTTTAATGTTAGCATTCTAGGTTTCAGTTACCAAAGGTTGTTTTGACTTCCCTGGATGCTGAGTCAGTCCTTCCGACATCTATTTCTCTCTCTATTTCTTCACATTTATCATGTAAACGGTTCCCTTAGTTTTCCAGCACTCCCCGTTTATTTCGTTCCTAAATGACATGTTTTTTTTATATTACAAATTTCGTTGAACGTTTTGTACTTCCTCCTTTCAACGATCAACTGAAGTATTTCTTCTCTCAGCTATTATTTTCTCACAGTTACTGCCTTGTATCTATGTTATCCTATCCAACTCTGTGATGACGTTTTTTAGGGACGTCCATTTCTCTTCAACAGGGCTGACTGCGGCGCTGCTCGTTATTCCAGTAACTATAATCCCAGAGAAATTCAAGCGTATCTCTTTATTCCTTAATACTTCGGTATCCCATTTCTATGTGCAATACTTCCTGAAACACTCTTGAACTACAGCCTGCTCTCTATCATTACTAATTTGTGAGTGGAGTCTATATCTGCTCCTGGCTACACCCAGTTTCTAATTTCAGAATCTCTGTCTGACCATGACGTAATGTAATTGAAATCTTACAGTGTCTATCGGCCTTTTCGAAGTACACCTCCTCATCCTGTGACTCTTGAACTGAATATTCACTGTCACCTGCTGAAATAAGTTCTTGTTTAGTCTTTCTCCTCTCTCATTCCTACTACCAAGTTCGTTTTCCTCCGTAACCCTCTCTTGTACTCCTTCGCCTAGAACAGCATTCCAATACCCCATGACTATTAGATTTTGATCCCCTTTTACGTACTTAATTATCAGCTCAGTATCCTCTTATGCTTTATCTCTCCATCTCCTGCTTGCAATTTCGACATGTGTACCTGAACTATTGTTTTCGGTATTGGTTTGCTTTCGATTGTTACGAGGACAAGCTTATCACTGAACTATTCAATGTAGCCCACACTCTGCCCTACCTTTCTGCTCATGACGAATCCTACCGGCGTTATACCTTTTTCTGCTTCTGTTGGTATTACCCTATATTCATCTGACCAGAACTTCTTATCTTCTTCCCATTTCGCTTCACTGGTCGAAACTATGTCTAGATCGAACCTTTGCATTTCGGTTTTCAGATTTTGTAGCTTGCCTACCACATCCAAACTCCTTACATTCCATTCCTGATTCGTTCAACGTTATCCTTTCGTCGGTTGTTCAACCTTTTTCTCGTGGTCACCGCCACCTTGGCAGCCCCTAATGGATTTCCGAAATGGGGACTAGTACGAAATTTTCGCCAATGGAGAGCTCATCGTGACACTTTTTCGTTGGCGAAGAAGCCCCGAACACACACACACACACACACACACTCACAAAAGTGGTGGTCAAATGTGGTGACAGTGAGATACGTGCCTTCTCCAGAGAATATCTGAGCCAATATAGTGAAGGTCAATAACGTTAGTTACCATCCATTGTGGCATTGGTAACACAATATAGCTCTAAACGTTAAACATTTTCAGCATCTTCAGCACAGTCTGTATTAATTCTTTAAATGCTAGCTTATCGTAATACAAGCAAGATCTCTACGAAAATTCAAGTAAGATAACGTAGCATTTTATGTAATATTTCTTATACACTGCAAGCGCAGAGAAGCTTTACATTCAGTATTTCCACAACCAAATTATCTGTATTGATTATTAAAATACTCACAACTTGCATACTGATCCTGTCGATAAGAACTTTTTGGTTAAACAGCATTTCTTTACGACGGAAGTTCGGTATGTGTACAACACTTGTAAGATCTATGGGCCTTGAAACTAAATATTTCTCTGCTTGTAAGGTGTCTGTATAACAAGTTAAAATACAATAGCCTGTATGATTATGGTACTATGCATTTCCTTTAAGAAAATTCTAGAAAAATAGTGTTTATAGACCGTAAAATTTGGCAAACTTTACAAGAACAGTTACAAGGCATCAAGTACACCTAACGCCTATCTACTAATGCCTGATGTCTAAAGTCGTCCACAAAGTAGGGCAGTGATGATCACCTAGTAGGGGAATGATGGTGTGCCGTCTCCAGACGTATCATTCCCTGTGAATACACTTGATAAAATGACTTAATACTTTTCCGTAATATGTGATAAACATTTAACTTCTTTCATATGAAGTGCATTGAGTGAAAAGGGCGAAGACCTTAAGCACGATTTATTATCTGTGTAGACAATGAATAATATTTATGTACTCTGTTTATTTTCACTTGTCGATAAAACCATTGTACCCTTTCGAGTAGTGACACTGACCTAGACAGATGCACTTTCCTACGTTCCATTTAAAAAATCTTGTAATAATTGTTAATTTATCGAAACAGATTTCAGAATAAATACACAAACAAAATTCATATAAAATTTGTGTGGTTATAAACTAGCTGCACATATGAGTAGAGAGAATAAGGTGAAAGGAGGAGTTGCCATATATGTCAAAAGTTATCACTGTGTAGAAATCTTAGATACGAAAAAGTTCTGTCCAGAGCAACATATTGAAGCATGTGCCTGTCAACTTAAACTGAAGGAGGGCTCTTTTATAATTGTAACAGTATATCGATCCCCTTCTGGAAACTCTCATTTATTCCTGGATAACTTGGATGCCTTATTGTGCTATCTGTCAGATAGGGGAAAGCAAATAATTATTTGTGGGGACGTCAATGTTGATTCACTGAAAGAGTGTAATAGGAAGAATGACCTGGAAGTCTTGCTGGGCTCTTTCAATTTGACATTTGTCATTGATTTTCCTACTTCGGTAGTAAAGGAGAGCAGCACATTGATAGAGAACACTTTTATGGACCAAGATAGGTTTAAAAACATAAATTCTTGTCCTGTTGAGAATGGCCTTTCTGATCATGATGTTCAGCTAGCTACAGTATATGACATAGCTCCATTCAGTAATTCGAAACCACCCTCCAAAGTTGTGCGTTCAATTAATGACTCAACAATTAGAAATTTCACAGAAAATCTTCAGCAGTTAGATGGGGATGAGGTGTACAATGAACCCAATGCTAATTTAAAATATAGCTTATTTCATGATACACCCGTAAGAGAATGTGAAAAGTGTTTCCCCAAGAAAGTAGTTAAATCTAATTATAAGAAACCATGCAAAAAACCTTTGTTACTAAAGGAATAAAAATATCTTGTAACCACAAAAGGGAACTGTATGTAAAAACAAGAAAAAGTAATGACCCAGAAACAGCCAAATATTATAAAAACTACTGTGCTACATTAAGAAAAGTTATTAAAAAGTCGAGAAGCATGTGCATCATGTCTGAGATTAATACCTTTGATAACAAAATCATAACAATTTGGAATATTATTACAAGGGAGGCAGCGCAGCCAAGCGTACAGGATGACAGCATCACCATCAAAGCGAATGGAAACTTGATAAACAACAAGCCGGAATTCGAAAACATTTTGAATAATCATTTTTTAAACGTTGTAGAGAAAATAGGATCTAAATGTTCATTAGAAGAAGCAAGGAGTTAATGGAAGAGGCCTTACCCACACCATTTGATAGAATTGAAATTCCACCCACGTCTCCTTCTGAAATTAGGAAGATAATAAACACTCTCAAGAATAAAAGCTCACATGGAATTGATGGCATTTTCAGCAGGAAAATAAAAGCTTGTTCCCAAGAAATAAGTGGGATTCTTAGCCACATATGTAATAGCTCTCTGAAGCAGGGTATTTTCCCAGACAGACTGAATTATGCCATTGTTAACCCACTGCATAGAAAAGGGGATACGTCTGATGTCGACAACTACCAACCAATCTCTTTTCTGACTGCCTTATCCAAAATTCTTGAAAAAGTAATGTATTGTAGAGTAGCTTCACACCTTCGCAAAAATAAAGTTTTAACAAAATGTCAGTTTGGTTTGCAGAAGGGTTTTTCAACGGAAAAATGCTATATACCTTTTCACTAATGAAATATTAAGTGCACTGAGTAACCGGAAGTCACCCGTTGGGATTTTTTGTGATCTATCAAAGGCTTTTGATTGTGTAAATCATGGAATATTTCTAAATAAGCTCTAGTACTGTGGTATGAATGGGACAGTGCTCAAATGGTTTAAGTCATACCTAACTGGAAGAGTGTAGAAAGTTGAAATAAGCAGTTCACATAATATGCAAAAAACTGGTGATTTCTCAAACTGGGGAACAATCAAGAATGACGTGCCGCAAGGTTCGGTCTTGTGGCCTCTGCTGCTCTTAATATACATTAATGACTTGCCATTCTATATTCACGAAGATGCAAAGTTTGTACTTTTTGCCGCTGATGCAAGTATAGCATCACACCCAACAGACAAGAATTAACTAATGAAATTGTAAACGATGTTTTTCAGAAAATCATTAAATGGTTCTCTGCAAATGGGCTCTCGTTAAACTTTGACGAAACGCAGTATATACAGTTCCACACAGTAAATGGTATGACCCCATTAATAAATATAGACTTCAATCAAAAATCGGTACCTAAGATAGAATTTTCGAAATGTCTTGGTGTATGCATTGATGAGGGGTAGAACTGGAAAAAACACAGTGAGGACCTGCTGAAACTTTTGAGTTCAGCTACTTATGCTAGTAAGGTCGTTGCAAATTTTGGCGATATACTTCTCAGTAAATTAGCTTACCACGCCTATTTTCATTCTCTGCTTTCGTATGGCATCATATTCTGGGGTAACTCACCACTGAGTAAAGAGTGTTCATTGCACAAAAGCGTGCAATCTGAATAATTGCTGGAGCTCATCCAAGATCATCCTGCAGACACTTATTTAAAGAGCTAGAGATCTTCACTATAGCCTCACAATATATATATATATATATATATATATATATATATATATATATATTCACTTATGAAATTTGTTATTAACAATCCGAACAAATTCAAAAGTAATAGCAGTGTACATGGCTACAACACTAGGAGAAAGGATGATCTTCACTACTCAAGATTAAATACAACTTTGGCTCAGAAGGGGGTAAATTATGCTGCCACAAAAGTCTTTCGTCCCTTACGTAATAGCATCAACAGTCTGACAGATAGCTATATAGCATTTAAAAGGAAATTAAAAGAGTTTTTTAATGGCAACTCCTTCTACTCATTAGATGAATTTTTGGATATAGTAAGTGGGTAATTTACCTAACCCCCACAAAAAAATTAAAAATATTAAGTGTTGCAATATTTTGTGTAATGTAATATCTTGTATATATAACTTTTATTAACCTGACATGTTCCACATCATTACGAAGTCTATGGAACAAGCACTAGTCTACTGTAATCTATGCGGCCTACGTTATGGAGAGCCAACGTTACATACATACGCACTGCATTGGGCCGTGTGCAAGATAAGCAGACTTCATCTGAATTTTATTATGTATAGTCATAACTCGTACATAAAAATGTACTTCGATACCTAAATGACTTCCGGAAAACAGCAGCACAGTAAACAAAATCAGATACCTAAAAGACCAGAGCTGGGGGTTAGACGTAAGGCAATCGTAAAACCACTGCCAGGCCGTTTGCACAGCATATTTTTACCTGTTTGTAGATAAATGCAGCTGCGAGACAATCTTCAACTGTTGCAGCGAGTTTAAGAGCAGCCCGATAAACAATTTTGTGCAAATATTTGTGTGTTTATTTATAAGTTCCGTGCTATATTTTGTGTGTTTTATGTGTACTGCGTGTGAAGTCTAATAGCTTAGTGTAGTGGACTGACAAGGCAGCCAGTCCACAGTGAAGTAGCCGAAAGGGCACGCGTCAGCTCACGCCGTCTGGCGTTAAGTCTGGAACAGGATTCGTAATGAATGTGATAAAGAAAAGAACGTAGCTACTAGAACACTTAACTTTTATATCGTCCTTTGGTATACAGCATTCTGGATGATACAAGTGAGACTCTATCTTGAGATACATGCAATGGTACAAATGGCGCGTTGCTAGGTCGTAGCCATGGACTTAGCTGAAGGCTATTCTAACTGTCTCTCGGCAAATGAGAGAAAGGCTTCGTCAGTGTAGTCGCTAGCAACGTCGTCGTACAACTGGGGCGAGTGCTAGTCCGTCTCTCGAGACCTGCCTTGTGGTGGCGCTCGGTCTGCGATCCTGACAGTGGCGACACGCGGGTCCGACATGTACTAATGGACCGCTGCCGATTTAAAGCTACCACCTAGCAAGTGTGGTGTCTGGCGGTGACACCACACTTAGCACAATGGTTAGACCATAGGGAAAGGAAATCCCTGACACTGAGCAGACTGACATGTGTAAGATGCAGATACGACAGTGATTCAGACTCTACCGAGAACAGACAACAGAAATTCCACATGAGGACCAGAAATACAAGGTATAGAGAGACGTATTCTGGATTGGGAACAATAAGTAGTTGAGCAGTGGTAAAAACTGCCGTTTTGAAGAGCGTGCCGCTGCGCGTTGTCTGAAGCAGTCGCCCTCCGTTTCTGGCGGTGGCGCCGCTGTGGCAGTCGCAGCTTTGGTGTGTCCCTCTGGTGGGAAAGGGGAAAGGTTGCCTGTTCACGTGCATTTAAGGGGCACTATCAGCTCGGCAGCGGGTCAGTCCGAGTGAGGCTGGGTCAGTCTCGCGTCGCCAGTTGCTGGTCTGTCTCTCGTTCGCATTTGTGCGGCAGGGAATGTCTGTCTGTCGTCGGGGTGCTATTATGGCTGTCGTTTGGATCAAACTTTAAAGCCAGAAAATGAGTCTTGCCACTCGGCCAGTAACAGAACTCAGCTAGTGGTCGCCCGGTCGGGGATGCGTTCCTGCATCTGAGTCTGCGCGGTTAGGCCGCCAGTCTGCTCGAGTTGCTCAGGCAACTGGTCCGCCTTGAGCATCGACGCATGTGAGGTCCCCACGTGAGTCAAGTGGGCCGCGCCCTATAGAAAGGAGTAGTGGCTTCGCGGTCAACACGAGAGCAACAGGAGTGAAACCACGACATCGGGCTTGCCGGGGCGAGCTGCGACGCTGTGAGACGGGAGATCGGCGCGCCTTCCTGCGTCCGTTGAAGCGGCTGGCAGCGGACGGTTCGGGAGAGCGATTTGGGGGTGCTGCCCCAGGTCTTCGCCAGAAATTGCAGTTTATTAGAAATTAAGTGACTGGAGATATGTAGTTTCATTTACTTGTTAAATTTTACTAGTTTTCTTCGTGAGTTCAGCAGCCGTTTTTTTTTTTTTTGGGATTGTCCCACCATTCTTCTCCGTTTGCCCACCCGCGGGAAGGTCGTTATTTATGAAGTGGTGATCCGTTTTCCCTTGTGGAGGTGGGGCGGTTTAAAGCGATCTGCGGTTCGGGTTGTTCACTAACCCGTCTGTCAGTCTGCCATACGTTAATAGCTGCCTCTGTCATGTTTCTCGGATTCGGTGTTAACGAATTTATTGCTTAAGGCGTAAAGGCCGAATTCCTGAAATAGGTTTTTATCTTGCCTATCATCTTGCGAGGTGGTATATGTATAATGTAGAGCATGTTGGTACATTTTATGTAAAACTGCATTTCATGGATTTTATTTAAATGGTCATTTTAATATATAAAGTAGCCACCCTTCCACCGTAGGAGTTCTTTTAAAAACAAGTTGCACCTTCGGTGGTAAATAATTTTTAATGTGAGTGTTTTGTACCACTTACATCCCTTTTATGAGGTGCATAGTTTATGTGTTTGTGTGAAATGTTAAAATTTTTATTTTAAAGTAATCTGGTGTGTTGCAGATTTGCACCAGTGTAGTCTTTCAGAGGTTGTTGTGAGCGCTCGTGACTACGGCCGTGTTAAAAGGGAGCGGCAAGGTTCTCAGCCTGAAAGCTCATACTATAAAAAAAAATTATATTTCTGCCTCTGAGTAAATTGTAACTTGATATTTACATGGTGCTTTCTCATTATAATTTTAAATATATTTTTTTTAAAAAAAGGCTTTAGGAATAAAATTTCTAATTATTAAAAAAATTTAATTTGTTTCTTCAGTTACCATTGGCAATTACTTCCCCGCTCACATAGTGTGATTAAATGTGTTAATGTTCTTGATGAATCTCTAGCAAATAAAGTAAATTCTTAAGAAAAGGTTTTGAAAGTAAATTCACGGTTCAGTAGTGAGCAAAGGAAATACGTCTACTACGACCAGTAATGAAAATGGCATCATTATAACTGTGCTAGGGTCAGAGTCAGCTGATACTCTAACACAGAATGTACCAAGAACAGATCTAATTACTATCCTGCTACAAAAACTGAATGTAAGACAGAAAAAACGCTGATAAAAAAAGCTAGGCCAGAAAAAGAGCGTGAAACGCAACAGGCTATTAGGGAAAAACAACTTCTGATCGAGTCTGAAAAGAAACAAGATGGTAAACATCTTCATTAGAAAAACAACGTGAAGCCTATCAGGCTGCATTAGAAAAAGAGAGAGATGCTAAGCGTGAGCTCAGGGAGAAGGAAATGACCAAACAGATAACTCAAGTACTAACTGCTAAAGATAGTTAGGAGTTAGTATCAAGGCTAAATGTACTCTTAGATGCTCTCGATAAAGCTATCGTGGAGGTTATTAAGAAGGATCTAGATAGTATTCGCGAAGACATGACTACTTTGCAAAGTAACTGCAAAGACTTGACCGATGAAGTGAAAAAAACTGACAGCATATCTGAAGGGAATGAAAGTATCTCATAATACTTTGTAAGTTTTGAAAAAACTCACTTCAACAGTGGACGAAATGAGTACACAGATGAAGGAGACCATTCAGAAGGCGGTAAAGAAACCCGTGACTAGGTATGAGAGAGTGCCGTGTACGAACACTGGCTATGAGAAAAACCGGAATGTGTCTCCCACGGAATCACGCATGCAAACTTCGACAAACTTAAATGCAAGAGGAAAGTTTGATCAAACTTCCCAGTTCCAAAATGTCAATGATGACAAAATGAATATCCACTCTGTGTTATTCATAAAGAATTTCCGACGTGTTCCACCAAGACCATGGACAGAAAGACAGAAAATCACTTTGTGACCTCACTGGAGATGCATCACTATGGGCACTCGAAGTTGCTGATACATGCAACACATTTCTGGATTTTAAGAAATGCTTTTTAGGACGTTTCTGGTTTACATGTGTGCAGGCACGTCTTACGAAGCTTCTATAAAGCCCAGAATTATACAATCCCAAAATATCAGAAAAAAATTTTGAGAAATATATTAATATGACCAGATACTGGCATGAACGGATCTCTCATAGAGACATTCTTAGAATACTAAAGGTTCGTGTACAATGTTGTTTTCTTTCGTACACATTGATACCTTCGGCCTCTGCCTTTGACATGATAGAAAGTGGACCCATAAGCAGATGTTTGTTTCCTAACAGAACCCACGCACACGAGCAAAAAACGGAAAACATAGTATCTTCAACGAGTCTAAACACGACTCGAAGCAACAAGAGGCCAAAAATCGTCTCGAAATATGTCTTTACAAAGCGACAAACATGATCGCTACCCGCGTATTTACGACACAGGCGCCTAGCATACATGGTACACATATTCGTAGTCATATATGACTTTCTAACCTCCGCGAGACACAGCACTCGTTAAAGCCTGTGCTATGGTAAGTGAGCGGTATTCACCTTATGAGAAAGGATTTTTGTGTAGATATCGACCGCGTGTACCTGAATGGTGGCTGATCAGACTTACATCTACTCTGTAATAACAATGATCCGGCAAGTATGTTCGAAATGCAATTACACGTCATGATGGACCAAAAGCAACCCAGAAGATGCTACCAATTTGATAATAATACGGTCGCCAGCCTAATTAGGCATTAACTGAGTTTCTTCCCTGTACAAGTTGGTATACATTCACGCAAAACAACAAGTTGTAACGAGTGCATAATACAGTAGAATTTTAGAACCGGAAAATCTATTGAACTGATAGTTTGACATTCTGTACTGGTATGGAAAATCATGAATACATAACACTACACTATAATGTTTACTACAAAACTTTATACTGTCTGTTAATCTGATTAAAATCGGGCGTAGGTTACCCTAGAAACTGCACTTTCGTGCCACACACAAAATGTCAATTTTGATAAAGATAAAACACTGATAAATTTTGACATTTATATTGACTTTAAATTTTGCTGGTCAAACCAATTTAGAACACTTCAGAATTCAAATGAATGAGGGGGGGACCCTGAAACTGTTATGATCGCTATATTTAAAAAAAAAGATTACTGAACTTATTATGCGTTCAAGATTTCCAGTAAATAAGTTACTACTCTTTTCATCTTATTTACTGCACATTTAAATGCCTTTAAATCTGTCTCGAAATAATAAACTTCATTACTATGTCAATACTAAAGTTATCTTTCAACTTGGTTGGACCTTCGTTATTCATTTACTACTTCATTAACAAAAGATTTCGTTAAACATCATTCTAATGTAGCTAGTTCTGCAAATAATTATTATTAACAAAATTTTTAATTTTCATTTCGGGACACTCGGATTGCACAACGTTTGGAAAGGAGCCTGTCTAGGTTAGTTGTGAGGATAATTAAATGAGGGGAAAGTTCTGGTAAAATTTAGGTTATTATTGCACCACACAAACACAGTTCACTCTCTGATCCATACGAATACAGTACTAAAAGTTTCAACCTTCTAGTATCGATGCGGCGGTTGGCAGGCGGCGAGATGGCGAGGCGCAGAGCACACATACAACCACAGCTATGGCTCTTGACGTATCGGCACTTTAATTCTTCTTAGCGTCGCAATACTTTTCCATTTAGTGCCTATGAAATTTTGCCATGCTGTGTGGGCGTTGGAACAGCATACCCGAGGCTCAGTGAAGCAATGTCTTCCAGGAGAGCCTCCTCGCTCCAGAAGGTGTTGCTCAAACCAGTGCGTAACTCCAACTACTACTGAGCCCGTTGTGCCGTGCAGTGCCCGTGTGCATTTTCCCGCGCTCGCCTGCCATCCACCTTTTACCGCTCCCTGACAGGCAGGGTATTCACCCGAGGTTTTGCATTCTAAATACCCTCACACATTGCCACCGTATGGACCAGACGCACAGTTACAATTTTAAACATCTTACAACAGTTTCAACATTTGTTACGTTTCAATTCTATTACAATATTGCTTGACATTTGACATGAACATTAATATTTACATTGAAACTTATTTACAGTTTTCTTAACATAATGGCATGAAACAAAAAGAAATTAAATCAGAACATCAATGACACAGGTTTATGGTAAAATCAGATGAACAGAATTACTTATATGTACAATAGTACAGAGTCGTTGTTGTTAAAACGTCAGAATATTTTCGTCAAATATTCAGGTAATAAGTTACTTACATAACACATTCAGATCATCACATATATACACAAAAATAAAAGCGACATAATTACAAACAGAAACTAGTTACATATCAGATTCATAAAGTTAATGACCGTGAATTTATCACAGACAAAGATATTCATTTCAGCACGGTTCTTTAAAGAGTCTGATAGATTCGAATATTTCTAGTTCACAAAGTTTTGCACACTTCATTTGCAGTTGGGCAAAATTTACCACACCTGAAGTGTGTTCATTGCCACTTGCTCTCTCACCTATTATGTACATGATAAATACAAAATTCACTTATTAGCGACAAGAGTAACTACTAACTACTATCACATGGATCGCAGTGAAATGTCCATTATTTAACTACAAATCGTTTTATGACAGCATGAGGGTAAAGTCCTTTTACCTTCAATGTGTCTGGATTTGCGAGGACATAATACCCTTCAAGCGGCACATTTACTATCTTATGTGGCCCTGCATACACTAAGAGCCATGTTTTGTTCTGCCTCTTGTGAAGTGGGATTTTAGGATGCGATTTCAATAAGAGAAAGTCTCCTCTGTGGTAGGGTTGGGGTGTAGAAATGTTTTTGTCGTACTTTTTCTTTCTGATATTGGATTGATATACAAGGATACTGAGAGCTTGTTCTACCTTAGTGTCCTGTGTTACAGAGCCTGTCAGTACCCGAGGTAAATGATATACACATTCATTTGCCTAATTATCCGCGAACAACAGTTGGGAAGGCGGAATCCTGTCGGAGTATGGGGAAAATGATTAAAAATGGTTTCAAAAGAGCCGAGTTTGGTTTGATGAGTTATATGTTCTAATGAAACGATTGCATTCTTGAAGATTCTTCCAACGGAATTCCTTTTGGGTTAAAAAAAGTAAAATTAATATATTTCTGATGCCATGCAACTGCTTGGAAGCCTTCCATTTTTTCCTGGTGAAGTTGGACGCGTTATCGGAAATTACTGAGTCGGTTTACCGACGGACCGAGCGTAATCAGAGTAGGTATTGTTCAGAATGATATTGCAAGTTGCGGGTTGACAGGATACAATTTAATATGTTCACTCAAAATATCGTAGAGTGTCGCAAGATATTTTACCCTTCTGTAGCTGTGGATAGGGGGCCTGTAACATCAAGGGCAGCTAGTTGTAAAGATTTCGTGAGTAGAATAGGATGTTATTCAGTATCATAGCATACATTGTTAGGTTTGGTCTTCTAACAATTGGCACAGGCTCTCATTAACTATTGCATCTCTCTCTTTAAGTTAGGACAATAACAATAGCTAGCTATTTTGCTTGCACATTAATTGATACCTAAATGTCCTCAGGAGTGTATACCAGATAAAATCGTCTAAATTGCCTGTTGGTATACAGAGGCGCCAATTGTCTGTGTTTTTGTCCTGTCTGAAGAATAACACTTCGTACTGCGATTGATATTGTAGGTTAAATGCGCTCAGGGACTCTACCTTGAGAGCCTCTTTTACGTTTTGCATAGCGGACGTGTGTCCTGAAGTTTTACTATATTCCTACACACGTGTAAGAATTGCTGTGTGTGAACGGAGTCATTTATCAACAGCGTTCGGAATTCTGTAGATCGCTGGACCATATCCGCGAACTCCGGCAGGCCGTGTGGAAGGCGAGACAAAACAACGGCAATTTCGAAATCATAATCATGCAAGGTGAGACAAAGCAATGAAGTTTTCCTGCCCCCTAACGTTGCAAATTTCGAAATCATAATTCTGGAGCGACACGCCGAACGTGACAATAGTGGTTGCAATAATAGGCAATACAATAGGAAACATAAAGCTTGGTGGTGCAAAAGACCTTCACATGCTTTCCATATACATATTTCACACATTTTCGAAGGCCCACACAACAGCAAATGTTTCCAATTCCGTTACTCTGTAGGCCCTTTCACATCCTGAGAGCACTCTGATCGCAAAACTGACAATTTGAAATTTCGTCTTGCCCGACGATTCGTCGGTCCGAAAGGGAAAGCACCTAATCCGTAAGATATGGCATCCTCCCCCTGAACCATGGACCTTGCCGTTGGTGGGGAGGCTTGCCTGCCTCAACGATACAGATAGCCGTACCGTAGGTGCAACCACAATGGAGGGGTATCTGTTGAGAGGCCAGACAAACATGTGGTTCCTGAAGAGGGGCAGCAGCCTTTTCAGTAGTTGCAGGGGCAACAGTCTGAATGATTGACTGATCTGGCCTTGTAACACTAATCAAATTGGCCTTGCTGTTGTGGTACTGCGAACGGCTGATAGCATGGGGAAACTACAGCCGTAATTTTTCCCGAGGGTATGCAGCTTTACTGTATGGTTAAATGATGATGGCGTCCACTTGGGTAAAATATTCCGGAGGTAAAATAGTCCCCCATTCGGATCTCCGCGCAGGGAATACTCAAGAGGATGTCGTTATCAGGAGAAAGAAAACTGGCGCTCTACGGGTCGGAGCGTGGAATGTCAGATCCCTTAATCGGGCAGGTAGGTTAGAAAATTTAAAAAGGGAAATGGATAGGTTGAAGTTAGATATAGTGGGAATTAGTGAAGTTCGGTGGCAGGAGGAACAAGACTTTTGGTCAAGTGACTACAGGGTTATAAACACAAAATCAAATAGGGGTAATGCAGGAGTAGGTTTAATAATGAATAACAAAATAGGAGTGAGTGTAAACTACAACAAACAGCATAGTGAACGCATTATTGTGGCCAACATACACACGAAGCCCAAACCTACTACAGTAGTACAAGTTTATATGACAATTAGCTGTGCAGATGATGAAGAAAAAGATGAAATGTACGATGAGATAAAAGAAATTATGCAGATAGTGAAGGGAGACGAAAATTTAATAGCCATGGGTGACTGGAAATCGACAGTAGGAAAAGGAAGAGAAGGAAACGTAGTAGCTAAATATGGATTGGGGCTAAGAAATGAAAGAGGAAGCCGCCTGGTAGAATTTTGCACATAGCATAACTTAACCATTGATAGCTCTTGGTTCATGAATCATGAAAGAAGGTTATATACATGGAAGAACCCTGGAGATACTAAAAGGTTTCAGAGAGATTTTATAATGGTAAGGCAGAGATATAAGAACCACGTTTTAAATTGTAAGACATTTCCAGGGGCAGATGTGGACTCTGATTACAATCTATTGGTTATGAACTGTAGATTAAAACTGAAGAAACTGCGAAAAGGTGGGAATTTAAGGAGATGGGACCTGGATAAACTGAAAGAACCAGAGGTTGTACAGAGTTTCAGGGAGACCATAAGGGAACATTTGACAGGAATGGGGGAAAGAACTACAGTAGAAGAAGAATGGGTAGCTTTGAGGAATGAAATAGTGAAGGCAGCAGAGGATCAAGTAGGTAAAAAGACGACGGCTACTAGAAATCATTGGGTAACAGAAGAGATACAGAATTTAATTGATGAAAGGAGAAAATACAAAATTGCAGTAAGTGAAGCAGGCAAAAAGAAATACAAACGTCTCAAAAATGAGATCTACAGGAAGTGCAAAATGGCTAAGCAGGGATGCCTAGAGGACAAATGTAAGTATGTAGAGGCTTATCTCACGAGGGGTAAGATGGATACTGCCTACAGGAAAATTAGAAAGACCTTTGGAGAAAAGAGAACCACTTGCATGAATATCAAGAGCTCAGATGTAAACCCAGTTCTAAGCAAAGAAGGGAAAGCAGAAACTTGGAATGAATATATAGAGGGTCTATACAGAGGTGATGTTCTTGAGGACAATATTATGGAAATGGAAGAGGAGGTAGATGAAGATGAAATGGGAGATATGATACTGTGTGAAGACTTTGACAGAGCACTGACAGACCTCACTCGAAACAAGGACCTGGGAGTAGACAACATTCCATTACAACTACTGATGGCCTTGGGAGAGTCAGTCCTGACAAAACTCTACCCTCAGACTTCAAGAAGAATATAATAATTCCAATCCCAAAGAAAGCAGGTGTTGACATATGTGAAAATTACCGAAGTTTAATAAGTCACAGCTGCAAAATGCTAACGCGAATTATTTACAGACGATGGAAAGACTGGTAGAAGCCGAACCTGGGGAAGATCAGTTTGGATTCCGTAGAAATGTTGGAACACGTGAGTCAATACTGACGTGATGACTTATCTTAAAAGAAAGATTAAGGAAAGGCAAAACTACGCTTATAGCATTTGTAGACTTAGAGAAAGCTTTTGAAAATGTTCACTGGAATATTCTCTTTCAAATTCTGAAGGTTGCAGGGGTAAAATACAGGGAGCGAAAGGCTATTTACAATTTTTACAGAATTCAGATGGCAGTTATAAGAGTCGAGGGACGTGAAAGGGAAGCAGTGGTTGGGAAGGGAGTGAGACAGGGTTGTAGCATCTCTCCGATGCTATTCAATCTTTATATTGAGCAAGCAGTAAAGGAAACAAAATAAAAGTTCGGAGTAGGTATTAAAATCCATGGAGTGGAGAACAAATAAGAATTTTGAGGTTCGCCGATGACATTGTAATTCTGTCAGAGACAGCAAAGACCTGGAAGCGCAGTTGAACAGAATGGAAAGTGCCTTGAAAGAAGGGTATAAGATGAACATCAACAAAATCAAAACGAGGATAATGGAATGTAGTCGAATTAAGTCGGGTGATGATGAGGGAATTAGATTAGCAAATGAGTCACTTAATGTAGTAAAGGAGTTTTGCTATTTGGGGAGCGAAATAATTGATGATGGCCGAAGTAGAGAGGATATAAAATGTTGACTGCCAATGGCAAGGAAAGCGCTTATGAAGAAGAGAAATTTGTTAAAAACGAGTATAGATTTAAGTGTCAGGAAGTCGTTTCTGACAGTATTTCTATGGAGTGTAGCCATCTATGGAAGTGAAACATGGACGATAAATAGTTTAGACAAGAAGAGAATGGAAGCTTTCGAAATGTGGTGCTACAGAAGAATGCTGAAGATTAGATGGGTAGATCACATATCTAATGATGAGGTACTGAATAGAATTGGGGAGAAGAGGAGATTGTGGCACAACTTGACTAGAAGAAGGGATCGGTTAGTAGGACATGTTCTGAGGCATCAAGGGATCACCAATTTCGTACTAGAGGGCAGCGTGGAGGGTAAAAATCGTAGAGGGAGACCAAGAGATGAATACACTAAGCAGATTCAGAAGGATGTAGGCTGCAGTAGGTACTGGGAGATGAAGAAACTTGCACAGAATAGAGTGGCACGGAGAGCTGCATCAAACCAGTCTCAGGACTGAAGACCACAACAAGAACATGGCATCCATTGCAAGACAAAAGTCTTTAGTCATATCGGAGTGTCGGGGTATATCAGAATTTACTAGTGACTGATTTTATCAAAGTCATCTTTACACGCATTCGTCCAACACCAATGCTCTTTCTTCTTTAAAAGACCCAGTAGTGCCTCACCATTGAGTAACTGAGTGTGAACGAAGCACCTAAAGAACGAAGCAAGTTGTGCAAAACCTTTGAGTAGCCACTTGTTTCTTGGTTATGGGAACTGTTCCAACCCGTCCACTTTTCTCGGTTCAGGTATTATATCTCTGGGCAAAATTCTATGGCCCAGTAATTTTATTTCATGCCATGCGAACTAGGACTTTTTGAAGCTGGTGGTCAGTCCTGCATTCGAAAACTTGCAGTGTATTTCTTCGATCGTTTGGACGGCTCGATTTGCCAGTACAATGATCGTACAGTGATCGAGGTAGGGTTCCTGGTTCCGAAGAATTTCTGGATCTACTCTTCCAGGTTCTCGGGTCTTGCCCTGACGGGCACAGTAATATTATTGATGCCATGTGTATCCAGCACCAAGCGCATGCTTCCGTCAGGATTAGGCACAGCTAACAGCGGGCTGCTATAGTGTGAGAAATAAGTCTCGTTCACAGCCTAATCTAGCATTTTTCGTAACTCCTTCATCAATGCCTCTTTCTGAAATCACGGCCCCGAATACGTGGCATGATAACAGGTCAGATGTTCGTACACTTGCACCTGATTCGTGTATCCCGAGAAACCTTCCTTATAATGGTAGAGTAAGCTTACTTGCACAAGCTGTTGCTCGGTGCTTAAGTAATCTGCTTCTGCTACTTTAGCCTGTGCTAAATTATACACACTACGTACTTCTTCATTATGGGCAACATTTGTAGCACAATAATCTTCCTCTGCTCGGTTGTTGTGTAAAAACAAAACATCCTGTCGTAAGCATTTCACCTTGACATCATGGTATTGCTTACCACGAATGTCAATTGTTTTTACAAGATCCAGTACAATCTTCTCTCCATGGTCTATAATGCAAATAATGCAGCGTGAGAAGTCGACCTGTGCGTCCCTCCCACGCATGAAGTCCCATCCTAGGATCACAGGAACTGCCAAATTATTTGCCCAATGAAATGTGCAACAAGTGGCTCCTTTTCCGACGATGAAGTCGGTCTGGAACTGATGTTTAATCACTTAGATTTAGCTCAACTATGCCCCCTCAACCTTACAATATTTTACGGGTAATATACGTAAATGCTTTACCTGACTGAAGAAGGTGTAATCCATAACTGAAACAGACGCTCCTATGTCTATAACTAACTGCCCATCACCACCGTTGACGGAACCGTTAACAGCGGCTTGTACCACTTCCAATAATTGGTGTTTCGTACATTTAAGTGTTTCCTGAGAGATCTCCTGCCTCAGGTCATCCCCGTCATTTTATCGCACCATGGGTAAGTGTCGTGTTACACCTTCATTCTGTGCCACGGTTGAGTGACGAAGGCCTATAGGTGTTGCCCACAATCTGACGCCTGCTTTGCTCAGCTTTCGACACATCCACAGAACGTACACTGTGTTATTGCGTCTGATTCGGTGATGCATATGTTTGCGGCGACTGGCAGCGTTGTTGTTCTCTACTGTCTGGCATCGACATCGCCAGCATCTGATTAAGGTGCATGTTTCTTGGCTACTGTGGCGGTGGCGCTGTACTGTTCATCCAGCCACTGGTTCCGGGATTATGCCATCACCCGTTTGCAGTCCTCAAATTTTTATTACGATTGTTGTTACCAAAACCGTTATTGTCACGTCTTTTTGTATTATAGTAGTTGTTGCTACCATTCTGGTAGTTTCCGTTGTTGTTATTGGCTTCTTGGTAGTTATTATCATTGCCACTAGATTTTGGTCTATCTTTATTCTTCTGACAATTGTTTCTGGTGTTATTTTGCCTGAAGCCGCCGTTTTTGTGGTTATCATCATTGCGGTGTCCCAGTTGTTGTCGTTCAATTTATTGACGTCCTCCTATATGAGGCACAAGGAAAAGATTACAGACACGAAATTCTCCAGGTCAGAATTAGAAACACTGACTAATTTCCCTCGTGGACAGTCCACCAACAGCAGTGGAGGGTGAATCTTCACAATGCCAGGCACTCGCGCTGGCGAAACGTCAGAAAAATCATGAAACAAACGTCGGCCGAAGAACCCAAGACTGAAACTAACAGGTAGTTTGTGAATACACTTTACTGTTTGGATACTGTTGCAACGTAGACATTGCATTTTCTGATGCATTCCATAACGTTGAGGCATCTGAACTGAGGGAAAGTAATTAATTAGAGGCATGCAACACTTATTTCATACTTCATCTTAACTACATGCACAATGAGTTTTTTGCACTAATTGATATCGATTATATTTTTCTAGTGTTACATTATCTTCACTCTTTCTTTTCCCCCTGGCACATACATTCGAGAGTTCACTTATTTTGATGTAAGCACATTGCATGTATTGAATACAATTTACGTTTTTAGATACTGCTGCGAGACAAACAATGCATTTTATAATGGATTTTGAGTGTTTTGGCGTCATATATGAGGTAAATTGATACATTTACAGCCCCTTTTATTTGTGCTTAACTTCAGCCTGAGTCCCAGGTAACCAAAATAAACAATGCACTCTTAGCACTGCCAATGTGATTTGCAAACTTTATAGAACGTTGTTGGAAAGTAGTCAACTTAAGGCTCAACTGTCTTTTAAGCCAAAGTGAGGCTCATAGTGCGAACTATGAATGTTTTACCTATTATAGGCACCTGATGGTGACGAAGAGAGCAACTTGTACACACAACGAATTTTTAACAGTAGAACCATATTTTGTGACAATAAGAAACTGTAATGTGATACATGAACTGAATTATTTTGGCGTTTTCAGCGTTCTCGGAATAATATTTAGCTTCAAACTCCTGTTCTTATTACTAATTCAGTCCTCATATCTTATAATCAAAAGTTTGTTTTTACCCATTTATAGCCAAATCTGTTAAATACTCATCGCAATATTGCACAGCGAATGGTAGATAGCTTCAAATGAAATTTACCAATGTTATACTTTATCCACTTAATAAACTATCCTTTGGAAGCCAGTTTGAAAAATTTTCAGTATGTTAGGCAATTAGATACTGTGACGTATTTCCTGATAAAAAATATTTTAGATTCTTTTGTGAACAGACAATAAACAGCTTACATTGTAATAATAATGCTAGGTTCAAATTGGGAGCGGAAGGGATGCAGATGTATTTCATTGACAAATAATTCATGTCATTCGGATACTTTTGACAGTCCATAGGGGGCTACGCTGCAATTGGCTCTTGCATTCTAATACCAGGCGTTGAATGGAGGCAAGGAGAAGGAACTGGAACATTATTCAAAGTGAGCAAAATGCAGTCACTGGTTGGGTGATTAATCTATAAATTTCTGGTAGCTGTTGCGGATTTATCAGCTGAAATAGGTTATTGCAACTCTGATTGCTCCATATGCAATGTGACGTGTATCTAAATGTGGTTCCTTTCAATCATGATAAATGTCCTTGCTCCCTTTTTTAAGTTTCACTTCCGATCTGTAACTACTTTCGCTGTTAGATCCAAATGTTTAAAGTACCGGTACGTTGGTTGAAATTAGCTTACTGAATATTCTGTCAAGCGCTGTATTCCACTGTTCAATTCCAGCAGCTTGAATTCCTGCTGCTACAATGGTTTTAGTGAAAACTGGCAACCAAATGAACTGAAAAAAATTTTTGGACTGTACTTGTAATGAATGATAACTATGCACTAATATTACCTAGTAATAAACATCAAACGATAGTTCTTTTCTTTAATCATTCTTCTTTATTCATAGATCAACAGTTTTGATTTTGTCATGGAACTTTGATTTTAACATATTGGATAACATGTATCTACTGAGTTAATGCGACTTGTGTGATATCCTGCGTTCAAGTTCTAAAAGCTTTGGAATATTGCAGTTATGTCTCTGCTGGTACAATATTGCGGATAATTTTCTCATTTGGAAGATGATTCTGTAGTGGTGTTCACATTTTCAAGGATGATAGGAAGCGTAAGTGCATCACTTTTAGATAAGGAACCTTGGTCCAGGAAGACCGAGTCGAAAGTTTTAGGCTTAAGTGTTTCTGGTAACTCTACATCTGATACATGTACCGGAAGAGTTGTTGCTAAGATAGCAGGGTAGATCACTTTGTGAGGTGATAGTATCGCCCAGAAGAAGGAAGGTCTACGAAACACGGGCTCTAAACTGCATACCTTCAGAGCCATAGCTGGTTCATCTTCGCTGTGTGAAACACATCACTCAGGTACGCATAGCTCCTATGGTATGCATACAGAGTCCATGTACAGGGAGAGAGTTTTTTCTTGCTTTCATCCACATTACAAAAATAGATGAAGCAGAGGAGACGTGCTTACATGAACGAACATGGACGTCGTTATTGCTTGTATGAGCCCTTGTTTCCTAGATATGTTTGCTTGTTTCGGTCAGTACTACCACCTGTGAAATTTGAATGTTCTACAATAATAACAACACTACACATACAAGTATTCCACCCTCAGAGGTGTTATAAATATTTTCACTTATAACGTTTGACTCAGTCTCTTGGACCAGGATAAAAAATGGTTCAAATGGCTCTGAGCACTATGGGACTTATCATCTGTGGTCATCAGTCCGCTAGAACTTAGAACTACTTAAACCTAACTAACCTAAGGACATCACACACACATCCATGCCCGAGGCAGGAATCGAACCTGCGACCGTAGGGACCAGGATATCTTACCTCAAATTTATACCTTTTCCTTCATCTCTGAATGTTTCTAGCATTATCAAGGAGTCGTTTTGTATAAGGTCAGTAGTTAAAAGTAGCATTTTAATATGTGTTTCTCAAATTACAGTTATGTCTTATATTATAGACTCCACTTTGTGCGTAGTAGGCTATGCCGGTGTGTAGTAGGCTATGTCAAATTCTAGAGTGGACCAAACCCCTATCGCATTTTTTCTTCCATTATGCACTGTCTCAACATAAATCTTTTTTTGGCAGTTATATCTGAGACTTGTGTTTGAAAACCGTGAAAATGAACGTCGGGAAACAAAAAGAAACCTGACAGTAAGGCAAATTACCCTGTAAACGTAGTCAGCGAAAAAGGACCTCGGTAGCAAGTAAAAGTAACGACTGTCGTTTCAGAGTCAGGAGCAGTTGGTAAAATGTTTTGCCATGCAGCATGTCGAATCGCCCTCGTCATTTGACCACTGATGGTGTTATGGAATGGAGTAACAATCGACGATATATTCGGTGCTTAGCGTGATGATGTACTTCTGAGCTTCATTGCATTGTTACAAAGTATTCATTTTTATATCCGGTTTTATATTTTGTACTTTGGGCCGTATCTCTGGTAATGGAATTCTCCCAAAACACTTCCAGAGATGATAAATAAATTATTTTGCCAGTTAAGGTAAGTGTTTTACCATTTATTCTTCAGACTGCACCTTCAAATGCTTGTTAACTCCATGTAACTCAGGGTTTGGGGCTTGACTCCTATGACATACATCTCTTACGGGCTATGGGTGGGCTCAGCTACGTTAACAGAGCTTAATCAACCTTCATATATTCGCACGTTCAGCTCCTTGCAACAAAAGGAAATTACCACAGTGGCAAAATCTTCAGTCTGGAATGCCTGTCTCTCTGTCTCTAACTGATGCGATGCATTACTAATTGACGTTTGATATCAGTATTTCGACTGTATTAAAATATACTTTCTTCTTTCTGAATTTTGACATTCTATCCATCGCTATAGAGACGTTTTAAGCAAGTAAACACCTCGCTAGAGTGCACAGCAATACCGTAACGTATGAGTTGTAACTATGCAGGTATTGACAGACTCCATACGCATCGACTCTTGCCCTTACTCATTTATGCCGGACGGGACCGATATGAGGCGCGGGAATTCGTGATTGTCGTATTAGAAGGGCGGCTTTGGTGCTGGACATTTGGTGCACGGCAGTTCGTCTAAATGACTCTGGAGGATGAATCGCAGGCGAAAGCGGCGTGCACAACAGTAGATCTCAGATTGTTGAAAGCAATTGCCACTTGTGAATTATCACTCACAACATGGTCATTTAGTTTAATTGTTACGATATTTTGTACACTGACTTGCTGTCCTGTCTCCCATTTGATGATTTCCCATATACTTTTAATTTTACTATCTGCATTATTTCCTTCTATCAGGACACGAACAGTTCTGATCATTTTAATTACTGTTTTTAAAATAATAACTTATTTTTTTCTATCACTGGCAAGAGAGCCCCCAGTCCTTCAAGTGGGGTGTGGCGCTGGTCTCTCTCGACTCGATGGTGATGGGTGTCCCAGTCGAGATGACGTGGAACAACGTCCGTCGATCACGACAACTCCAATCTGTAACTACAAGAAAAAAAAAAAACTCCTTGGGTGGTTTGGTTATTTTCAGATATTTTATTCCGAAAATGATGTCATTGTCTCGATGGAGCAGCACGCCGGAGTGTGTGTGTGCCGCCCTTGCTTGTAATGAAAGCAGTTGTGTTCGCTGTCTGTCGAGCTTCTTCACTTATAAATGTAGCGGCTGCACCACTCGATAACGCGATGCCTCCAGCGACTTGAAATAACCAAAAGTCCCTTGCATGTTCGCGACAGACCTTTAAGTTTACGCGAACTTGCTGACTATAGTTCTTATGCCAGATTTTGAGAATGGTTATTCAGACGTTATAAAATAATGTCTTGAATCATCATTCCATCACCCTAGCCGAGGCCACATTATGAATTTTTCGAGGATATTAAGTTGTTAATTATTATTTCGTCGTCAATACGTCGCTACGTCACGTATTCAACAACTGCATTACGTAACTCCAGAGATAACATACCCTTGAGCAACGTTCAGAGTGCGTCCTAATTTTGGTGTAAAGTTATTGCTGTTCACATTTCAACTATCACTAATTCACTCGGCAATTTTATGTTATCAGAATAATCAGTTAATTTCACGAATACTCTTTAAATGCCCATGACATGATGTAGGGGACACGGAGTATTAAAGCTGAATTAAGGTTTATTGTTCTTCGTAACTATTGTCTGTCCCTACGCTGAGCACACCCACCGATATGTCATTTAGGGAATTATGTCCATTAACATCAGTAATCCTGACTTAGACGATAACTTCTGACAATACGGCGAAATTGTAATCTCTTCGTGGTTGTGTGTAGTTGTGACCTACTCAACTCTAACAATCGAGTTTATGCCGCCGATCAGTCTCTTTCTGTGTCCTTTGATGTTCTTGACTGTTAAGTACCACGAAGGCTAAGTCCCAACACAAATCAGTAATCACACGATTCACCTTTCTGTCACATACTTCAAAATCCCGTTATTTGTCCAGACGTTAAAGAAGCTCCTACTTTAGTCCAACTTCTGACTGATACTTCCAGTCTATATCGTAAAACTTTAAAATTCAGATCGGTTTTAAAACAATCTAACAGCGCTTAAAATGTGTACTACCGTTGCAGAATACAAGAGAGAAGTGAGGTTAACATCTCCATTGCCGAGGTACATTGTAGTCACAGCGAGCTTACAGCTCGATGCGGCTATAACTCTCTTCTAGGATAAATGTCATCATTCGTCGATTTATTGTCTGGGCTTTAACGTCCGTAAATAATAATTTTTGAAATCTTTATTTAAAGTCTCTGTTTTGTAGGAGATGTTATTCTTTCATTCAATCCTTTCGTTATAAAAATCATTAGTATTTATTTAACATCCCTGTTCATCAAACTAACAAGAGTGTAAATTTTGTTGTCAGGAGCTGCCGTCACTGTAAGGATTACTATTTTTGCTATATCTTTTGCAACAAAAGGGTGGTCATTATGGGCTCTATATTTGGGGTGCTACAGTAAGAACCCAGAACCTTGACTGCATTCATCTGTTCGTTATTAAGGGCACTGTACATTTTCATGCAGATGATGTTCGTACTGTTCTAAACGCAAAAGGAGGTGTGGTCATGGCAGAAAGGACTTCATGCCAACAACACATTAGTGCGCTTTTAAGCATAAATAAAAACAATAAATCGCAAAATAGCATTCCATCGTTAAGGGTACCTTGTTGTCCGCCCATGTATGTTTCTCTTGCGACCCACTATCAAGAACATTAAACTGCTTCGTCCTTGCTCTGTAAAACATTTGTGAGACCTTGGAAATATATGATTTGGCGTGAAGCCACGCTATCGTGTATAAGATCGATGCTGTCAACATAACAAGAATCGGGTACTTTCACGTCAAGCATTACCTCAACTGCAGCCCTTAATATAAGTCGTCGCAATAATAGCAGCAGTTCAAAGAAAGTGTGCACTAAAACGAAAGGTGCAATTTGTCTTAATCATAGATAACAGTACAGAGCTTTCGATTTACAGTGATTTGCTTTCCAAACTTTCAAGTACAGTCGCTCATTAAAATCTCCGTTGTGCGTCGTACTCATTGTGCGAAACCGAATCTCCGCCTCCCGAGCATGAAAAACGAACTTCTGAGTTAATTAAGCCATACAATTATCCACTCGGTCCTATTAGCGCCATTCATATTGTTCCCGCTGACTGACGTTCACTTCTGTGTTTCCGTAAATTAATGTCCTGTAAGGATCCGCTGTCCTGATTAAAGTCAGGCTTAATTAGACGGCGCTGAAATTTCTGCACCATTAATTATGTCGGTTTTTCCAACGAAAAGTACGAGGACTTTTACCTTCTTAAAACGTACTTCGTCGGGAATAATGACAATAAAAGCATTACAATACAAACATTTAAAAAATCTCTCTAGTATTACGAGTTCAATGTGATTTAAAAGTGATTACACCATTGTACAGTCGTAGAAGGTTCTATGAATGTAACTCACTTATTGTCGCTAACGACGTAACGCAATTGATCGAACGTATGTTACAATGTCCTTCAGATATTGAGCGAAGGGTTTTATTGCAGTTAACGGCGCAAATAGACTTAACAGTTCGCAAAATGAAGTAAGAAGGTTGTGGAGAAGCTACAGGAATGACCATTATTTAACCAGTAAAATCTTGGCTACCTTAGTGACTGGCCATTACTATGAGAAGTTAAATTTATTTATGTAACGAGGTGACGAAGTACTCACTAATTTTTAAATTCGCCAACGTGAAGGGGAAAAGATGAAACACTGTACAAATAGTTGGTATATATTTCAAGGCAATGCTGCGCTCCCTTGCACGAATAAAAGAAAGAAAACGAAATGGAATACACACAGAATAAATGCGAGCGTAAGCTTCAGCATCCTTTGACTGTATCAATAAAACATTTTCAGGCAAGTGACCACATTAAAATGTTGTAAAACACTGGGTTTCCGACACGTTAGGAAAAGCTTACGTGAAGTTTATGTGTTTGCGCACGCCAGTCCGACCACGAGATAAACAAACATCTCGGACAACACATCAAGTAAGCAGTGACGAAACGTCACAGCCAGTACGGAACACCAGTAACTTTGCCATTCTCGTTTACCAGTTTACTTCCTCTTTCGAGGAAGCTACTCCGTCCTATGTGCTCGCTGGTGGGGTACACGGAGTCCTGTACTCTACATCGCTGTGATCGGAATCGAAGCAGAAAATAATAACACCTGATGATGGACATGTAATAGTCCCAAACCGTCTTGGTCTAAGCACTCAAAAAAGAGGAGAGAGAAAAACCTTACAACTTAAACAATATTTTGGGTCCCTACAATTCTATTATAGTTCCAGGAATTACGCGTACTGGTTAAGGAGTCACCGCCTTCACAGCCATGTTTCCAACATTTCCCAGCTTCTCCACCAAATTGAAGTGTAACCACCATTTGCGCCTACCAAATTCCCTACATAAATTGCAGTTTATTTAAGTTCATAATTTGAGCTGTGTCTCTCTTCACTGCAGTTATTTCCACCTCAAATAAAACTAGGGCTCTCCATGTGTGGTGAGCGGTTTCTCAGCGTAATATAATCTACTAAATGATGTGGCCAAAACAAAATTATGTTTAAAAGCTTATGTATTTGCACCACAAATATAACGTAACATTGACCCCACAAAATCTGAGACAATGGTAGCCATTCCAGGGCTGCTGTCATTGGTCCTATCTGGTTTACAATAATAGAAGTATAAATAAATTCGTTCTTTAATGCAGTAATTTTTTGAAATTCACAGTTAAAAGTTGACTGATTTTCACGAACAAGTTTTAGAATTTGGATTTACAAATCGTTACAATCTTTTCAAAATAACTAACATGCCAGAATAATGCATGTATCAATCAACAAATGCATGAAATACTTATCTACAACAATGTTTGATTTAGAAATGTTTATAACATTTAAAATACCAGTTTGATTTTGATACTAACATAAATCCTGAATATTTGCACGTCGTTGGACCGTACTTACAATCCGTTTTCTGTGTACGACTTTTGTAAACAATTCTTTCAACATTTGCTTACATTTGTTGTACATATTTTCGGATAGAAAATATGTTTCATTACAAGTTTACTACATTTAATCATTATTATGTTCCCGGGACCCAATTTTACTAATTCGGTCAAGTCATATCGTTACAATGTTTGCTCGTTAATTACAAAAACTGGTTCAAATGGCTCTGAGCACTATGGGACTTAACATCTGAGGTCATCAGTTCCCTAGAACTTAGAACTACTTAAACCTAACTAACCTATGGACATTACACACATCCATGCCCGAGGCAGGATTCGAACTGGCGACCGTAACAGTCACGCGGTTCCAGACGGTGGCGCCTAGAACTGCTCGGTCACCGAGGCCGGCGTTAATTACACAGCTTCGTGTATACATCGCAGAATACTCTAGTATCAGCTTTATAATGAAGATATTGTACACTTCGTTATGTGTCGTCACATTCTGTTACTTTACACCGTGTAAAGAATATTGGCATGACGAAATATATGTTTTCTAAGGTGATGGTAGTGAATGTAATGTTACAATATAAATAATAACTAGGAATATCAGTTTGCTGTTGTAAGGCAAGGAATTACATGAGAGACAAAATTAATCGGTTCTTAATAAGAAACTCTAGAATTATGGTCATAATTTTAGCAAAGACATGTTTCTTATTACCCCATATACCTTACATAGATTGTATAACTTAATGCATTAACTCTTTAGCATCTTTGGATATCATGTTCATGTTTCAGTTTTCTCATCGGGTGCTAGGCCACGTTTTGTAAATTATTATCATGTGATGTGGTGCTCTAAGCTTAGAATACTGATCATGAAAGAGCTGGTTAGTGAATTGCACTGTATATGCATAGTGGTTCAAATAGTTCAAATGGCTCTGAGCACTATGGGACTTAACATCTGAGGTGATGAGTCCCCTAGAACTTAAAACTACTTAAACCTAACTAACTTTAGGACATCACGCATATCCATTCCCGATGCAGGTTTCGAACCTGCGACTGTAGTGGTCGCGCGGTTCCAGACTGAAGCGCCTAGAACCGCTAAGCCACACCGGTCGGCCTATATGCATGGTGCCCGTGCACCGAAGCAAAATGAAAACTTATTAGGGTACAACCCTAAATAAGTAAATGCAAAGCTTAAGAGCTAATGGATTAACGTGCGCTCGTTCTGTTGTGACAGGAGATGCAGATGCAGCTACGTGCATGCGTGTTGCCGTGATAAGGTGGGCTCTAAGGCATTCGCACAACTACCACAGAGATGCCAGAAGGTAGCGACACCTCAGTGATCAACTGGCTGAGGCTATGATAAATAAGAAGCCTGCGGGAGGAGGACAGGTAAACTGCTGATTTGGCACGGCAGCCATTGGCATTAAGCTGGGATGGGGTGTCCATCATCGCTGAACCGAATTAGAAGTGCAGCTGCAAAATAAACTTAAATTCAATAAAAACTGACACATAACAGTAACAGAAAAGCCAATAACATCGATTCAGAGAGAAAGGTAATAGCAGTTTTGGAGAAGACCTACCGTCGATGAAGCACGTAGTTTTTAAGTTATTCGGTGTCGAAAGTCTTATAATTAAAATAAACTTAGAAAATTAATATCTCCAATCTGAACTGTGCTATCTTTATAAAGTAAGTGTCAACGGATAAGGTTCACGGATTTCTATCAGAATATAACGGTAGATTTTTAATAAATTGTATGTATTTTAACTTCGAGGCTGAAATATGCATCCCATACATAATAACAAGAATTCTCACGAAATTATTAATAAAACAATAAATGTAGCGACTACATAGCAAAGAATACTTACATATCTATGCATAAGTATATTTAGTTTTTTTGATTTTATCACAAGCAAATGAGCTTAACCTATCGTTTAGAACAACAAAGCACCAATAATTGGAAAAACTACCAAAGGCAGCAGAGGAAAGATGAGTAAATTTACGTGTTAACCGACGTATCAAGCATATGTTTAGCGCAAAATTAAATATCTCTAAGTATTTAAAGGAAGACAGAAAGGTGTTGATATGATTAGCGACATTGCGAGTGCTTAAATAAAACGTGGTTATTTTTGTCTTCGTCATTCGTCGTTCGGCAGTCATAGGTGATGGCTCGCCCAGATGGAGCAATAAAGTGCATTAAGTGCGGCGATTAGCTAGCATTTCGGCAGCGTACGAAAAATTTTATAAGTGGACTTGACTTTTCGTTTGTGCAGGTAAACGACACTTGGAAATATTTCAGCGAGTTGAGCTAGCAGGTGCACTCAGA
Source organism: Schistocerca nitens (assembly GCF_023898315.1). Lineage (NCBI taxonomy): Eukaryota > Metazoa > Arthropoda > Insecta > Orthoptera > Acrididae > Schistocerca > Schistocerca nitens. The sequence continues at coordinate 26,395,009 of NC_064619.1, read as the reverse complement.
ACTATTGACGAAGTGGACAGATTAGAACTCAAAAACTATTTCCGAGATTATTTGCTAGAAGACTTCCAAGTATTTCCACGATTTTACCGGGATTCACGCTTGAGTCCACGTGTGGTGTTTCTGTATACGAATACATCTACTTCTACATCTACATCCATACTCCGCAAGCCACATGACGGTGTGTGGCGGAGGGTACCCTGAGTACCTCTATCGGTTCTCCCTTCTATTCCAGTCTCGTGTTGTTCGTGGAAAGAAGGATTGTCGGTATGTTCCTGTGTGGGCTCTAATCTCTCTGATTTTATCATAATGGTCTCTTCGCGAGATATACGTAGGAGGGAGCAATATACTGCTTGACTCCTCGGTGAAGGTATGTTCTCGAAACTTCAACAAAAGCCCGTACCGAGCTACTGAGCGTCTCTCATGCAGAGTCTTCCACTGGAGTTTATCTATCATCTCCGTAACGCTTTCGCGATTACTAAATGATCCTGTAATGAAGCGCGCTGCTCTCCGTTGGATCTTCTCTATCTCTTCTATCAACCCTATCTGGTACGGATCCCACACTGCTGAGCAGTATTCAAGCAGTGGGCGAACAAGCGTACTGTCACCTACTTCCCTTGTTTTACGAATGCATTTCCTTAGGATTCTTCCAATGATTCTCAGTCTGGAATCTGCTTTACCGACGATCAACTTCATATGATCATTCCATTATAAATCACTCCTAATGCGTACTCCCAGATAATTTATGGAATTAACGTCTTCCAGTTGCTGCCCTGCTATTTTGTAGCTAAATGATAAGGGATCTATCTTTCTATGTATTCGCAGCACATTACACTTGTCTATATTGAGATTCAATTGCCATTCCCTGCACAATGCGTCAATTCGCTGCAGATCCTCCTGCATTTCAGTACAATTTTCCATTGTTACAACCTCTCGATATACCACAGCATCATCTGCAAAAACCCTCAGTGAACTTCCGATGTCATCCACAAGGTCAGTTTTGTATATTGTGAATAGCAACGGTCCTATGATACTCCCCTGCGGCACACCTGAAATCACTCTTACTTCGGAAGACTTCTCTCCATTGAGAATGACATGCTTCGTTCTGTTATCTAGGAACTCTTCAATCCAATCACACAATTGGTCTGATAGTCCATATGCTCTTACTTTGTTCATTAAACGACTGTGGGGAACTGTATCGAATGCCTAGCGGAAGTCAAGAAACACGGCACCTACCTGTGAAACCGTGTCTATTGCCCTCTGAGTCTCGTGAACGAATAGCGCGAGCTGGGTTTCACACGACCGTCTTTTTCGAAACCCATGCTAATTCCAACAGAGTAGATTTCTAGTCTCCAGAAAAGTCATTATACTCGAACATAATACGTGTTCCAAAATTCTACAACTGATCGACGTTAGAGATATAGGTCTATAGTTCTGCATATTTGTTCGACGTCCCTTCTTGAAAACGGGAATGACCTATGCCCTTTTCCAATCCCTTGGAACGCTAGGTTTCTTTTGTTTCAAGCATTCATATATCCTAGAGTTGTTACGCTAATTTGGTCTTAAGAATGAGTGAACTCATTCTCACTTAGAACTGCAGTTATGAACATAATTGATTTCCACGACATAATCATGTATACATATTTTAATTATTTACATTTCTGTGATAATTTTTAGCGATAATTTTGACAAATGTTTTCGGTTGGTCCTGAGACAGTAGCATACGCAAATAGTACAAACCAAACCGCATTCCGAAGCCCGGGAACAGTGTTTTAAACTATTTCAATTTATAATTCGTACAACTGAATGAGTGGGTTCGACAGATAACAAAAAAATTTTAGCAGCTTTTATTTCTTTAATAACCAAGTACCGTCGCGAATGGTACACAATAAAAGCTTGATAGATGTCTCGTTATGGAACATTAATCTCGTAAGTGTTCATCAAATTATAGTTTAATGAACTTTAAGACCATTTCCTCCATATACCCTGAAATTACACATCTTTTCCATACGTTTACTGAATTTCAAACAGTCCCTCCACGTTTTCTTAAATCTCCAAAAACTTGACAACCACAAAAATGACATTCCGAATCCGGTAATCGTTAAATGTAAATGTATATTTATACCATAATAGTGACAAGTTTCTATGCTCAACTTACGATACTTGACAACAATATTGTGTCAGTGAGGTTGAGAAACAGCTGAGGTCGGTGGAATTGAATTAGTTCTTACGGCCGATGGAATCCATATGTGAATACGCAGAATTAACATTGAAATAGATCCTCTAATTACCATAACACACCGTTGTTTCATAGAAATACAGTTCATGCCCAGAGGTCGGAAGCAAATACAGGTCGCACACATCTACAAGAAGGATTGTAGACGTGAACCATAGAACTACCTACAAATTTAATTATTATCCGTCCGCTAGAGGAACTTACATCATGCTCTGACCTCTGACGTAGCTCGATGTCTCCAAGAGGACGTCATCCTCCATGGCATCCAATAAGCATTCATGCTGCACTATTCATGCAAAAACTAAGTAACATTTTCTTCACATTGTTATTTGCAAGCTATGGGTCAAGGCAATGAGGTGTATGTTACATTTCTTTAAATTCTTCTCGGTTACTCAAAGGACATTCATGCACTCAACCGGGTGTAGAGTGCACGAATATTCGTGCCCTCCCTCACACCCTCATCTAAATGCTACTACCAATCCGTCGAACATTAAAGTATCGTTTAGAGTAAAAAGGGACTAGACTAACCGATTATTATTCAGCTGTCATCTAAATATGGCAACAAGTCTTGTTAACTAAAATACGGGGATTACCGAAACCCGAGGGAAAATGAAAGTGCATTGTCACTCAGGAAGTTTCCGATTGTATATCAGTGCCTCTTGACTTCCAAAAACCTTTCCAGTCAGTAAGACAGTAGGTTTTTTTTATGTAATGGTGATAATGTAGGGTAGTAAACGAAGCTTGTGACTGAACTGTAGATTTCTTGATATGTCAGTTGTTTGGTAAATCATCGACAGCTGTGGGGAAGAGTCTTGGGATGTTTCTTACCATATTTATTTATATTCTGTCGAAGAAATTGCTTACGGAACACTCATGCGATTCATCGTATCTTATCTTTCACAGATGTGAACACGTGTCAACTACAAATAGGAGATCAACTACCAGTAAGAGTGTGTTGTTTAACGTGTACAGGTGGGGGCTGTTTAACGTGTATAGAGAATGGCAGTGTGAATGCTGCGAGTCTTGTTTTGAAAACAGTTACACGTCAAGGATACGGTGGAAAACCGGAAGTATTACACGCTACAAGGTAGAAAACCGATTAAGAGAAGAATTCAGAAATGTACTCCACCCTCGTCCTCTCTTAGGTCTCACAAAGAAAAAAATGCGGTGCTCAGAGTCCACATAGAAGCGTTTAAGCAGACACCGTTCCAGTGCTCCATACCCGGACGTAATTATATGAAACCCTAATATATTCTACAGTGGAAAGTATTATCTGCCATGAAGTTCGCAGCAGTTTCGATAATGTGATGCAGATGAAATGTCCGTGGATAAACAGCGTATATACGTAAGATAATAAAAAAATGAAGATTACAATTAAAATATCTTTACAGAGCGAATTTCTTTGACGCATGTAAGTAACAGATTGCGATAACAAGCAGCAGGTGAATAATTTAAACGGAATTGAAACTACCTGACATCTCACAGACTTCCAAAACCACTTTAGTACACGCAAATTTTCGGTGCGTAAAACAAACAATGTCTAATTTCATTTTTATGGTGTTATTCGGTGTCTAGGATTTACATGGTTGATATGATCACCACATCAGTTTCCCGGCCCCTGCTGCCAACTGATGGGTAAGAGCCTATGCCTTTCTCCTCGCAGACTCTCTTAGTAGTTCCGAAACTGAGCGAACTACAGCTCCCATCGGTCATAGCCTTGCGCAGTTTCTTATAAGGGTGAACCCCCCATTCTATGTAGGATACTGAGACCGCTCAGTCACGGAAACGAATACTAGAAAAATATCGAAGAAGTCTAACAGAGGTAGATGAACGTCTATTTATTTAATAGCGAACCCGGCAGTTTCGCAATAGCTAAATATGTGTGGGGAGTGGTTATAAGCTCTAACTTCGTTCTCCATCCTCTCTCTGTCGATGACATCCTGCCCCTCTCTTTGGCCATCTACTCATCCGCTCCCTCCATCTTCTCCTCTCTCGCCCTCTCTCCCCCCTCCCCCCTCCCACTCCTCCCATCTCATCATTCCACCTCTCTATGTGCATTTCCTCCCTCCGCCCTCTGTCCGTCTCCTCTTCCTCTCTCTATTTCATCTGGTTTATTATTGTGGAAAATGAAAGCTACTATAATTTATTCCAGTCAAATGCCGATAAACTACGAGTAATGATTTCCAGTTTTCTGTGATAACCGACTACAAGGAAACAATCAAAATAGAACTTTGTTGCGTATAAAGTTTTTGATAATGAGAAAGAATATATATGGGATGAACGATTTGTCTAATAGTTTAAATGTCTTGCTGTGATCGTTAAAGCTGGCTGTTAGAAAGAAAACAAAACCGCACATTTTGACACAAAGTACAGAACAGCATTTTCCTTGTTGCCGTCCGTAACAACACGAAACCTGTCCACCGTTTTTTATAACAGTTTACAGCCTATATCCTTCCGAATGTTCATTTTGATATGGTGTAATAACATTAAGTAAATCGGTTAAGAAATTGTCTCGATATACGGTAATAACTTTTGCAATTTCAATATTAAATGTACAGGTACATTAACATACGAAGTCCGTTCAGAAATTCCGGAACTCTGTCCACAAAATTTTTTCCTGCTATTTTTTTACCTACTCTGCATGGTCTCGTTCGAAATACTCTCCTCCACGCTGTTTCCACTTCCGGAAGCAGTCTCGGTTCGCCACTTTCGTTTGTCTCGTCTATCGTGGCAAATCATCGTCCTTCTTTCAACGGGATTTCCTGCTTTGGAAGTAAAAGGAAGTCCAATAGGGGCCAGATCTGGAGAACGTTGGGGGGGGGGGGGGGGTATTAGGCAGGAGGACAACGATTTCGTTTTTTGTGCAATAGTAGAGCACCAACAGCGATGAACGTGAGGTTATATATATACACTCCTGGAAATTGAAATAAGAACACCGTGAATTCATTGTCCCAGGAAGGGGAAACTTTATTGACACATTCCTCGGGTCAGATACATCACATGATCACACTGACAGAACCACAGGCACATAGATACAGGCAACAGAGCATGCACAATGTCGGCACTAGTACAGTGTACATCCAACTTTCGCAGCAATGCAGGCTGCTATTCTCCCATGGAGACGATCGTAGAGATGCTGGATGTAGTCCTGTGGAACGGCTTGCCATGCCATTTCCAACTGGCGCCTCAGTTGGACCAGCGTTCGTGTTGGACGTGCAGACCGCGTGAGACGACGCTTCATCCAGTCCCAAACATGCTCAATGGGGGACACATCCGGAGATCTTGGTGGCCAGGGTAGTTGACTTACACCTTCTAGAGCACGTTGGGTGGCACAGGATACATGCGGACGTGCATTGTCCTGTTGGAACAGCAAGTTCCCTTGCCGGTCTAGGAATGGTAGAACGATGGGTTCGATGACGGTTTGGATCTACCGTGCACTATTCAGTGTCCCCTCGACGATCACCAGTGGTGTACGGCCAGTGTAGGAGATCGCTCCCCACACCATGATGCCGGGTGTTGGCCCTGTGTGCCTCGGTCGTATGCAGTCCTGATTGTGGCGCTCACCTGCACGGCGCCAAACACGCATACAACCATCATTGGCAACAAGGCAGAAGCGACTCTCATCGCTGAAGACGACACGTCTCCATTCGTCCCTCCATTCACGCCTGTCGCGACACCACTGGAGGCGGGCTGCACGATGTTGGAGCGTGAGCGGAAGACGGCCTAACGGTGTGCGGGACCGTAGCCCAGCTTCATGGAGACGGTTGCGAATGGTCCTCGCCGATACCCCAGGAGCAACAGTGTCCCTAATTTGCTGGGAAGTGGCGGTGCGGTCCCCTACGGCACTGCGTAGGATCCTACGGTCTTGGCGTGCATCCGTGCGTCGCTGCGGTCAGGTCCCAGGTCGACGGGCACATGCACCTTCCGTCGACCACTGGCGACAACATCGATGTACTGTGGAGACCTCACGCCCCACGTGTTGAGCAATTCGACGGTACGTCCACCCGGCCTCCCGCATGCCCACTATACGCCCTCGCTCAAAGTCCGTCAACTGCACATACGGTTCACATCCACGCTGTCGCGGCATGCTACCAGTGTTAAAGACTGCGATGGAGCTCCGTATGCCACGGCATACTGGCTGACACTGACGGCGGCGGTGCACAAATGCTGCGCAGCTAGCGCCATTCGACGGCCAGCACTGCGGGCCCTGGTGTGTCCGCTGTGCCGTGCGTCTGATCATTGCTTGTACAGCCCTCTCGTAGGACCATGCGAGCTGAAGCTACTTATTCATGAAACAAATCAGTACATAGTTTACCAAATTCGGATCATAAAATTCATAAACAAATATTTAAAAAATTCATCGTATGCGAACAAGCAGAGAAGATGAATGATTGACTCGTAACATGGAAAATTGTCAGCCCCTCCGGGGAACTCCCGTACAGTATAGTACTAGTCTGCTTCAGGGAAGCTGGAATTGAATAACTGGAGTTAATCACTTTGTATTGGTTTTGCTGGAAGCCTACCAAAAATGAAACCTGCAAAATAGCGCACTCTTTTCTGTGCAGTGGTTGAGGTACTGTTACCTAAATGCAAACGGTTTCTCAGATTAGTGCTCTCTGAATGAATGTATCAGTTTCTAGTGAATGAGTCATTATGTTCAACCACAACTTGTAACGTCCCCTTTTGAACAATTTTACACGACTGTGCTTAACCTGACGCACAATATTTTTGTTCGCGCAACGCAATCTGACTTTCAAAAAAATCCCTACAAAAGAATGGCCCTGACTAACATTAAACTATACCTTTCACAAATCACTTACCTCACAAAAATCTTCGCTGCTCAAGCTACTGCAATACAGCGAGCGCCACTACTGCCAGCTAAATAAAAGATTCAAACTATGGAAGGCACTAACTACTGATAGGGATAGTTAGCAAATGAAAGATATTAATAGAGAACAAACAATGTATTTACCTTGATATCATCATATATATAGCAGTTCATGACAAATTACAAAACTCCGCCATCTCTCTCCCCACGTCCACCACTGCTGGCGGCTCACCTCCAACTGCGCAACGCTACGCGCTGTTCACAGCCAGCTGCCTAGCACTACAATGGCGAGTATTACAACAATGCAAAGCAGCCACAGGCTGCACACAGCACAGCCAGTGATTTTCATACAGGGGTGGCGTTACCAATAAAAAAACCTAAACAGCCTACTTACATAGCCCCCATGCTCCTCACAAAAAATTTTACCAATTGGTTTGGGCAGTGCCCAATACAGATTTGAAAAAAAATTTTCATAATTACAATAACAAAGAAATCAAATGCACACACTTATTGATACAATGTTGGTCAAAAGCTAAAATTTTCTCACAGTCCATAAAGACAGTCCTGATCATTCATCACATTGCAGTATTTTTCTCAAAGTCTGAGCAGTAAAAGAAAATGCACACGGAAGTAGTGGATTTCCATGCAGTCTTGAAGAAGTAGTGTTGTCCTTCCAACGGAAAGACAGTGCTGACTCTTGACATGCTGACAGGTAATGGGCCACAACAGAGCAAACCCACAGCGGAGTCAATCGAAGTTTTGAAGAATATCGTTTGGTAGGTCATCACAGAGCAGACCCACTGTAGTCCTTGTAGAGATAATGGTACTGGTGGGCCACCAGAGGCGCAGACCCACTGCAGTCCTTGTGGAAATAATGATATTGATGGATCATCAAAGAGGTAGACCCACTGTAGTCCTTGTAGAGATAATGGTACTGGTGGGTCATCAAGGATGCAGACCCACTGTAGTCCTTGTAGAGATGGCCAGCAGCCATCTGTTGTGACTGTGCAGGTGCACAATCACCATTGAAGAGTCTTGCGGCTAATATAGCAAGTCCATAAACCACCACTTGTCCACTCACAAAGTTTTTGGAATTGTCCTTAGAACCAGCAATGCTGTTATCCAGTCCCTTGCTGAATTATTAACACATGTGCAAACACTAGCAGTCCCTACTTGTCACATATTGTCCATATAGTATGACCAACAGAAACGTGTGCAGTGAAATGGAACTTACAAGTTACTTAATTTGATGAACTGCTGTCAATTACAATTTTATAACATGAGAGTACAATTACAAAGGTACAAAATACATCATTAAAGAACATAACAATACAGATAACATTTGTAGTACAGGCTTTACAACACAATAGAAATAAACATATACATCAATGTTACAGGAATTATGACATAAGTAAATACATAAGAGATCAGAATAATTATTGAAACATCAACTTCACACATGAGCATTAAAACAAAACAGAATAAATAATATCTAAGCATATTTACAAGTTAAATAACATATTATTAATACCAATTATATTTGAGGATAACAGTATTCCTCATCATAGTGAATAGTATTAGAAAAAAAATTCTATGAAACTACACAGAGACAGGAAGAAAACAAATACACAAGGGTACACAAACACATAGAGGGATAACACAAAAGGAAAGGACAGGGTTTGTTTTACAGCAGTATTTTGCAAACAAAACTTTCTTTACTTCTCGGAGATCTCCCTGCGTTCTTCATTATTTCCAAAAGGTCCTATCTAAACCTCCTTCCTGTATTCTATTCATATTTCTCTCAAAATAATTATTTCTCATTGTACAATACGCATTTGGCCCAAATCTTTTTCATATACCTTGTTAATGCATTGCTTCCAATTCATCATAGTTAGTTTCTTATATAGTCTACCCCCTCTTAAGCTAACTTAAATCTACTGAGCTCAGATACATATACCAAGGGACGAGGCAATGCAGCATCACATAAAACAATTAATATAAACAGCAATGAAAGAAACGCAGATTTGCGAAGCAAGCAGCATTAAGAAATTAGCAAAACAATTGTAATATTACAACTAATCTAAGGCAATGTGCAGCAAACAATAAAAATAAATCATTAGTAAAACTGGCTTAACAGAATAATACAAAGTCAAATTCAATAACACTATGCCTGGCAAACAGCAGCAACTTATACCTAAACATGACATAGCTCAAGCAGAAAAAATATTACACTAAAGATAACAATGCAGGTAAGGAAAATGTATAATCACATCCTAATGTCTAAGTAATTAAAGTGGTGCACCACAAAAACTAATTCTACAAAAAATTACTCAGTAGTTGAAAAGAAAATTCCGTATGCAATTCCTGTGATGGGAAATATCTTTTTATACTCCTTTTTTTTTTGAATAGATCATAAAATTATTTACTGGATCTGTAGGCATAAAATATTTGTATTAGTACATCTATAAAATTTTATTTTAACCAATGCTGCAGTGCAGCTAGAAACTAGATATCAAATGAAATAAGCAACTATGTACAAAGCAAAGCATAAGAACATCGTTCAATAGCCATGTGGCATTTCATAAGTAGTAAAAAAATATCTCATCTAGAAAGACAGTAGTCATAATCAGGTGTGTAGACAACCTATTTCTTGTCATTTCATTAGGCATTTCAGTAAATATCAGAAAGTACAATATGTTTCCAAGTAATGAGCGTGTCGCATTTGCGATGCTTTCTACAAAGGAACGTCAATAGCGAGGATAATGGCCTCCCTTTTTTTTTCTACCTGTGCCGCTGCTCGCAATAATGGCTTTTTCTCCAGGCGTCTGACACACCTGGCCGCTCACCTGGGTGCCCACGACGCATTACGTGCAGGTGGTCACTGAACTTTCTTACCGAAATATTTACGACACCAGTTTCTGCTACAGTGACAGTCTCATATAAAAATATTTCACAGGTCAAGAATTTGGGTTACAAATCTGTAGAAACAAAATCCTATAAATATAAGTGTCCAAAAAAAATATTCGTCAGCATTGTGATACAGTCACGCATTTAGACAAATTTCATAACTCTTAAAGTACGATTCTTGGTTTCCAACATCCTTTTTCACAAGTCAAGAGTCCCTAACTTCTATCCATTATTCATATACATATAAACACGTAATCACATTCCTTATATAGCATCAGCTTATTGATCATAAACATACCTCAACAGCATAATACACATTGTCGTCGTAAAAATAACATCATAACATCTCAGTCAGTTCTCAAAATCGTCGTAGCTTCCTCCAATAATTTCAAAACCTAAAAAAATTCTCTGCTCATTTCAATAGTGTCATCTACCTCAAACATACTTTAAATATTATGATTTCATACCAAATATATCATTCAAAGCTCTCATAATATCACAATGGGTCCGCAAAAATATGAACAGTTCACAAAGTACAGACAAAATACAATTTCATAAGTGTGAAGTTATTCAACTGTGTAATTGCGTAAACATGTGTCACTGATGTAGTAAAAAAAATGTTTATCTCTGTCAAATAATCAGATAGCTGTGTAATTATGTGTTAGAGAAATATGGTACCGATGTGTAAAGTTGTGTAAGCAAATACCATATTAGCTAGGGCTCCTTGTGCGTGCCAAACACATGGTACACAAAGTAAGCGTGTACCCCCCTGAGGATTAATGTAATTATACCCTCAGGTGTTACAAATTACAGCAATGGAATGAAATGTATCACGGAAAACCCTTGTATCATTGCACTTCAAATATCTTAAAAAAATGTTTTAAGTGCGAAATTAATCACTCAAATACGTGTACTGTAGCGCTAAACTGTGCGTCATGTTGTAAGATAATCTCTGTGGAAGTCTCGTAGTTATCGTCCTCCGAAAGCTAAGTTCTGCAGAAGTCAATGTACTTACCTCATGATACACAAAAGTGAAATGCTTTGCGTATAGATATCTTAGTTATTACGCTTATTGTTGTGATGAAGAAAGTACTGTGCTGTAACGTATTGTTGTGCCACGAAAAAGGCTGTCTCATTGTTGCTATACCACAAAAGTTACCACTAAAACATGTTTTACTTTCCAGAAGAATTCAGAAAAACTGTGCAGATATAAAACAGATACACCGCAAAAGCAACAAGGTGAATTGTGTCACACATTAGTAGCGTCGTGATATAGTCGTGTAGCTCTCAAATAAACTAACCACTGTGTCATCTGGTATCTCACAGAAAGCACTTTAATTTCAGAATGTATTTTCAAATAAACCAAAATGTTGCATTAAAAAAAAAAGCAGATTATCTTTCAATAAACGGTTTTACATGTGAAATGTGGTGTAAACCTTTACTCTTCCTAGTACGCAGAGTTTCAACTTCAACGCAATTATCATGTGGTATACGTCGGATTCTGTAAGGTCCATTGTAAACTAGAAAGAATTTGTGACTCAAGTGTTTCTTCTTATGTGACAATGAATGAGCTTTAATGAGAACTTTCTGACCAATATACAATTTCTTTGCATTTGCTTTACCGTGTAGTTTTCTCCTTTTGTCTGCTGCAGATGTTATATTTTTAAGAGCCAAATCAATTATGTCTTTGTGTCGAAGTTTACGTGTATTTGGGAAAGGTACAAGCTCTCTGATTCTGTTCGGTGGTTTTTCAATCTTCAGTACAAGAGTAGGTGGTAAAGCAGTGGAGTGATGAGGCATTTCATTCAGCACGTTTTGAAATAAGTGTAAATATCTGTCCCAATGCTGATGCTTTCTGTGACAATAAAGTCTGCAAAGCTTATTGATTTCTTTCATAATCCGTTCGGAGGGGTTACAATGTGGTGAGTACAATGAAATAAAAACATGTTTGATTTTATGGTTGCGAAGCATACGAGACCAAACAGCAGATCTGAATTGCGGTCCGTTATCTGAAATGACTTTAGCAATGTGGCCAACTTCACGTAAGAAATTTTTAACAAAGGCGTTGGATACAGATCGTCCAGTGGCTTTACGTAACGGAGTGAAAGAAACAAATTTGGAAGTAAGTTCAACAGCGACTAGAACGTACGAAAATCCATTCGATGTTCTGACAAGTGGTCCCAATAGATCAACTGCAGCAAATTCTTTTAATTTAGAAGGAATAATAGGAAACAACGGTGCACGATGTGAGACAGTAGATGGTTTCGCCTTTTGACAAAGTTTACAAATAGACAAGACTCTTCGAATTCTCTTTTCCATATTGTTAAAATAACAAGTCGTTCGAAGAATATGATAACATTTTCGTGGACCAAAATGTGCGTAGCTGAGATGAATGTACCAAATGAGCTTATTAACAAAATCGTCAGGAATGCAAAGTACCCATAGCTTGTCATCAACAGTGCAGCGTTTGAACAGTATGTTGTTTCTAACCAGATAATAATGCCGAATCTGTGTGTGTGTCTTTTCATGCCATTTGCTTTTGATGTCTTTCCAAATCGGATCTTTATCTTGTTCATGAGCAATGTCCTTTAAAGATGTGGTGATGAAGTTTTCAAAGGCGACTTTCTGAATGTAAAGAAGACTGAAATTTTTCTCGAGGTTGCCTTCTGTGTTACTTTTCTCAAGCCCAGCCGGTGCGCGTGACAGTGCATCCGCAACAATGTTCTCCTTGCCGGGAATGTAGACTATTGTGAAGTGGAATTCTTGCAGAAACAATGCCCAACGTTCTAACCCGTCATGATTTAATTTTGAAGACATAAGAAATTGTAATGCACGATGATCACTGTATACTTTTACGTGCTTACCAGAAAGAAAGAAACGGAATTTGTTAAATGCCCAAACGATAGCTAAAGCTTCTAATTCAGTAACGGAATAATTTTTTTCAGATTTTGTTAGCACTCGGCTAGCAAAAGCAATGGTCTTCTGAACAGTAGTGTCATTTTCTGTGGCTTCTTGAAATAAATGGGCACCAAGACCGACTTTAGAAGAATCCGTGCTAAGGCATAAATCTTGTGACAGATCTGGATGAGCTAGAATTGGCGCGTTAAGTAGCGATTCTTTCAAAGAATTGAAGTCCAACTGTGCTTGTTCGTCCCAGTTCCAAATAGTATTTTTTCCAGTGAGAGAACAAAGTTTTGGTGTAACAAGGATTTGCATATTCAGAAAACGACGGTAAAAATTTACGAGACCTAGAAAACTGCGGACTTGTCTTTTTGTGGATGGAACTGGAATGGCTCTGATTGCTTCTAACTTTTCAGGATCCGGCTGAATGCCTTCAGAAGAAATATGTCCTAAAAACCTCACCTTTGACCTACCGAATTCAGACTTTTCCAAGTTAACTGTAATTCCAGATTCTGCAAAAATACGTAACAAACTGTTGAGGATGCGATTATGTTGTTCCCATGAAGCTTCTGCTATTAGAATATCGTCCACATATAAGGTGATGTGACGTTTTAAGAACTCAGGTAATATGGAATTTAGCCCGCAAATGAATGCTGCTGAAGAAATGTTCAAACCAAAAGGAAGTTTCCGAAACTGATAACAAACGCCGAAACAAAGGAAAGCTGTGTATTTTCTACATTCTGGATGACGTTCGATCTGATAAAAGCTGGATCTGAGATCAATGGAAGACAACACTTTTACACCATTAAAATTTTGTAGAAGTTCTTCCAACGTTTGCGGCCTGTCTGTTTCAGGAATAATGATCGTATTGATTTGTCTCGAATCTAAGACAAGCCTGATCGATCCATTTTTCTTCTCAAAAACATGTAATGGATTGTTGTATGAGCTTACTGCAGGCTCAATAATGCCCTCGTCAAGCATAGATTGTATTTCTGTTCTAACACGGTCCCTATAATGTGCTGGAATTACATATGGTCTAACACAAAATTTAGTATGCTCACGAACACGAAATTGGTATTGAAATCCCTTGATAGTTCCTGTTTTGTGAGTAAAAACTGTGGAATGTGCTTGTAAAATCTCAAAAAGGTCTTGCCTATCATTGTCATTACAAGTCTCAATTGTTTGAATTTTATTCTGAATTAACTCATTAGTATCAAATGCGCCGTCGATATCACCCCTGTCAGTACTTGCAGAGTGATTGTTAGTGTCAAGTTCCGTCGAAAATTCAGAACTGTTGTCTAACAGGAGGTAAAGCCGATTAATTTCTTCGTCATGGTTTGAGAGCCAATCTTCAAATTTCAAAGCTATTGACTTACCTTCCTTCTCTAAACTTATTTCAGCATCGTGGAAGCTTAAGATTGCTTTGTATTCATTCAAAAAGTCTACTCCCAATATAATTTCCGTCGACAATAATGGAACAATGAGAAAGTTCATAGAGAAGCTGTGGCTTTGGCAAAAGAATTCTAAGTTGGTTTGTTGGCGTACATCTACACTTTTTCCAAAGATTGCACCTTGTAATTTAATCTTACGTAACGGAAGTGTGGGGCAATCGTTCGATTTGTTGCATTTGCTAAAAGCTGTTTCACTAATTACTGAAATGGGACTGCCAGAGTCAAGTACTGCCGTAAATTTTACGTCATTTACTGTAATGTGAATCACAGGATATGCAATGTTGTTATGTTTTACGTCGTGTTCTTGGAGTAAGATGTCCCTAATGTCTTCCATTTTTACGTAATTACTAGCTACGGCAGCTGCGTCGTTAGTGTCATAAGAACGTTTTGTGGCTGCCAGCGGTGTGAGTCATTGCCTATTGTCTCTTTGTTGGCGCGCGTCGTTATTGGGATTTGGAGACCTAACTTCTACAAATTCACCGTGACGAGAGGGCCCTGCCCTGTTTAAATCCCGCCAGTTCTGATGCAATTCAGGTCTCTCGTTACGATCACATCGTCTGTCGTCATGTCGGTAGTTCCTGTAGTTTCTTTCTTGTCGGTTAAGTGGTGGAGAATTTCTCCCTGAATCGTAACTGCGCGCTGGACCATTGCGTCTAAAGTTATTCTGTCTCCCTTGATAATAATTGTTTTGGTTCCCATATTCTCTGTTTCTCTGATTGTCTCTGTGATATTCATTACCGCGGAGAGGTGATCTTTCCCTGTAATTATTACTACTCTGCCAACGGTTGTTATACGGGTGGTGTCTGTTTCAGTCACGATTTGTGTTGTAACAATAGCCTTGTCGCGTCCAGTTATTATTTCTTTCATCGCGGAATTGCGACGGATGTGATCTGTAATTGTTGTGCTCCTGCGTTCCGCGATTGTCAGTGTCAATTTCCAGTTCTTGTAACAGTCCCTGAAAAGCCTCAATGTCTTCTTTGCAACGTCCTGCTAAAATAATATGTCGTAAATGTTCAGGTAATTTGATTAAGCAAATGCGGATGAGTTCTCAGGGGCTGTATGGGTTTGACAGGTACTGATTCTTGTGCAACATGTCTTCAAAATATTTCACAAGACTGGAAAATTCAGATTGTTCGAAATGTTTCATTATTATGATGCTATGTTTTACTCGGTCTTGTGTAGCTTGAGACCAATATGCTGAGAGGAAGGCATGGTAAAATTCTCCTTCACTATGACAATCGTGAATGACCGAACGCATTCTTACAGCTGGTTCATTCTCTAAATAGCCACACATAAATTCTAATCTGTGTTCTAACGACCAGTTGGGAGGAAAACAATGAGAGAATTGATGAAGCCACGCTTGTGGATGAATGTCGTTGGCAGAATTCTTAAACGTTTTGAATTTACGTGTAGTAATGAACAGCTTATAGTCAAAATCATCGTGTCGGCGAGTAGCATATCGGTCATTGTTACGTCGTGTCGGCGGTTCCATCTCAAAATTCGGTGCACATTGCCAATTTCTTTCATAATTTCCGAAGTGCCCTGTGTTATTATGTTGCCGCTTTTCCGTATTTCTATGTCCCTCTTCCTGTGTTGGGGCGCGAGTGTCCTCTGAAATACGTAATTCTTGTATTACCTGTGTCAGCTGATCTTGTACTTCGCGGATTTCTCTTTGGTGTTGATTCAGATTTTGTTTCAGATTCCTAATTTGTTCGCACTATTCTGTGTCATTAAAGAGTACCGGTTTTGTGTCGTTCAGATTATCATCTACCTTCGTAGATAAATTAGTGAACTGATCCGAAAGTTCGGATACTTTCTCCGATAGTGTACTTATTTCCTCAGTGTATTTTTCTGAACCAAGTTTCAGAGTATCTACTGTGTCCTTTAAGTTTTCTTGAGTTTTTGCAAGTTGCGTAACCGAATCGGTAGATGCAACTGAGTCACTTTTAGCTTGCAAGGTCTCATGATTTTGATGAACAATGGTTTGCAGTTCTTTTATGGCTGCTTCGTGATTGTGTAATGCATTTTCATGCCGCGAAAAAATAGGTTGAAGATGCTCACAAATTTGTGTTTTTACGTCATTGCAGACTTTTTGACATTTCGATTCAATGTGATGTAACTCATTAGTTAAATCCTCACGTGTTTGTTCAAGCTTATTTTCCACTGAGTCTAACTTTTGAAGCTTTTGTTCCATTGCATCTAACTGTTGCTGTGTTTGTCTCTGGTGTTGTTCCATTGTGTCTAACTTTTGAAGTTTTTGCTGTGTTTCTCTCTGATTTTGTCCCATTGTGTCTAACGTTTTGAGATTTTGTTCCATTGTGTCTAACTTTTGAAGCTTTTGCTGTGTTTGTCTCTGGTGTTGTTCCATTTGCTGCATTAGCTGTAATAACAATGCATTAGTGTCTGGAATCTGTTCCTCTACGCTTTTCGGCAGTGCATTTGCACAGGCAACATTCACATTTTGACAAGCAGAAAATGTGTCTTGACTTATTTGAGAAAACGGTGAGGATCCAAAACCTGAATCTACAGTATTTGTGAGATCGTCTCGTGTCATTTCGGATTCCTGAGCCGAGCTATTGCCGACCGATCGATCGATAATGCTTCCCTGTTCTCTAATTGTTTCGCTGTCTACACCATTGTTTGCCGCCCGCTCCATTTCCCTATGCACAGTTACCAAATTAGTACTTTGAATATCAGTTAATTCATTACTCGGTGGCGCTAACACACTGCTTTCGTCTTCGCTGTCATTTCTCAATTTACTTTGGAGCCTAGTGTTACGTTTTTCACACGCCATTATTGTCACAGTATTTCACACGACAACACAGAAAAACACAATTTGAAGAGCAAAAATAAGAGAACACATTAACATAACACTGAAAATAATATCTAGTTAATTGCAGCTGCGAAATACTTAGTGCCAATCTACATGCGTGCCACAACTGTTTTACTGTACAACAATGAAAGACTGCAACTACCAAGGAGATTTTCTCTACAATTACGCGCTAGCAATAAACAAAATCTACACTAATTACACAAACTACCAGAAAAAATCAGAAGATTCCAGGTTTGTATCCTGGCAGGGTCGCCATGTGTAACGTCCCCTTTTGAACAATTTTACACGACTGTGCTTAACCTGACGCACAATATTTTTGTTAGCGCAACGCAATCTGACTTTCAAAAAAATCCCTACAAAAGAATGGCCCTGACTAACATTAAACTATACCTTTCACAAATCACTTACCTCACAAAAATCTTCGCTGCTCAAGCTACTGCAATACAGCGAGCGCCACTACTGCCAGCTAAATAAAAGATTCAAACTATGGAAGGCACTAACCACTGATAGGGATAGTTAGCAAATGAAAGATATTAATAGAGAACAAACAATGTATTTACCTTGATATCATCATATATATAGCAGTTCATGACAAATTACAAAACTCCGCCATCTCTCTCCCCACATCCACCACTGCTGGCGGCTCACCTCCAATTGCGCAACACTACGCGCTGTTCACAGCCAGCTGCCTAGCACTACAATGGCGAGTATTACAACAATGCAAAGCAGCCACAGGCTGCACACAGCACAGCCAGTGATTTTCATACAGAGGTGGCGTTACCAATAAAAAAACCTAAACAGCCTACTTACAAACTGCCATGACGGGGTATAGGTACAGGGATGGCAGGCTTAGAATTCCGAGATACGGTCGATACAAGTTCATGAGCTGACATAGCAGATCACTCTCAGCAAGTGTTCCCGAGCTAAGAATATTCTTTGCAAGCAGACCATACGAGGTGATGGAGTGCAAGGAAACAAGCCTTCAGCGATAAACGAAGATCATTCTCATAGTGATGCTAGCAGCATTGAGTTACTGCAAAATATCTTGAACATGATACTTCCGAGAAAGCCTTCCATCTACCCAAAGACCTTAGAATTTGAAATTTTCGACCTGTATGACAAATTGACAACCTTCAAGCAACAAAATTTCACTTTTACGGGGGTTCCGTATCTGAAACTGTATGCACTCAGTATTGTTACATTTTAGCGCTAATCTTTTCTATGACAGCCATGAACTGCTGTTACTGGCTATCCTATTCGTTCCACCGTTGTACTGTTTCCACGCCATTCACGATGACTTACAAGTATCATCTACAAAGAGAACTTTTTTTCTCACCTGTCATGTTTAGTAGCAGATTATATATATTATATATATATATTATATATATATATATATATATATATATATATATATATATATATATATATATAAGAGATACGAGGGCTATCCACAAAGTACATTACGTTTTGGAATTAAAAATAAATAAAGTACTGTAATTTTTTTATTATATACAGATGAAAGCAACACTTAAATACTACTTTTCTACATAGTTGCCATTTAAATTAAGGCACTTATCGTAGCGATGGACGAGCTTGGAAATTCCTTCGTCGTAAAATTCGGCCGCCTGCGCCTTCAACCACGTGGTTACCTCTTCTTGAAGATGTGCGACTCATTACTCGAGCGCATCGTTACTGGTGACGAAACATGGGTTAAGCATGTGAACTGCAGTCAATGCAGTGGGGGCACACAAATTCCCCCCCCCCCCCCCCCAAAACCCAAGAAATGCATGCAGACAATGTCGGCAAGGAAGGTGATGGCGACTGTCTTTTGGGACAGAAAAGGTGTGATTTTTGTGGATTTCCTGGAAAGAGGCACTACAATAAACACTCAAAGGTATTTCCAAATTCTGCACAACCTCAGAAGAGCAATACAAAAGACGCGCAGGGGAAAGTTGGGCTCAAAGATCTTGCTGATTCACGACACCGCCCGGGCCCAACGGCAAATGCCACTCGTGAAGTTCTCGAATCTTTTAAGTGGGAGTTGTTGCCTCATCCGCCGTACAGTCCCGACCTGGCACCGAGCGACTTCCACTTATTCCCAGCAATGAAGAAGTGGTTGGCTATGCAGCGTTTTGATGACGACGCACAGCTTCAAGAAGAGGTAACCACGTGGTTGAAGGCGCAGGCGGCCGAATTTTACGATGAAGGAATTTCCAAGCTCGTCCATCGCTACGATAAGTGCCTTAATTTAAAAGGCAACTACGAGGGCAGTTCAATAAGTAATGCAACACATTTTTTTTCTCGGCCAATTTTGGTTGAAAAAACCGGAAATTTCTTGTGGAATATTTTCAAACATTCCCGCTTCGTCTCGTATAGTTTCATTGACTTCCAACAGGTGGCAGCGCTGTACAGAGCTGTTAAAATGGCGTCTGTAACGGATGTGCGTTGCAAACAACGGGCAGTGATCGAGTTTCTTTTGGCGGAAAACCAGGGCATCTCAGATATTCATAGGCGCTTGCAGAATGTCTACGGTGATCTGGCAGTGGACAAAAGCACGGTGAGTCGTTGAGCAAAGCGTGTGTCATCATCGCCGCAAGGTCAAGCAAGACTGTCTCATCTCCCGCGTGCGGGCCGGCCGTGCACAGATGTGACTCCTGCAATGGCAGAGCGTGCGAACACACTCGTTCGAGATGATCGACGGATCACCATCAAACAACTCAGTGCTCAACTTGACATCTCTGTTGGTAGTGCTGTCACAATTGTTCACCAGTTGGGATATTCAAAGGTTTGTTCCCGCTGGGTCCCTCGTTGTCTAACCAAACACCATAAACAGCAAAGGAGAACCATCTGTGCGGAATTCCTTGCTCGTCATGTGGCTGAGGGTGACAATTTTTTGTCAAAGATTGTTACCGGCGATGAAACGTGGGTTCATCACTTCAAACCTGAAACAAAACGGCAATCAATGGAGTGGCGCCACACCCACTCCCCTACCAAGAAAAAGTTTAAAGCCATACCCTCAGCCGGTAAAGTCATGGTTACAGTCTTCTGGGACGCTGAAGGGCTTATTCTGTTCGATGTCCTTCCCCATGGTCAAACGATCAACTCTGAAGTGTATTGTGCTACTCTTCAGAAATTGAAGAAACGACTTCAGCGTGTTCGTAGGCACAAAAATCAGAACGAACTTCTCCTTCTTCTTGACAACGCAAGACCTCACACAAGTCTTCGCACCCGATAGGAGCTCACAAAACTTCAGTGGACTGTTCTTCCTCATGCACCCTACATCCCCGATCTCGCACCGTCGGATTTCCATATGTTTGGCCCATTGAAGGACGCAATCCGTGGGACGCACTACGCGGATGATGAAGAAGTTATTGATGCAGTACGACGTTGGCTCCGACATCGACCAGTGGAATGGTACCGCGCAGGCATACAGGCCCTCATTTCAAGGTGGCGTAAGGCCGTAGCATTGAATGGAGATTACGTTGAAAAACAGTTTTGTGTAGCTAAAAGGTTGGGGAATATCCTGGTGTATTTCAATGCTGAATAAAACAACACCTGTTTCAGAAAAAAAAATGTGTTGCATTACTTATAGAACTGCCCTCGTATGTAGAAAAGTAGTATTTAAGTGTGCCTTTCATCTGTATATAATAAAAAAAAAGTTCCAATACTTTATTTATTTTTAATTCCAAAACGTAATGTTCTTTGTGGAAAGAAAGAATCATTCGGAAAACTGACTAGTTACACCACGTCGAGAAATCTCGCAAGCAGCGGAGAAGAAGTGAAATCACTCGTCAGCTGAAACAGTGGTTCGTTAATTCGTGTCCGTGGAGTGGGGTACGCTGATCACTCATTCAGAAGGAAACCTTTAAACGCCGATCAGCGCCGGATGGAACCCGGCTTCGGCGGCTGGTGGCAGCGCGCTTCCTAACGGCTCTTTCTCTTTAATGGAGTTCCGCCCGCTTCGCCCCCGTTCCGTCCACTCCTCTCCTCTGCCCTGGCCACAGGCGGTCGCTTTCCCAGCCTTCCGCAGCGCGCGAGCGGAATTTACCTCGCTTTTTTTTCTTTGCTGGCACTCGAGATTCGCACTAGAGTCCAAAATGCTATATTGAGGTCTGATTCTGGTGGCGGTGAACATCTGGTTTCACGGTTGTATTTCATCTAGTAATGTCCTCGCCAGGCAAGAAACGTGGCGCCGACATGCATATTGGTCAGCGCGAAGCGAAATTCAGTGATTTCTCCTGAAATTCGCCCGCAATATATCCGTCTGCTGCAAGTAACATTACAACTATAAAATCTGTTACCCGTAATTATGAATGTGAATGTTAATTTGTACAATATTATCATGTTTCTGGGAAAATTATTTTGTAATTGGAATTTCCTAGGTAGTCTACATTCCCAGTTTTTATATATATATGTTGTTGTTGTTGATGTCTTCAGTCCAGAGACTGGTTTGATGCAGCTCTCCATATTACTCTATCCTGTGCAAGCTTCTTCATCTCCCAGTACCTACTGTAACCTATATCCTTCTGAATCTGCTTAGTGTATTCATCGCTTGGTCTCCCTCTATTTTTACCCTCCACGCTGCCCTCCAATACTAAATTGGTCATCCCTTGATGTCTCAGAACATGTCCTACCAACCGATCCCTTCTTCTAGTCAAGTTGTGCCACAAACTTCTCTCTCTCTCTCTCTCTCTCTCTCTCTCTCTCTCTCTCTCTCTCTCTCTATATATATATATATATATATATATATATATATATATATATATATATATATATATATATATATATATATCATTAAAATCACTTACGTAACATCCGTGTATAGTATCTATCCATGGTTCTGTGGTATTTCATCTTTCGTAATTGGGTTCCATAGGAATAACAGTTACAATTGTGTACTTAGTGACCTTCCAGAAACATATAATTCACTACGCAGGAAAGGTGTTTTTGACAGTGTACTTGCCGGCCGCGGCGGCCGAGCGGTTCTAAGCGCTTCAGTCTGGAACCACGCAGCTGCTACGGTCGCAGTTTCGAATCCTGCCTTGGGCATGGATGTGTGTGATGTCCTTAGGTTAGTTAGGTTTAAGTAGTTCTAAGTTCTAGGGGACTGATGGCCTCAGATGTTAAGTCCCATACTGCTCAGAGCCATTTGAACCACTTGACTGTTTACTGGTTGGCTATTAAGTGAATACGACCTTGTGGATGATGTTTGGTGCGACTGATGATCATAATCAGATAAAATTGTGGGTCCGAAGTTATTATACACTGGAAATCCAAAGAAACTGGTACACCTGCCTAATATCGTGTAGGGACCCCACAATCTCGTGGAAGTACCGCCACACGACATGGCATGGACTAGATTAATGTCTGAAGTAGTGCTGGAGGCAATTGACACCATGAATCCTGCAGGGCTGTCCATAAATTCGCAAGAGTACGAACGAGCGGAAATCTCTTCTGAACAGCACGTTGAAAAGTATCCCAGATATGCTCGATAATGTTCATTTCTGGTGAGTTTGGTGGCCAACGGAAGTGTTTAAACTAAGAAGAGTGATCCTGAAGCCACTCTGTAGTACTTCTGGACGTGTGGCGTGTCGCATTATCCTTCTAGAATTGCTCAAGTCCGTCATAATGCACAATGAAATGACTGGATGCAGGTGATGAGACAGGATGCTTACGTACGTGTTCCCTGTAGAGTCGCATCTAGACGTATCAGGGATCCCATAGCACTCCAACTGCACACGCCCCATGCCATTAAAGAGCCCCCACCAGCTTGAACAGTCTCATGCTCCTGTCCAAGATTTCATGGATTAATGAGATTGTCTCCATGCCTATACACGTCCACCTGCTCAATACAGTTTGAAACGAGACTCGTCCGACCAGGCAACATGTTTCCAGTCTTCGTTTGTCGAATGTCGGTGTTGACTGGCCCAGGTGAGGCGTAAAGCTTTCAGTCGTGCAGTGAAGCACACGACTGGGCTTCCGCTCCGTAAGCCCATATCCACGGTGTTTCATTCAGGGGTTTACACGCTGGCAGTTGTTAAGGCCCAACATTAAAACCTGCTGGAGTTTGCCGAAGAGTTGCACTTCTGTCGCGTTGAACGATACACTTTAGTCGTCTTTGGCGCCCTTCTTGCAGGATCTTTTTCAAGCCGCATTGATGCCCGAGATTTGATGTTTTACCGAATTCCTGATATGTACGGTACGTTCGTGAAATAGTTGTATGGCAAAATCCATACTTCATTGCTACCTCGGAGATGCTGTTTCCCATCGCTCCTGCGCCGACTATAACGCCACGTTCAAACTCACTTAAAGCTTGGTAACCTGCCATTGTTGCAGCAGTAAACGATGTACTACTTGCGCCAGATACTTGTTTCGTATATATGCAATGCCGACCGCAACTAAATATTCTGCCTGTTTACATATATCTGCATTTGAATATTCAAACCTATACCAGTTTCTTTGGCGTTTCAGTGTACTTCTAATGATAGATGTGAGCAGCAAAATTCTAACTACGGCCCGAGTAAGTAAACGTTTATACACTCCTGGAAATGGAAAAAAGAACACATTGACACCGGTGTGTCAGACCCACCATACTTGCTCCGGACACTGCGAGAGGGCTGTACAAGCAATGATCACACGCACGGCACAGCGGACACACCAGGAACCGCGGTGTTGGTCGTCGAATGGCGCTAGCTGCGCAGCATTTGTGCACCGCCGCCGTCAGTATCAGCCAGTTTGCCGTGGCATACGGAGCTCCATCGCAGTCTTTAACACTGGTAGCATGCCGCGACAGCGTGGACGTGAACCGTATGTGCAGTTGACGGACTTTGAGCGAGGGCGTATAGTGGGCATGCGGGAGGCCGGGTGGACGTACCGCCGAATTGCTCAACACGTGGGGCGTGAGGTCTCCACAGTACATCGATGTTGTCGCCAGTGGTCGGAGGAAGGTGCACGTGCCCGTCGACCTGGGACCGGACCGCAGCGACGCACGGATGCACGCCAAGACCGTAGGATCCTACGCAGTGCCGTAGGGGACCGCACCGCCACTTCCCAGCAAATTAGGGGCACTGTTGCTCCTGGGGTATCGGCGAGGACCATTCGCAACCGTCTCCATGAAGCTGGGCTACGGCCCCGCACACCGTTAGGCCGTCTTCCGCTCACGCCCCAACATCGTGCAGCCCGCCTCCTGTGGTGTCGCGACAGGCGTGAATGGAGGGACGAATGGAGACGTGTCGTCTTCAGCGATGAGAGTCGCTTCTGCCTTGGTGCCAATGATGGTCGTATGCGTGTTTGGCGCCGTGCAGCTGAGCGCCACAATCAGGACTGCATACGACCGAGGCACACAGGGCCAACACCCGGCATCGTGGTGTGGGGAGCGATCTCCTACACTGGCCGTACACCACTGGTGATCGTCGAGGGGACACTGAATAGTGCACGGTACATCCAAACCGTCATCGAACCCATCGTTCTACCATTCCTAGACCGGCAAGGGAACTTGCTGTTCCAACAGGACAATGCACGTCCGCATGTATCCCGTGCCACCCAACGTGCTCTAGAAGGTGTAAGTCAACTACCCTGGCCAGCAAGATCTCCGGATCTGTCCCCCATTGGGCATGTTTGGGACTGGATGAAGCGTCGTCTCACGCGGTCTGCACGTCCAGCACGAACGCTGGTCCAACTGAGGCGCCAGGTGGAAATGGCATGGCAAGCCGTTCCACAGGACTACATCCAGCATCTCTACGGTCGTCTCCATGGGAGAATAGCAGCCTGCATTGCTGCGAAAGGTGGATATACACTGTACTAGTGCCGACATTGTGCATGCTCTGTTGCCTGTGTCTATGTGCCTGTGGTTCTGTCAGTGTGATCAGGTGATGTATCTGACCCCAGGAATGTGTCAATAAAGTTTCCCCTTCCTGGGACAATGAATTCACGGTGTTCTTATTTCAATTTCCAGGAGTGTATTTGGGCTTGAGAGTAAATATTTAATATTGTGGAACAGTTTTGTGAGGCAAGTCTTATGAACTGTATGGTTTCCATTCAGTAGCTGTGTAATTCTGCAACACAGAAAATAACAAAGTTTCGAAACTGTAGAAAATAGATCATTACCTATCGTTGATGTACTGCAACCCATTCCGCACTGGAACAGCTACATCTGCGTCTGTGCTCCGCGATCTAGCGTGAACTGCGCGGCACGGGGTCGTCCCACTATAACGTCTATTTGATAACTTTTCATTCCATTCACGTACGGAGAGCAGAATGAATGACTGTTTAAATACCTCCATAGGTGTTGTAATTAATCGATTCCCCTTCTCAGGATCCCTACAGGAGTATTGCGTAGGACGTGTTTCCTGGGGTCATCATTTAAAGCTTGTTCTTGAAACTTTGTAAGCTGGCTTTCTCGGTATAATTTACGTCTCTCTTCAAGAGTCTGCCGATTTGTTAAGCACATCTGTGACACTCTCCCATGATCAAACAAAATTGTGACCACTGGTGCTGCCGATCTCTGCATACTTTCAATATATCTTGTTAATGCTATTTGATACTGGTCCGACACATTTGATGAAATTCTACAATGGCTTGCACGAGTGATATGCAAGGATTCTCCTTACTACACTCATAGCATTTCCCCAGTATTCAACCAACTGACCGATGTCTACCACGTGCTTTAATCACGACTGAGTCCATGTGTCATTCCGTCTCATATCCCTACAAAGTGATACACACAAGTATTTGTACGAGTTGACCGATTCCAGATGTGACTCACTGATATTACAACAATAGGTTACTATGTTTTCTGAACATTCAAAACAAGTTGCCAATATCTGCATCTCTTTGAAATCTTATTAATGTCTGACTGGAAGAGTGTGCAGCTTGGTTCAAGCAGCGTCTCATTACAGACAACTGCATCATCTCCAAAATGTCTGAGGTTAACATTAACATTGTCTGTAAGTACACTAATGTACAACATTAACAGCAGTGGTCCCAACACAGCCGGCCGTGGTGGCCAAGCGGTTAAAGGCGCCACAGTCTGTAACCGCGCGGCCGCTACGGTCGCAGGTTCGAATCCTGCCTTGGGCATGGATGTGTGTGATGTCCTTAGGTTAGTTAGGTTTAAGTAGTTCTAAGTTCTAGGGGACTGATGACCTTAGAAGTTAAGTCCCATAGTGCTCAGAGCCATTTGAACCATTTGGTCCCAACACACTTCTCTGCACACGACAGAGGTTCTACATCTGGCGATGACTCTCCATCTTACTTAACTTGCTGCATCCTTCCTACCAAAAATTCTCAGATCAGTGACAAATTTCGATTGGCACCCCATACGACCATACTTTTGATAATAAGAGAAGATGTGGTACTGAACTGAATGCTTTTAGGAAGTCATGAAATGCTGCCTCTACCTCACTACCTTGATTCAAAGCTTTCAGTATGTCATATGAGAGTATAATGAACTGGGTTTCTCATAATCGAAGTTTTCGGAACACATGCTGGGTGACGTGAAAGAGACGCTTCTGTTCGAGATATTTCATTATGTTGGAATTGTGAACAGATTCTAAGGTTCTAGAGCAAATATTGGACCATAGTTTTGTGGATCACTTCTGTTACGTTTCTTGAAAACGTCTGTGATCTGTACTTTCTTTAAACTACTGGGCACTGTGGTTTGTTCGAGAAATCTACGACCGATTGTAGTTCAAAGAGGGGCTAACTCAGCCGCAAATTCAGTATAGAGTTTCGCATGGATTCCATCGGACCCTGGAGCTCTGTTCAACGTTAGCAACACCAGCTGTTTCTCAGCAACACTGGGACTAGCATTTCATTCCTCTTTTCAGTGGTTCGAGGATTAAAGCGTGGCAGTTATCCTATATTTTCCTTTGTAAAGGAACATATAAAAATGGAGTCCAGTATTTATGCTGTTGCTCTGCTATTCTCAGTTTCCGTTCCCGTCTCATCCGCGAGTGTCTGGGTACTAACATTCGTGCCACTATACAGCCTTTACGTACGACCTAAATATCCTTTGGTTTTGTGAAAGATCATTCGACAATCTCTTACTACAGTAGTCTCTGAAGGCTTCATGGATTGCTCTCTTGACTGTCACTTTATCTCTAGCACAACAACTTTGTTTACACCAGTTGTGCTGTACTCTCCGTTTCCTTAAAAGTGACTGAATGCCATGGATGGTCGCCCCATTACGAACTATTTACTGGGTGTATTGGGTGCATATCAATCCAGTGCTTGGTCGACTGATGAGGTTATTCTTCTGTGAGCAGCGCAAAAGAACTAGTGAACGCATTAGAAAAGTTTTTTTCTTTTAAGAATTAAAAAGATGTTGCAAGATTTGATTTCGTTATTAATTCACACTCGATTAATGTGGTCGCCTACATATAATTATATTAAGAAAACAACAGACCAGTATCCCTGGCGCAAAAATTTTAATTACCTTCGTGACAGCGATAGTAATCGGTAGTACTTAAATGTGACGAAGAAATAATACCTTGACAACTCTAAAAGAAATATTCCAGATGAAAGTTAATTAAATCCAAGAGTGTTAATCTCTCTGCTAATTTTGCGGTATGCGACGTTACAAAACACGTGTCATGCACTTCATGTAGGTGATTTCCCTAGTAATTTTATGATTTCGTTTGTTTTAGCAGCGAGCTCTTCTTTCCCACTTCTCCATAATCGACAGAAGGCGAAATACAGTACGTGCATAGCACACGTCAGGCAGTTCATCGACTGCACACTCTACAGGTACAAAAACTCATTCACATTTTGCCAGAGATATATTCTTCATTCTATTTCTTTACTTTGCCTTATTACGTGCCATCCAAGGGGTTGGCATTGTTATAAACGGTTGAGAACACGTTGTACACTTCTGGAAATGGAAAAAAGAACACATTGACACCGGTGTGTCAGAC
The DNA here is from genome assembly GCF_023898315.1 of Schistocerca nitens. Classification (NCBI taxonomy): domain Eukaryota; kingdom Metazoa; phylum Arthropoda; class Insecta; order Orthoptera; family Acrididae; genus Schistocerca; species Schistocerca nitens. The sequence continues at coordinate 26,366,943 of NC_064619.1, read as the reverse complement.
CCACCATACTTGCTCCGGACACTGCGAGAGGGCTGTACAAGCAATGATCACACGCACGGCACAGCGGACACACCAGGAACCGCGGTGTTGGCCGTCGAATGGCGCTAGCTGCGCAGCAATTGCGCACCGCCGCCGTCAGTGTCAGCCAGTTTGCCGTGGCATACGGAGCTCCATCGCAGTCTTTAACACTGGTAGCATGCCGCGACAGCGTGGACGTGAACCGTGTGTGCAGTTGACGGACTTTGAGCGAGGGCGTATAGTGGGCATGCAGGAGGCCGGGTGGACGTACTGCCGAATTGCTCAACACGTGGGGCGTGAGGTCTCCACAGTACATCGATGTTGTCGCCAGTGGTCGGCGGAAGGTGCACGTGCCCGTCGACCTGGGACCGGACCGCAGCGACGCACGGATGCACGCCAAGACCGTAGGATTCTACGCAGTGCCGTAGGGGACCGCACCGCCACTTCCCAGCAAATTAGGGACACTGTTGCTCCTGGGGTATCGGCGAGGACCATTCGCAACCGTCTCCATGAAGCTGGGCTACGGTCCCGCACACCGTTAGGCCGTCTTCCGCTCACGCCCCAACATCGTGCAGCCCGCCTCCAGTGGTGTCGCGACAGGCGTGAATGGAGGGACGAATGGAGACGTGTCGTCTTCAGCGATGAGAGTCGCTTCTGCCTTGGTGCCAATGATGGTCGTATGCGTGTTTGGCACCGTGCAGGTGAGCGCCACAATCAGGACTGCATACGACCGAGGCACACAGGGCCCACACCCGGCATCATGGTGTGGGGAGCGATCTCCTACACTGGCCGTACACCACTGGTGATCGTCGAGGGGACACTGAATAGTGCACGGTACATCCAAACCGTCATCGAACCCATCGTTCTACCGTTCCTAGACCGGCAAGGGAACTTGCTGTTCCAACAGGACAATGCACGTCCGCGTGTATCCCGTGCCACCCAACGTGCTGTAGAAGGTGTAAGTCAACTACCCTGGCCAGCAAGATCTCCGGATGTGTCCCCCATTGAGCATGTTTGGGACTGGATGAAGCGTCGTCTCACGCGGTCTGCACGTCCAGCACGAACGCTGGTCCAACTGAGGCGCCAGGTGGAAATGGCATGGCAAGCCGTTCCACAGGACTACATCCAGCATCTCTACGATCGTCTCCATGGGAGAATAGCAGCCTGCATTGCTGCGAAAGTTGGATATACACTGTACTAGTGCCGACATTGTGCATGCTCTGTTGCCTGTGTCTATGTGCCTGTGGTTCTGTCAGTGTGATCATGTGATGTATCTGACCCGAGGAATGTGTCAATAAAGTTTCCCCTTCCTGGGACAATGAATTCACGGTGTTCTTATTTCAATTTTTAGGAGTGTATTTACTGGGTGTTTTGGGTGCATATCAATCCAGTGCTTAGTCGACTGATGATGTTATTCTTCTGTGAGCGGCGCAAAAGAACTAGTGAACGCATTAGAAAAGTTTTTTTTCTTTTAAGAATTAAAAAGATGTTGCAAGATTTGATTTCGTTATTAATTCACACTCGATTAATGTGGTCGCCTACATATAATGTTATTAAGAAGACAACAGACCAGTATCCCTGGCGCAAACATTTTAATTACCTTCCTGACAGCAATAGTAATCGGGAGTACTTAAATGTGACGAAGAAATAGTACCTTGACAACTCTAAAAGAAATATTCCAGATGAAAGTTAATTAATTCCAAGAGTGTTAATCTCTCTGCTAATTTTGCGGTATGCGACGTTACAAAACACGTGTCATGCACTACATGTAGGTGATTTCCCTAGTAATTTTATGATTTCGTTTGTTTTAGCAGCGAGCTCTTCTTTCCCACTTCTCCATAATCGACAGAAGGCGAAATACAGTACGTGCATAGCACACGTCAGGCAGTTCATCGACTGCACACTCTAAAGGCACAAAAACTCATTCACATTTTGCCAGAGATATATTCTTCATTTTATTTCTTTACTTTGCCTTATTACGTGCCATCCAAGGGGTAGGCATTGTTATAAACGGTTGAGAAAACGTTGTACACTCCTGGAAATGGAAAAAAGAACACATTGACACCGGTGTGTCAGACCCACCATACTTGCTCCGGACACTGCGAGAGGGCTGTACAAGCAATGATCACACGCACGGCACAGCGGACACACCAGGAACCACGGTGTTGGCCGTCGAATGGCGCTAGCTGCGCAGCATTTTTGCACCGCCGCCGTCAGTGTCAGCCAGTTTGCCGTGGCATACGGAGCTCCATCGCAGTCTTTAACACTGGTAGCATGCCGCGACAGCGTGGACGTGAACCGTATGTGCAGTTGACGGACTTCGAGCGAGGGCGTATAGTGGGCATGCGGGAGGCTGGGTGGACGTACCGCCGAATTGCTTAACACGTGGGGCGTGAGGTCTCCACAGTACATCGATGTTGTCGCCAGTGGTCGGCGGAAGGTGCACGTGCCCGTCGACCTGGGACCGGACCGCAGCGACGCACGGATGCACGCCAAGACCGTAGGATCCTACGCAGTGCCGTAGGGGACCGCACCGCCACTTCCCAGCAAATTAGGGACACTGTTGCTCCTGGGGTATCGGCGAGGACCATTCGCAACCGTCTCCATGAAGCTGGGCTACGGTCCCGCACACCGTTAGGCCGTCCTCCGCTCACGCCCCAACATCGTGCAGCCCGCCTCCAGTGGTGTCGCGACAGGCGTGAATGGAGGGACGAATGGAGACGTGTCGTCTTCAGCGATGAGAGTCGCTTCTGCCTTGGTGCCAATGATGGTCGTATGCGTGTTTGGCACCGTGCAGGTGAGCGCCACAATCAGGACTGCATACGACCGAGGCACACAGGGCCCACACCCGGCATCATGGTGTGGGGAGCGATCTCCTACACTGGCCGTACACCACTGGTGATCGTCGAGGGGACACTGAATAGTGCACGGTACATCCAAACCGTCATCGAACCCATCGTTCTACCGTTCCTAGACCGGCAAGGGAACTTGCTGTTCCAACAGGACAATGCACGTCCGCGTGTATCCCGTGCCACACAACGTGCTGTAGAAGGTGTAAGTCAACTACCCTGGCCAGCAAGATCTCCGGATGTGTCCCCCATTGAGCATGTTTGGGACTGGATGAAGCGTCGTCTCACGCGGTCTGCACGTCCAGCACGAACGCTGGTCCAACTGAGGCGCCAGGTGGAAATGGCATGGCAAGCCGTTCCACAGGACTACATCCAGCATCTCTACGATCGTCTCCATGGGAGAATAGCAGCCTGCATTGCTGCGAAAGGTGGATATACACTGTACTAGTGCCGACATTGTGCATGCTCTGTTGCCTGTGTCTATGTGCCTGTGGTTCTGTCAGTGTGATCATGTGATGTATCTGACCCGAGGAATGTGTCAATAAAGTTTCCCCTTCCTGGGACAATGAATTCACGGTGTTCTTATTTCAATTTTTAGGAGTGTATTTACTGGGTGTTTTGGGTGCATATCAATCCAGTGCTTAGTCGACTGATGATGTTATTCTTCTGTGAGCGGCGCAAAAGAACTAGTGAACGCATTAGAAAAGTTTTTTTTCTTTTAAGAATTAAAAAGATGTTGCAAGATTTGATTTCGTTATTAATTCACACTCGATTAATGTGGTCGCCTACATATAATGATATTAAGAAGACAACAGACCAGTATCCCTGGCGCAAACATTTTAATTACCTTCCTGACAGCAATAGTAATCGGGAGTACTTAAATGTGACGAAGAAATAGTACCTTGACAACTCTAAAAGAAATATTCCAGATGAAAGTTAATTAATTCCAAGAGTGTTAATCTCTCTGCTAATTTTGCGGTATGCGACGTTACAAAACACGTGTCATGCACTACATGTAGGTGATTTCCCTAGTAATTTTATGATTTCGTTTGTTTTAGCAGCGAGCTCTTCTTTCCCACTTCTCCATAATCGACAGAAGGCGAAATACAGTACGTGCATAGCACACGTCAGGCAGTTCATCGACTGCACACTCTAAAGGCACAAAAACTCATTCACATTTTGCCAGAGATATATTCTTCATTTTATTTCTTTACTTTGCCTTATTACGTGCCATCCAAGGGGTAGGCATTGTTATAAACGGTTGAGAAAACGTTGTACACTCCTGGAAATGGAAAAAAGAACACATTGACACCGGTGTGTCAGACCCACCATACTTGCTCCGGACACTGCGAGAGGGCTGTACAAGCAATGATCACACGCACGGCACAGCGGACACACCAGGAACCACGGTGTTGGCCGTCGAATGGCGCTAGCTGCGCAGCATTTGTGCACCGCCGCCGTCAGTGTCAGCCAGTTTGCCGTGGCATACGGAGCTCCATCGCAGTCTTTAACACTGGTAGCATGCCGCGACAGCGTGGACGTGAACCGTATGTGCAGTTGACGGACTTCGAGCGAGGGCGTATAGTGGGCATGCGGGAGGCTGGGTGGACGTACCGCCGAATTGCTTAACACGTGGGGCGTGAGGTCTCCACAGTACATCGATGTTGTCGCCAGTGGTCGGCGGAAGGTGCACGTGCCCGTCGACCTGGGACCGGACCGCAGCGACGCACGGATGCACGCCAAGACCGTAGGATCCTACGCAGTGCCGTAGGGGACCGCACCGCCACTTCCCAGCAAATTAGGGACACTGTTGCTCCTGGGGTATCGGCGAGGACCATTCGCAACCGTCTCCATGAAGCTGGGCTACGGTCCCGCACACCGTTAGGCCGTCCTCCGCTCACGCCCCAACATCGTGCAGCCCGCCTCCAGTGGTGTCGCGACAGGCGTGAATGGAGGGACGAATGGAGACGTGTCGTCTTCAGCGATGAGAGTCGCTTCTGCCTTGGTGCCAATGATGGTCGTATGCGTGTTTGGCACCGTGCAGGTGAGCGCCACAATCAGGACTGCATACGACCGAGGCACACAGGGCCCACACCCGGCATCATGGTGTGGGGAGCGATCTCCTACACTGGCCGTACACCACTGGTGATCGTCGAGGGGACACTGAATAGTGCACGGTACATCCAAACCGTCATCGAACCCATCGTTCTACCGTTCCTAGACCGGCAAGGGAACTTGCTGTTCCAACAGGACAATGCACGTCCGCGTGTATCCCGTGCCACCCAACGTGCTGTAGAAGGTGTAAGTCAACTACCCTGGCCAGCAAGATCTCCGGATGTGTCCCCCATTGAGCATGTTTGGGACTGGATGAAGCGTCGTCTCACGCGGTCTGCACGTCCAGCACGAACGCTGGTCCAACTGAGGCGCCAGGTGGAAATGGCATGGCAAGCCGTTCCACAGGACTACATCCAGCATCTCTACGATCGTCTCCATGGGAGAATAGCAGCCTGCATTGCTGCGAAAGGTGGATATACACTGTACTAGTGCCGACATTGTGCATGCTCTGTTGCCTGTGTCTATGTGCCTGTGGTTCTGTCAGTGTGATCATGTGATGTATCTGACCCGAGGAATGTGTCAATAAAGTTTCCCCTTCCTGGGACAATGAATTCACGGTGTTCTTATTTCAATTTTTAGGAGTGTATTTACTGGGTGTTTTGGGTGCATATCAATCCAGTGCTTAGTCGACTGATGATGTTATTCTTCTGTGAGCGGCGCAAAAGAACTAGTGAACGCATTAGAAAAGTTTTTTTTCTTTTAAGAATTAAAAAGATGTTGCAAGATTTGATTTCGTTATTAATTCACACTCGATTAATGTGGTCGCCTACATATAATGATATTAAGAAGACAACAGACCAGTATCCCTGGCGCAAACATTTTAATTACCTTCCTGACAGCAATAGTAATCGGGAGTACTTAAATGTGACGAAGAAATAGTACCTTGACAACTCTAAAAGAAATATTCCAGATGAAAGTTAATTAATTCCAAGAGTGTTAATCTCTCTGCTAATTTTGCGGTATGCGACGTTACAAAACACGTGTCATGCACTACATGTAGGTGATTTCCCTAGTAATTTTATGATTTCGTTTGTTTTAGCAGCGAGCTCTTCTTTCCCACTTCTCCATAATCGACAGAAGGCGAAATACAGTACGTGCATAGCACACGTCAGGCAGTTCATCGACTGCACACTCTAAAGGCACAAAAACTCATTCACATTTTGCCAGAGATATATTCTTCATTTTATTTCTTTACTTTGCCTTATTACGTGCCATCCAAGGGGTAGGCATTGTTATAAACGGTTGAGAAAACGTTGTACACTCCTGGAAATGGAAAAAAGAACACATTGACACCGGTGTGTCAGACCCACCATACTTGCTCCGGACACTGCGAGAGGGCTGTACAAGCAATGATCACACGCACGGCACAGCGGACACACCAGGAACCACGGTGTTGGCCGTCGAATGGCGCTAGCTGCGCAGCATTTGTGCACCGCCGCCGTCAGTGTCAGCCAGTTTGCCGTGGCATACGGAGCTCCATCGCAGTCTTTAACACTGGTAGCATGCCGCGACAGCGTGGACGTGAACCGTATGTGCAGTTGACGGACTTCGAGCGAGGGCGTATAGTGGGCATGCGGGAGGCTGGGTGGACGTACCGCCGAATTGCTTAACACGTGGGGCGTGAGGTCTCCACAGTACATCGATGTTGTCGCCAGTGGTCGGCGGAAGGTGCACGTGCCCGTCGACCTGGGACCGGACCGCAGCGACGCACGGATGCACGCCAAGACCGTAGGATCCTACGCAGTGCCGTAGGGGACCGCACCGCCACTTCCCAGCAAATTAGGGACACTGTTGCTCCTGGGGTATCGGCGAGGACCATTCGCAACCGTCTCCATGAAGCTGGGCTACGGTCCCGCACACCGTTAGGCCGTCCTCCGCTCACGCCCCAACATCGTGCAGCCCGCCTCCAGTGGTGTCGCGACAGGCGTGAATGGAGGGACGAATGGAGACGTGTCGTCTTCAGCGATGAGAGTCGCTTCTGCCTTGGTGCCAATGATGGTCGTATGCGTGTTTGGCGCCGTGCAGGTGAGCGCCACAATCAGGACTGCATACGACCGAGGCACACAGGGCCAACACCCGGCATCATGGTGTGGGGAGCGATCTCCTACACTGGCCGTACACCACTGGTGATCGTCGAGGGGACACTGAATAGTGCACGGTACATCCAAACCGTCATCGAACCCATCGTTCTACCATTCCTAGACCGGCAAGGGAACTTGCTGTTCCTACAGGCAAGATCTCCGGATGTGTCCCCCATTGAGCATGTTTGGGACTGGATGAAGCGTCGTCTCACGCGGTCTGCACGTCCAGCACGAACGCTGGTCCAACTGAGGCACCAGGTGGAAATGGCATGGCAAGCCTTTCCACAGGACTACATCCAGCATCTCTACGATCGTCTCCATGGGAGAATAGCAGCCTGCATTGCTGCGAATGGTGGATATACACTGTACTAGTGCCGACACTGTGCATGCTCTGTTGCCTGTGTCTATGTGCCTGTGGTTCTGTCAGTGTGATCATGTGATGTATCTGACCCCAGGAATGTGTCAATAAAGTTTCCCCTTCCTGGGACAATGAATTCACGGTGTTCTTATTTCAATTTCCAGGAGTGTATATACAATTAAGACACATTCACATATAGTTCTATGGTTCTTGTCAGAGTTGCATTCTTCTTCTTCTTTTGCCTTTCTCCGTATCTACTGGGGAGTTGCCCTTGTTTTTTGCGTTGAGGCAAGCGACAGACTGGACACCAAGGGCTTCAAAGTGTGGGAAAGAAAATGGATGAAAATGTGAAAAGGATGCACAATCACCATGGATATCAATTTTTTGTATGCAAGAATGTAGGATGAAATCTTGTGATGTTTGAGCACATGAAAGGGAAAAGTACTATGCAGAAGACTGTTGGAGAGAAAAGTGTGTGCAGAAGCATCTGGAAGATAATGGTGTTATACGGAGGGGGAAGTGCAGTGCAAAGGCACTAGGAGAGGGACATTTGTGGTTGGAAGCACATGAGATAAATCGTATTTGGTAGATATTAGTGCACTGAGTGCATAAATTAGGCACAGCATGGAAGAAAAGGTATGTGCACGCATTAAGAAGGGTAGCATAGGATATTGAAGCCCGGGTAAAAGAATACGACGACAGCGGCGCTGAAGTTAAAGCAAAAGGGCATTGAGGAAGCAGGCCAATGGTGGCAGAGCATAGGGGAGCGAAAGTGACAAAGGCGGTATGCAAGTTCTAAACATTCTGCGTGGTGTCTGTGACTGTTTGATCTATATCGTGTCTCCCTACCACTTTCGCGCAACGACGCTCTGAGCGTGTTTTTTAGGGAATTGACTAGTTTGAACCTGGGACGGACCTGTTGCTGGTATGGAGACGCCAGACCACACATGACATGTAGAATTCAGAAGAGTTCAGTGAGACTAGCGATGATATAACCAAATACTTAATGATTTCAGCGTCAGCTCCACTGCACTCCCTGTAAAAGAATCTTAATACTAACTAAATTTAGTGGAAGGGGTTCAAGGCTTTTTTAGTTACATGGTAAAATAACGTCGAAAAATCAGTTAAGTTTACCATTGGAAATTTTATTCTACTCACAAAACACGGTTTATAAATTGCACTATTGATAAAAGGAAATGTTTTAATACAGGATGGTAAAAACCTTCTGCGTTCAACAGAAATGTGAACGAATATTCCCTGAATGGGTTTCCAAGTTCTACAATGGGTCGAAGGATGACCTATGCTATATCACATCTATAATCTAGGTTTTAATTAAGTTTCACAAAAGAGAAAACTATCAAAATGGTCTACAGTGACCCTCAATTATCTTTAATTACTTATCTAACTTGTCGTAAATTACAGTGGCTGATGTGGCTTCTCAATAATTATATAACAGAAAAATCATCGCGTTTCAGATTTTTACTTCAAGTGGCAAATGTGAACACCATGAGCTTTAATTGACGATCGACACTAGTATTACGCAAAAAGGGGTTGTAACAGATGAGACTTCTGCAATTCTGAGTGAAGCTTTATGCGCTGTTATGTGGCATCGCGTGCGTTCATTACCTTGTCCGTGTTCGTCAGGGGACGCCGGGCAGCACAGCTCCGCACACCTCGCTGTCTCCGAAGCAACTCTCTCCTAACTTATCCTTACTACAATTTACCGAAGTTGGTTTAAAAAAAACTATCTGGCTGTGTTTTCATCTGGCCAATCAGGGTCTCAATGTTAACCTTAAGCTCCGCCTACAAAAATTCTGTCTGTCCAATGAGAAACGCTATACTTTTCGTGGTGGGGCAATGTTTTTAAAGTTTGCAACGTAACAGAGACGCGAAAAAGTCTCACGCTAAAACTTGCAGCTGTTGTGGTCCTTTTAGCGTTATCGTAAAATCTATACTGTTCATCTGGAGGGCTCTAGCTTTTAACATGGGCTGGGGGGTGGTCCTAACGTAACAGAGACGCGAAAAAGTCTCACGCTAAAAACTTGCGGGTGGTGTGGTCGTAGCGGTTAGCTGGCGACGTGGGTGTCCGTCCCTTATCGTAGGGCCTTCTCGCTTAACACGGTTCTGCTCTCGGCTTCTGTTCTCGTTTCTCCTCTCGGAACTGCGTCTGTCTCACGGTGGGAAGGTATGACACGCATTTAGGCATTCTTGTGTTAGTCTGTGGTATTCCATTTGCTCACTCGGTACTCGTATTACTTTGGTTAATTTAATGTCACGATTTATTCGGAGCTATGTGATATACTACTGGATTTGCTTATCATGTCAGGGTTTTCATGGAAGGTGTTGGATTTGCCTGACACCTTACAAACTGCCGTCCAGACGGCGCCCCAGCGTGCGGTACCGTGCCAGCAACAAGAGGCAATGCCATTGGTAGTAGTGGTCGGAGGCGGTTGGTCCTGGCAGTGTTGCAAGGGCATACTAAGCTGAAGATGGATGTCAGTTTTTCCACAGAAAACATATCAGAGCAGATACATGATGCAGACAAATCAGTCACAAGCACCATTGCATGTAAACAAAGTGTAAGTCAAAGAAACAAAAGAGGCCCACACGAAATTGTTGACTGTGTGCGAAGCAAGGACGTCAGCAACAGTTTGAGAGGCGAAATGAATAGATGGAGCAAAAGGCATAAGGCAATAAAAAAAAGGAAATGACGCGACAGTAATTATACATGGAAAGAGAAACACATCATGGATCAATAATCCCTTTTTCCTCACCACCAACTGATGTGTGGCGAATGAGAACAGAAAAGGAACGGAGCAAGAGCCACAAAAACACGGGAACAATATTCAGAACACACGCAAAAGGTTATCCGTGTTGCTTGCCCCGAAGTGATGTATATCACCGACCGACGTATTCCCGCTTTGCACGCGGGGCTAGAAGGTCCCGCCTGTTCCTTCCTCTATCGTTGCGCTGCGGGAGCCTCCTTCTTTTTCGCCAGTGTCGTGTAAGTCGTTGAGAGCGTCACATTGTTGTTTCTCTCAGCGTCTAGTGTACGTGATTCCATCTTGACGCGGCGTTGTTTTGCATCGTGATGTCGTCCGTGGCTCCTAGGAACATTCCACGAACAGGTATCATCTGTTTTGGTTTTGTCAAGTCCATGCATCATGCGCAGCCGAGTCCGTTAGAAACTCATGACTGGCTTGTAAATAAGATCAAGGTCGCTTCACAAAAGGTTCACATGGCTTACTTTGATTGTAAATAGTATGTGTTTTATGTCAAGTTTATAGACCAGCTAAAGGTTCAGAAGCTGCTTTTCAGGCACGGACAAAAAATCCATTTCACTACAGGTAGAGTGTACGGATGTTAGGGTGTTTAACCTTCCACCTCAATTGATGACGGTTTCCTCAAGACCGTCGTGCTTCCATTTCGGGGTATAATGAATACACAGCGGAAGCACTGGTCCAGCCAATATGATTTACAGCGGAGATCGGTCCGTCGACTTGTTGGTCAAATGGCATATTCCTTCTCATTTCGGTATCTGGTAAATATAATTTACACAGTACCAAAATGGATCCGTTTTATTTGTAATGAAAGTGGACACCTCCGTACAAATTGCTCACGTCGTGTCATGGTCTTAAATTCCACTTATGGACAACGTAAAAGTCTAGCAGATGCGGTTCCCGAAATAACAGCTATAGTGCTTCACGACGCTTCTGGGGGGTGGGGGGGTGAGCCACTGCATGATGGTCCTAACGCATCTCCGCAGTAAGCCTCGCGTATGGCCTTTGCAATTGCAGCTTCCGTTCGGCCACCATCTTCACTTCAAAACTTGCGTAGACGAACGCAGTATGGTTCTGTGGTTCTCCGCTCTCCTGAAAAGATGCCGGTGGAGGAGACCTCTCCCTTCCTTAAGTTCAGGCCGGCTGAAAACACGTCGGTTTCTGTTCAAGATACGAAAGCGTCTAGCACTCCCTCCGACCTGACTACAGAGATCGAGACCACCTCTTCGGAATCACATGAGGATAGATGTGCTCCGAAGCTCCGTAGAATACGTACGGACTTTCCAGCCAACCGTAAATCTCTAACGCATTCCCACTCTTCTTCTGTACCCCGAGATGTGGAAAGTATGCCACAAGCCGCTGCTAATCACAACCGGATCGTCCCAAGAGTGCCAGCAACACATGTGGTAACGGTAAAAGACTTACCGTCAGTTTCCATTTCGTTTTATTCCCAGAAAACGCAATGCCGACTTGCGGAAGAGTGGGGTGTATCCTCTGTACACGATACTGAATTTCCGTAGGACGCCTCCACCCCCGTCCACACACACACACACACACACACACACAAACACACACACACACACGCACACACATTGCCGCATGTGGCAGTCGCCTTCCCGCGACGCCGCAACAAACAGCGTTTACAGCAAGAGCTCGCGGCATCACTAATAATGAAAAAACACTAACATAGTAGAAGAGAGGGATCATGTCCTTACATTTAGATTCATCCGTTCAATTTTCCATGGACTGTTAACGGTCATTTGCAATTATTCGACTTCATAGTGTTGGTAATCAATACATGCAGGCCTCTACCTTCATTACCTTGACTATGAACCGAATTACACTATTGGCCATTAAAATTGCTACACCACGAAGATGACGTGGTACAGACGCGAAATTTTACCTACATGAAGACGATTATGTGATATGCAAATGATAAGTTTTTGGGAGCATTCACACTAGGTTGGCGCCGGTGGCGACACCTACAACGTGCTGACATGAGCAAAGTTTCCAACCGATTTCTCACACACAAACAGCAGTTGACCGGCGTTGCCTGGTGAAACGTTGTTGTGATGACTCGTGTAAGGAGGAGAAATGCGGACCATCACGTTTCCGACTTTGATAAAGGTCGAATTGTAGTCTATCGCGATTGCGGTTTATCACACAGCGACATTGCTGCTCGCGTTGATCGAGATCCAATGACTGTTAGCAGAATATGGAATTGGTGGGTTCAGGAGGGTAATACGGAACGCCGTGCTGGATCCCAACAGCCTCGTATCACTAGCAGTCGTGATTACACGCATCTTATCCGCACGGCTGTAACGGATCGTGCAGCCACGTCTCGATCCCTGAGTCAACAGATGGGGACGTTTGCACATCTGCACGAACAGTTCGACGACGAATGCAGCAGCATGGACTATCAGCTCGGAGACCATGGCTGCAGTTACCCTTGACGCTGTATCACAGACAGGAGCACCTGCGATGGTGTACTTAACAACGAACCTGTGTGCACGAATGGCAAAACGTCATTTTTTCAGATGAATCCAGATTCTGTTTACAGCATAATGATGGTCACATCCGTGTTTGGCGACATCGCGGTGAACGCACATTGGAATTGTGTATTCGTCATCTCCATAGTGGCATATCACCCTGCGTGATGGTATGGGGTGCCATTGGTTACACGTCTCGGTCACCTCTTATTCACATCGACGGCACTTTGAACAGTGGACGTTACATTTCAGATGTGTTACGACCCGTGGCTCTACCCTTCATTCGATACCTGCGAAACCCTACATTTCAGCAGGATAATGCACGACCGCATGTTGCAGGTTCTGTACGGGCCTTTCTGGATACAGAAAATGTTCGACTGCTGCCCTGGCCAGCACATTCTCCAGATCTCTCACCAATTGAAAACGTCTGGTCAATGGTGGCCGAGCAACTGATTCGTAACAATACGTCAGGAACTACTCTTGATGAACTGTGATATCATGTTGAAGGTGCATGGGCAGCTGTACCAGTACACGCCATGCAAGCTCTGTTTGACTCAATGCCCAGGCGTATCAAGGCCGTTATTACGGTCAGAGGTGGTTGTTCTGGGTACTGATTTCTCAGGATCTATGCACCCAAATTGCATGAAAATGTTATCACATGTCAGTTCTAGTATAATATATTTGTCCAATGAATCCCCTTTTATCATCTGCATTTCTCCTTGGTGTAGCAATTTTAATGGCCAGTAGTGTACTTCCGAGCTTAGACTTGCGCCACTCCGTCATTTTATTTTCGATTCGGGTGCAGATGCACTATTTTTGCAAGAAGTGTTATTAGAAATTTTTTTCTATTTCCTGGTTTCCTGCTTTCTTTAGTGTGGCTCCTGAGTTATCTACTGATACTGTGTTATTTTACAGAGAAGTTCTTGATAACTGCCGACGAATTGGCTGCTCCTTTTCTGACCTTACTTACATTCTTCTTTATGTCCCTACAGGATCTGGTCGCTCCACAGTTCGTTCGCGTTTTTATAACGAGGCAATAGTTGATTTATTTCGTAAAACTACGCAGAAACTTCTACTAGGCGGAGATTTTAATTGTGTCTTGCGCCTGTGGATGAGACCCTACATTTTAGCTTCAGCAAGGAACTAGACGATTTGGTGCGTTCTTTGAAAATGTGAGATGAGTGGATCAATCAACATCCGACTATCGTCAGGTACACCAATTTACAGCTACTTCCAGCAGCCGACTCGGTCGCTTTTATCTGTTAATAGGCGTGATACCCGCTTGTTTCGTTGATCACTGTGTCGTAGCTGTCACTTCCAATCACGTGGCACAACCGGTAAAACTGTATCCCCGCCCCTGGATGTTGAACACTTCCCACATAAAGGATCCTTCCCTCGAGATTATCGTTCGAGAGATTTCGGCCCCTAGCTTTCGATAGCAGGAGAGTTATCCCTATCTTATGAAATGGTGGCCAGGAAATGCCAAACGTTTGTTCCGGAAACAGTGTTACGGCGCTGAGAAGGCGAGGGATTTCCATCGGATCCAGGAATTTTATTATTCCGTCTTGCGTTAATGATGTGACGGTGCCAGACGTATTCTTTTACAGATTATGTTAAGATGAAACAACTGGAAGGACTCAGGATCAGATCAAAATTCCGCTCCTACCTACAGGATGAACTGACCTCCTTGTATCACTTTGTCCGGTTGCATCGCAAACGAGCCTGTATCACATTCCTTACTCACACCGATGGTCACACACTGACATCTCAGCATCACATTTCCACATCGATCAATAATTACTTTACTGACCTTTATGATGAACCTGCTACTGATGCGATTGCCCCTGAAGGGTTTATTCGTCTCTCCGAATGCGTGGTTACTTCCGCATTAAATAATGACTTTCTAAGTCACTTTACTTTCGATGATACATCGCCTTATTTTTGATTCACCATCAAAAAATCGTCGGTTCTCGACGGTATCCCTAAATAATTTTATGTACGTTTTTGGCCTCGGGTGATTTGATTCCTGATCCCTTCATTTTGGGTAAAATCGTTCTAATTCCGAAGACAACCGGACACCCAGACATTGATAAATTCTTCCCGATCACAGTACTAAATTTAGATTACAAAATTGTTCCTCAGAGGGTTAATAGCCGTTTGTCGATAAGCAGGAGATACATCTCATTGTCCATCAAAGCTGTGTGCCTGTGTGCCTTTATTTCCGTAGTCGAACGCCGCGACGGCATCTCGGTGGCTGTAGCGTCATCTTTTATTGATTTTATAAGGCATTTGATCGGGTCAGCCATAGTTTCTTGATGCAAGTGCTCAAGGCGACCGGTCTCAATCATACTGCATGTTAGGTATTATCCATTCTTTTTATTGGTATTCACGCATCTCTCGTAGTGAATGGACAACTTACTTCCCAGATCACCATCCGACGGGGCTTACTGCAGAGAGCCCTTCCCCATGTCGCTTTTTGTCTTTTCGTCACAACCTCTGCTTCTCCGTACTGCTGATGAATTAAGTGGGTGGAAGACATTAGGAGAAACCTGCACGGTACCAGCGTACACGGATGATGTTATGGTATTAGTATCTCATGTCGATGATACATCGTTGCTCAAGGACATGTTGGATTCCTTTTGTTCTCTCTCTGGGGCCCGCATTAATGAACGCAAACGTACCCTATCACCCTAGCAGGATTGTCAACACGTTGTCATTCCATTGCCAACGGTCGTTGCTCTCCGCAAATAGTTGGCAATTACCGCCGATCCCTGTCCAATGAAAATGACTGCACCCAATTGCCAGGAGGTGACAAATCAAATTGAAGGGAAATTCGTGAACGCCGTTTCGCTAGTCTTCTTCACAAAGTGCGAATCCTAGATGCCTTGAAAGGTCCCCTTCAAAAAATTAAAAATGACAGTGCTGAAAAACCTCTTACGTTGTTTGGTTTTCAAACAGCTAAGCAAAACTGAACGTACTCAGACAGTTCTCTCTTTACTAATTCTAATCATCACTAAACTGACGCACAATATTTTTAGCGCAACGCAATCTGACTTTCAATAATCCCTACAAAAGAATGGCCCTGACTAACAATAACCTATACCCTTAATGAACCACTTCCCTCACAAAAATCTTCGTTACTTGAACTACTGCAATACAGCGAGCGCCAATACTGCCAGGTAAATAAAAGATTCTAACTGCTGAAGGCACTAACTACTGATAGGCATAGTCAGCAAATGAAATATTTTGATAGAGAACAAACAATGTATTTACCTTAATAATGTTCAACAGTCATCATATACAGGGCGAGTCACCTAACGTTACCGCTGGATATATTTCGTAAACCACATCAAATACTGACGAATCGATTCCACAGACCGAACGTGAAAAGAGGGGCTAGTGTAATTGCTTACTACAAACCATAAAAAAAATGCACGGACGTATGTCTTTTAACACAAACCTACGTTTTTTTAAATGGAGCCCCGTTAGTTTTGTTAGCACATCTGAACATATAAACAAATACGTAATCAGTGCCGTTTGTTGCATTGTAAAATGTTAATTACATCCGGAGATATTGTAACCTAAAGTTGACGCTTGAAACATTGTCCTCACTTCATTGCAGGGTCCCAAACAGCTGCTACATACATCGCGTTTCTACAGAATGATCTGCCAACGTTGCTCGAAAATGTCCCACTGGAAACGCGTCGACGTATGTGGTATCAGCATGATGGTGCACCTGCACATTCCGCAATTAACACTAGGCTGACCTTTGACAGGATGTTCGACGGGCGTTTCATAGGACGTGGAGGACGCATAAATTGGCCAGCACGTTCTCCTCATCTTACACCTCTGTACTTCTTTTTGTGGGGTACGTTAAAGGAGAATGTGTACTGTGATGTGCCTACAACCCCAGAGGATATGAAACAACGTATTGTGGCAGCCTGCGGCGACATTACACCAGATGTACTGTGGCGTGTACGACATTCATTACGCCAGAGAATTGCAATTGTGTGCAGCAAATGATGGCCACCACATTGAACATCTATTGGCCTGACATGTCGGGACACACTCTATTCCACTCCGTAATTGAAAACGGAAACCACGTGTGTACGTGTACCTCACCCCTCGTGGTAATGTACATGTGCGTCAGTGAAAAAGACCAATAAAAAGGTGTTAGCATGTGGATGTAACGTGCTGTTCCAGTCTCTTCTGTACCTAAGGACCATCACCGTTCCCTTTGGATCCCTACGTAATTCGGTGCTCTCCGATACACACGATCGAACAGCGGAGGAGTGGTACTCAAGCGTCAACTTTAGATTACAATATCTCCGGATGTAATTAACATTTTACAATACAACAAACCGCACTGATTAGGTATTTGTTTATATGTTCAGATGTGATAACAAAACTAACGGGGCTCCATTTAAAGAAACGTAGGTTTGTGTTAAAAAACATACTTCCGTGCATTTTTTTATGGTTTGTAGTAACCAATTACACTAGCTCCTCTCCTCACGTTCGGTCTGTGGAATCGATTCGTCAGTATTTGATGTGGTTTACGAAATATATCCAGCGGGAATGTTAGGTGACTCACCCTGTATATCAATTCATGACCACCGTCTTTACAAATTTCCTTTTCCTGGCGGACACACGTCCAGATCGTCCGCTTACAGTAACCTCTCAAAACTCTGGCATATCTCTCCCCATATCCACCACTGCTGGCGGCTCACCTCCAACTCCACAACGCTATGCGCTGTTCAATTCAACTGCTCAGCATACAATAGCGAATATTCCAAGAGTGCCAACCAGCCACAGACTGCACACAGCACAGTCAGCGATTTTCATACAGAGCGCTACGTGGCGTTACCAACATAAAAACCTAAACAGTATACTTACAGCGTTCATCAGCATAGTGTACTACGTTGCAGAAACATTTCCGCTCCCCGCAGTGATTGCGCGCATATTGATGCAAACACCTGGTCGTTTTCTTTGGAAAAGTCATACTTTCCGACTTCGGTAAGAAGTGGTTGCAAGGCCCCGTCCCCTTGGGAGTTTGGGACTTTACAATATCAAAGTAAAGGCTTGAGTATCATTTATACGGGGTACTGTTTTAACCTGTACTCGAGCTGCTCATTCTACTACATCTCGCTTATTTACATGTCTTCGACCGGCCAGTCTTACTCCGCCTGTCGATATTGGCTCCATCAACTCTAAATTACGGCACGTAAGTGGAATTTATATTATAATAAGTTTTCTGGGAGCTGACATTTTATCTGTGACACAGGCTACCATTATATCCTTTTATATCCTTGCTTTCGTATCGTGGAGTACAATCGTCCCTCTCCCCAGCTGAAGAGGCCGCGCCATTGGTATTCAGGAAAACCGTGTGGTTTCACTGTCGGCTTCCTATATTCCCGATGCAAATCTCTTCTTCGTGGTATACCATCTTTCAAAATCTGATCCCGTCCAACGAACGCCTCCATCGCATTGGTCTTAGTCCGACTGCTCTTTGCAATAGTGCCACTGGATTCGCCAACAACTGGCTTTCCTTAAACGATCAGCTCAAGCTGCTTTTTCGGTGAACTGCTTCCGTGCCCAGGTTTTTCCGTTTATCCTCGGACAAACACTAATTCAGTCGTATGGCTTCTCGGACACTATGTAATCAGGAGTGACAACGATCCGAACCCCCCCCCCCACCTTATTTTTTTGCCAATTTGTGGTGAAGCCTCATTGGAAGTGGAAGAGGCTTCGCCGTTATCTTGATGTACAGGGTGTTTCAAAAATGACCAGTATATTTGAAACGGCAATAAAAACTAAACGAGCAGCGATAGAAATACACCGTTTGTTGCAATATGCTTGGGACAACAGTACATTTTCAGGCGGACAAACTTTCGAAATTACAGTAGTTACAATTTTCAACAACAGATGGCTCTGCAGGTGATGTGAAAGATATAGAAGACAACGCAGTCTGTGGGTGCGCCATTCTGTACGTCGTCTTTCTGCTGTAAGCGTGTGCTGTTCACAACGTGCAAGTGTGCTGTAGACAACATGGTTTATTCCTTAGAACAGAGGATTTTTCTGGTGTTGGAATTCCACCGCCTAGAACACAGTGTTGTTGCAACAAGACGAAGTTTTCAACGGAGGTTTAATGTAACCAAAGGACCGAAAAGCGATACAATAAAGGATCTGTTAGAAAAATTTCAACGGACTGAGAACGTGACGGATGATCGTGCTGGAAAGGTAGGGCGACCGCATACGGCAACCACAGAGGGCAACGCGCAGCTAGTGCAGCAGGTGATCCAACAGCGGCCTCGGGTTTCCGTTCGCCGTGTTGCAGCTGCGGTCCAAATGACGCCAACGTCCACGTATCGTCTCATGCGCCAGAGTTTACACCTCTATCCATACAAAATTCAAACGCGGCAACCCCTCAGCACCGCTACCATTGCTGCACGAGAGACATTCGCTAACGATATAGTGCACAGGATTGATGACGGCGATATGCATGTGGGCAGCATTTGGTTTACTGACGAAGCTTATTTTTACCTGGATGGCTTCGTCAATAAACAGAACTGGCGCATATGGGGAACCGAAAAGCCCCATGTGGCAGTCCCATCGTCCCTGCATCCTCAAAAAGTACTGGTCTGGGCCGCCATGTCTTCCAAAGGAATCATTGGCCCATTTTTCAGATCCGAAACGATTACTGCATCACGCTATCTGGACATTCTTCGTGAATTTGTGGCGGTACAAACTGCCTTAGACGACACTGCGAACACCTCGTGGGTTATGCAAGATGGTGCCCGGCCACATCGCACGGCCGACGTCTTTAATTTACTGAATGAATATTTCGATGATCGTGTGATTGCTTTGGGCTATCCGAAACATACAGGAGGCGGCGTGGATTGGCCTCCCTATTCGCCAGACATGAACCCCTGTGACTTCTTTCTGTGGGGACACTTGAAAGACCAGGTGTACCGCCAGAATCCAGAAACAATTGAACAGCTGAAGCAGTACATCTCATCTGCATGTGAAGCCATTCCGCCAGACACGTTGTCAAAGGTTTCGGGTAATTTCATTCAGAGACTACGCCATATTATTGCTACGCATGGTGGATATGTGGAAAATATCGTACTATAGTGTGTCCCAGACCGCAGCGCCATCTGTTGTTGAAAATTGTAACTACTGCAATTTCGAAAGTTTGTCTGCCTGAAAATGTACTGTTGTCCCAAGCATATTGCAACAAACGGTGTATTTCTATCACTGCTCGTTTAGTTTTTATTGCCGTTACAAATATACCGGTCATTTTTGAAACACCCTGTATTTTCAAATATGTTGGACCTTGACTTTAATCCTCTCTGGAGCCTTCTCTCTACAGAAAAAAATTGTTTTCTTTTTGAGTCCAGGAATTGTTGAATTTTTGTCTAACAAGTTTTCTTTTCATCAACGAAGTTAATGAAAACATAAAAACAAACAAAAACGTGAAATGAAAAGACTCACTCTAGTATCGTGTCCATGTCAGGGACCAGCACAGTGACATGAGCGGGTGAGGGATTCATCGCGGCCAAAACTCCAGTTTCGACATCTGCCCACCTTGTCTCCACCCGGCCTGAAGTTGACTGTGTCAGTTCATTCCTGCAGAAAAAAGAAAAAAAAATGGCGAAGTGGTAAACGTAAAAACAGCGAGGTGAAGCAGTGGTTAGCACACTGGACTCGCATTCGGGAGAACGAGGTCCAAACACTCGTCCAGCCATCTAGATTTAGTTTCTCCGTGATCTCCTTAAATCGCTCGAGGCAAATTCCAGGATGATTCCTTGAAAGAGCACGGCCGATTTCATTCCCCATCCTTGACACAATCCGAGCGTGTGTTCCAACTCAAATGACCTAATCTTTGTTCCTTCCTTGCTGTATGGCAGACGAGAAAAGAGGAGAGGACATATATCGAAAGCAAAACTTTATCCTCTTCGCCATTTAACCTGTCTGCTGCGCGTGATCACAAGTACGCTGTCCAGGTTCATGGAAAAAACGAAAATTTATTGTACACCGTTTCCACGTAAGTATTGCACACAGATTCCACATAAGTATTATGAACAATGAAATTAAAGAAAGGGTGGTTCCTC
This sequence comes from Schistocerca nitens, assembly GCF_023898315.1. Lineage (NCBI taxonomy): Eukaryota > Metazoa > Arthropoda > Insecta > Orthoptera > Acrididae > Schistocerca > Schistocerca nitens. The sequence continues at coordinate 26,346,142 of NC_064619.1, read as the reverse complement.
AATAGGTGAAACAAAATTCAGCAGGCCGGAGTGGCCGTGCGGTTCTAGGCGCTGCAGTATGGAACCTAGCGACCACTACGGTCGCAGGTTCGAAACTTGCCTCGGGCATGGATGTGTGTGATGTCCTTAGGTTAGTTAGGTTTAATTAGTTGTAAGTTCTAGGCGACTGATGACCTCAGAAGTCTAATAGTGCTCAGAGCCATTTGAACCAACCAAAGAAAGTGGAAGCTACTCCTTCAGTAAAAGAAACAAGATTAATTATGGCTCCTAAATTATGTAGCTACACAGAGTTCCAGAATCATGAACTGAATATGTACATTCCGTGACACATGAAAGTGTTACACACGCTTCAGTGAACACAATTTTGAAGTATTAAGAGCTTTACGATAAAAACTGTGGGTTAAGTCTTTTTCAGTCACATTCTTCTTAATTAACAGAGGCTTGAAGTCCTAATAACTTTAGGTCAAACAGGGAAAATAAGTTTCGCACTTCCGGTTTACAGCTAAGGTCCATATCGATGCTACAGTCAAGAAGAACAAACACTTAACAGCACTTCAGCTGTCGGCACATGGACCGTGCTTATTGTGCGTGCCGAGGTCAACGTGTTTCTGTACGTTCAGTAACGACGCGACTTGTGCGTACGGTACATAAATAAAAACTTCAATGTCCGGAAACAAGTTACTAGGCCAAAACTAAAATACTATTTCCAGTTAAGGACAACAGGCTTATAAAAATCCATTTCACACAATGTGATTGAAATTTACATAATCTTCCGCACAAGACAAAAATTACTTCATAATTTAGAATTTTCAGGTCATTCTCGATGGATCACTCTTCCCATTCAGTAGCAGAAACAAAACTTGAAGTAGGAGGATGTAAAGTATTTTACTGCAAGCATTGCGAGGTGTCTTGTAGATAAAGGCAAAGGACCAAACTCACTCCTCTGAATGAACGCATTTATATTTACATAAAAAGAAAAATTATAGCATGCGCTTTTATTAAACAAATAAGAAAACATCAGAACCTATTAGAAAAAGTGAAGATTAGTTTTAAAAAATTGCACGCATTGAGACGGGAACCACCAACACATAACATAAACGTTTACAGTTTCTCAGGCTACTAACTGCGCTACAACTACCCCAGCTGATGTCAGACCATAGTCTACGTGTTACCATATTATCAAGCTTTGATCGTCGATATTTATTAACTGACATTTAATTGTAACCAGTAATATCTGGAACAATGCCTTTTTGGTGGATCCTCCATGTGCCATGGCCTTAAAACGGCATACTTCTATAACGTCCATATTACAATTATTCCATAACCACGAATATGACGTTTCCCGCCATTTCATTTCGACAGATCATGACTCTGCTGGTGCTCAGAAACGGCCTGTATACGTATGAACTTCAACTGAAAGCCAGTGCAGTGCCTCTTGACTCTTTACTAAAGAGAGATGGCGTGCATGTAACGTAGGTGGCGTTCATGTACCTTACTGGTCTACGTTGAAACGCACATTCGGCATATCTGACATGCTAGATACTGCTCTGCGCGTTCGGAAATACTCCCCAACGGGCTGTTCCACGCTATGACGACAGAAACTCGGTACGCTGAAAACTAAACGCTTGAATGCACGATTGGTCTACCGGCAGCTTTTGGTGTACTTCACTGAATGAGTATTGAGAGCAAACAATAATGAAATGTCTAAGTACGACAGGGATAGAAACTTCCAAAAGGACACTATCTTTCCAGCTAGAAGAACAACAGTACAATTATACCAAATCAACCATATCAGCTGAAGAGGCGGTGAGCTCTCCAGAAGTCAATGGCCCAGTCCTTAGGGTGACGTAGTGAATATCTTCAAGTTGCTGGCTGCGACGGAAATGCACACCAGACCTCATGCAGAGGCCTCAATAACCGCCTTACGAATGGATACTTGCAGAGTTACACTAAAGTGCCAAAGAATAAGGTATAGCCATGCGTATTCAAGTCAGAGAAATGTCAACAGGCAGAAAACGCCGCTGCGTTTGGCAACGCCTATATAACACAACAAGCGTCTGGCGCAATTGTTAGATCGGTTACTGCTGCTACAATGACAAGTTATCCAGATTTATGTGAATTTCGAACATGGTGCTATAGTCGGCGCACGAGCAATGGGAAACAGCATCCCCGAGGCAGTGATGTAGTACGGATTTTCCATTACGACCATTTCATGAGTGCACTGTGAATGTCAGGAATTCGGTAAAACATCAAATCTCCGACAGAGCTGCGGCCGGGAAAAGATCCTGCGAGAACGGGACGAACAACGACTGAAGAGAATCGTTGAACGTCTCTGAAGTGCATCACTTCCGCAAATTGCAGCACATTTCAATGCTGGACCATCAACAAGTCTCAGCGTGCGAACCATTCAACGAAACATCAGCGATATGGGCTTTCAGAGCCGAAGGCCCAGTCGTGTAACCTTTATGACAGTACGGCAAAATGCTCTGAGCCTCGCCTGGGTCCGTCAAAACATTTGACTGTTGATGACTGAAATCATGTTGCCAGGTTGGACTAGTCCCGTTTAAAATAGTGTCTAGCGGATGGACGTGTGCCGGTTTGAAGACAACCTCATGAATCCATGGACACTGCACGTCAACAGGAGACTGCAAACGCTGGTAGAGGCTCTGTAACGGTGTGGGGTACGTGCTGTTGGAGTGTTAAGGAACCCCTTATGCGTCTAGATACGACTCTGACAGGTGACACGTACGTAAGCATCCTGTCTGATCACCTGCATCCATTCATGTCCATTGTGCATTCCGACGGACTTGGGCAATTCCAGCAGGACAATACGATTCCCCAAACGTTCGGAATTGCTACAGAGTAGCTCTGAGAAGCCTCTTCTGATTTTAAACAATTCCCCTGGCCACCATACTAACCAGCCCTGACAATTATTGAGTATATCTGGGATGCCTTACGACATGCTGTTCACTCACAGTGTTGGAGTTGTTGCTGTATGTACTTGGTTCAAATGGCTCTGAGCACTATGGGACTTAACTTCTGAGGTCATCAGTCCCCTAGAACTTAGAACTACTTAAAACTAACTAAGCTAAGGACATCACTCACATCCATGCCCGAAGCAGGATTCGAACCTGCGACCGTAGCGGTCGCGCGGTTCCAGACTGTAGCGCCTAGAACCGCTCCGCCACTTCGGCCGGCTATGTACTTGGATTTACCAAAAAGTAAACTAGTAATGGTGTACCACTCGAAGCAATGTGACACTCCAGAAGAATAGTAAGAGTAAATAGCGTGTAACCGACAGGGACCAGAAACGAATGTGAAGTCTTACGAAAGAGTAACGCGTTTCAAACCGACAGGAGCAGCTGTTGCCAGTGAATGCAGATTCTTCGTAAACAGTTCTGAGCGAGCATTGTGAAGGGAACTAAGTACAGTGTTCAAATACAGACGAATATCTCTCGTAAGACCATTGTTCATTTCGGTACATGAATCTACACATCTTCAGTGGAACGTTACAGAGAAACTAGACACAAGCTGAGTGGAGGAATATGGTGCAGTCGGATGAGTCACGATTATCCTTCATTTTAAATGATATGTACTGTCGAGTGCACCGACATCTTCATAGTGAAAATTTTAAGAACACAACCGTCTTCTACGGTGAGAACGACTGTGTTCGCCAGACTGCACGCATGTTCCTGATTTGTTCAGCTTTCAGTTACCTTACCACATCTCGACTTCCCCGCTAAATCGTCTGTGCTTAATCCCATAGGAGCTTCTGGGGGTCTATCACAATCACTACCGCAGTTCCTATCCCACATAGCTTCACTGTATCTCTACGCCAACTCATTGACAGTGGCGCAACACAGCTGGCAGTTTCCGATTTCTTTATGTTGTTCCACCACACCATGATATCTGGCAAGTTCCAATGAATGTGAAATGCAAACATTGATTTCCGAGCTGATTGACGACCGAAGTGAGAGCGGAAAGTGCCCAAAGCTATAATTCGTCCGAACAACTCTCACGAGCGATGAATCGATTTACAAATGATAGCCATAACTCTTTTCAGGCCCAATACACACAAGCGCTGAGATATCAAGTATCTGTTCGTGTATAGCACCGGCCATTCGCATGGGTACGCTTAACACACTACAAAAGTTTATTATTCCGGTATTGGCTGCATTGGATGGAAATTCCATTATTTCTCAGCATTAATACATTCTGTTATTTGGTGTTTGCTGCAGTTTTCTAATTTATTCAGTTTATGTATTTACGCAGGGGCCCTGGGACCATCTCAGCCAAAGAAATGTCTTAAGTAGCCAAGTCTCTTTACACAAAATTGAGACATTTTCTGACACAAAATATCAGAAAACATAAATTTAGCAATACAATACCCACAAGTCATCCAACACAATGAAAAACTTTACTATTTTAAGTAACTCCCGCCCAAAATAAAGACATTGTACCACAAACAAACCTTTTACTTTTATGAACTAATTGGATACGTAAGAGTTTAGGCTAAGGGCAATCTGCCCACAGTTGAATAACTGCCGCTAGTCGACAATGAGTCGCTGGAATATAATTATTAACGATGATAGTGGTTGGAAATTAAAAAATATATATATATATATAAAACAAGATGTAGAACTAGCGTAGTTTTGTTTGTAAACACCCCTCTGATGTTACGATCCGAGATAGTGCCACCTTCTAAGATACCCTAAGGATGTATATTATTTATCAAAATGAGCGCACTGCGTTAAACCAAAACGTCAGACGTAAGCTTCACCTCAATTGCAAAAAAGACAACATCCAGCAAAAATTTTAGTAAATTCGTTCATCTCTCTCCCTTCTCTCGTCCCCCCTCTCTCTCTCTCTCTCTCTCTCTCTCTCTCTCTCTCTCTCTCACTCACACACACACACACACACACACACACACACACACACACGTGTACACACATAAAACACTGTATGTCTCAGAAACATATTACGCAAGTTCGTCTCTCTCCATTGACCCGTCCCCTCCCTCTGTCTCTCCCACACACACACATATACACACTGTACATCTCAGAAACATATTACGCACGCAACTCCAGATCTGAGTGCAGCTGTGGAGTGGATGAATTACAGAGAAGTCCTTGGCAGCTTGAGCGCCACATAATTGAAATCTCCACAAAGAGTGTTAGATTTCACGGCACAACTGCCCCGCAGAGTGAACAATTATACATATGCAGTCTGTTACAATGTAATTCAGGAACTGTGTGTTTTATCGAAACACAGTTATTTTACGAAAGCTTTGTTTTATTTTCTTTGGACCACTTTTTCAACTAGAGGTGTGGGTGTTTGATTTCTGTAATCATGTGGTATAGAGACCTATTCAACAGCCACAGCTCGAATCGTTTACTGAACTGCTCGAACTCTGAAATTTTAGTAGAATTCTTTAAAAATTGTGTTATGCACGCCGGTTCTATCAAGATTGCCTACTTTGAATTCTGTTTTTTGTGGGTTTATAAAATTGATGTCATTATACACGGTAGGTAACATTTGTCATGTTAATTATTCTTTGTTTTGTGGGATTATACTGACTCACTAGATGTTGCACAATTTCAGTCAACATGAAAGAGACCTGATAAACGAAATTTTTAAATAATCTACATTTAAAAGTTCAAGCGACTTGCTCCACGTCTCAAGCTTTTAGGAAACAATGATTAATCTTACATGTTTGCATTAAATTGTTGAAATGAGTGTTGTAAAATCCCATTCCTATATCCGTTTGTAAATGATTAGGGATTCTATTTCTTCTTCGGTGTATTTTTCGGAGTATATCAGCAACCTCAGCACCAGTAACATCACCCACGGATATCTAGAGCACACAAAAATTACTGTCAATAACTATTTATAGTTTGAATTGCGCATGAAAAATGCAATCAGGTCAACGAAACTGGCTTATTGAAGTTCATCAATTCCTTTGTCATAACCACTACCTTCGGATAAATTTTATACACTGCACAATGCCGTTCTTCACCTTTTTCCACATGCATGCTGATCACAAAGAAGTCAGAAACATGACCCAGACATTATCAGAAAAATACATCAAACAATAAGATACTCTTTATATACTGTAGTAAAGAGGGAAGGGAAAAATCAAACAAAAATATTTCGATATAAATTCTATTAAGATACCATTGAATTTCTTTAATTGTTCAACAGCAATGTCCATTACTGTGGTTGGCGTCCAAAAAAGTTACATTCATGTCATTTTTCAAAAAGAAGCTCCATTCTCCTCATTGTCATCAAACAGGAAATATGCAAGTGACAATGAATCACAACTGATCCAACAAATTCACATTCAGCATTCAGTAATTAATATTTGTCTACACATACAGGGTGTTTCAAAAATGACCGGTATATTTGAAACGGCAATAAAAACTAAACGAGAAGCGATAGAAATACACCGTTTGTTGCAATATGCTTGGGACAACAGTACATTTTCAGGCGGACAAACTTTCGAAATTACAGTAGTTACAATTTTCAACAACATATGGCGCTGCAAGTGATGTGAAAAATATAGAAGACAACGCAGTCTGTGGGTGCGCCATCCTGTACGTCGTCTTTCTGCTGTTAGCGTGTGCTGTTCACAACGTGCAAGTGTGCTGTAGACAACATGGTTTATTCCTTAGAACAGAGGATTTTTCTGGTGTTGGAATTCCACCGCCTAGAACACAGTGTTGTTGTAACAAGACGACGTTTTCAACGGAGGTTTAATGTAACCAAAGGACCGAAAAGCGATACAATAAAGGATCTGTTTGAAACATTTCAACGGACTGGGAACGTGACGGATGAACGTGCTGGAAAGGTAGGGCGACCGCGTACGGCAACCACAGAGGGCAACGCGCAGCTAGTGCAGCAGGTGATCCAACAGCGGCCTCGGGTTTCCGTTCGCCGTGTTGCAGCTGCGGTCCAAATGACGCCAACATCCACGTATCGTCTCGTGCGCCAGAGTTTACACCCCTCTCCATACAAAATTCAAACGCGGCAACCCCTCAGCGCCGCTACCATTGCTGCACGAGAGACATTCGCTAACGATATAGTGCACAGGATTGATGACGGCGATATGCATGTGGGCAGCATTTGGTTTACTGACGAAGATTATTTTTACCTGGGCGGCTTCGTCAATAAACAGAACTGGCGCATATGGGGAACCGAAAAGCCCCATGTTGTAGTCCCATAGTCCCTGCATCCTCAAAAAGTACTGGTCTGGGCCGCCATTTCTTCGAAAGGAATCATTGGCCCATTTTTCAGATCCGAAACGATTACTGCATCACGCTATCTGGACATTCTTCGTGAATTTGTGGCGGTACAAACTACCTTAGACGACACTGCAAGACACTGCAAGATGGTGCCCGGCCACATCACACGGCCGACGTCTTTAATTTCCTGAATGAATATTTCGATAATCGTGTGATTGCTTTGGGCTATCCGAAACATACAGGAGGCGGCGTGGATTGGCCTCCCTATTCGCCAGACATGAACCCCTGTGACTTCTTTCTGTGGGGACACTTGAAAGACCAGGTGTACCGCCAGAACCCAGAAGCAATTGAACAGCTGAAGCAGGACATCTCATCTGCATGTGAAGCCATTCCGCCAGACACGTTGTCAAAGGTTTCGGGTAGTTTCATTCAGAGACTACACCATATTATTGCTACGTATGGTGGATATGTGGAAAATATAGTACTATAGAGTTTCCCAGACCGCAGCGCCATCTGTTGTTGAAAATTGTAACTACTGTAATTTCGAAAGTTTGTCTGCCTGAAAATGTACTGTTGTCCCAAGCATATTGCAACAAACGGTGTATTTCTATCGCTGCTCGTTTAGTTTTTATTGCCGTTACAAATATACCGGTCATTTTTGAAACACCCTGTATTTTCAGTCAGTGAGCGGAAAGTAAGGGACAGTTCTTGTGTACACTAAAGATCCAAGATGGCGCATATCCGATCACACAGTGATGAGATCACTTCTAGTTGTACTTCCCAAATTTAGAAGCAGGTGTCGTTGTTGGAGAAACTACGAGACTCCTTTCTTTCACAAACTTCCGTATGTGCAATGTTTCTTACACAATCAAATCTGCGATATATGGGTGTAATTTGTGTCAAATTGGTGTAAGAAGTCGTCTCCGTAGCAGAACCACGAACAAGCACACAGTATCCTAATGTATTTTTCGGAAACCTTTTCTTTCTGCATTTCAATCCTCTTATTAGTGACATGCGATATGAGTGATTCTTTCTCTCGTCGCTAGCAACTGCTGTAATGTATAAGGCACTTCTGGAACTTTATATGGCTCTTGAGCTATTTTAATCCCAGCCCTCTTACTTCGTATTAGAACTGAAAATAGTAGTATATTTCGTAAACGTGCATTTATTGTTTGTGATAAAGTGAACTAAATAGTTCTCATAAGGATATTTAGAGTAATCCAGATATAATTTCAATTCTAGAGCGGTGTACTGAATTTAGCTTGACACGTCTACGAACTAACTTCTGGGACAATACATACAATTAAATCCCAACGACGGAATGCTTCAGTCAGGTTTAGATGTCCATGGTAATTTTTGCTCTTTCTAATACACTCGTATTTCTGACACTTCCCAGTATATTTTCTCGAGCATAATTGTCGATTTTTTGGGTGCTTTATCTGAGATAATACATTTATTATCTTGTCTGCTGCGAATCGGCTCAAGTTCATGGCGACTATTTAAAATTATATTCCTTTAATCCTCTGCGATCCAAGTACTACACGGAGCGATATACAGAGAAAGAAATGTCCATCACCATGAACTAATTCCTTTAGTTCATTTCTCGTTTCCCAACCAGCATTCAGCAATGAGACTGTATCACTTAGCACAAAAGATGCTAATCCTTCCATTAGTGCAGCAGTTTTTTGGTTGTGCACTTGATCAATATTTTTTGATTCTGTCAAATTAGAATTTCGGTAAACAAAAGAAAGGAGAATTTTTACTTAATGCGATGTTAGCAGCTTTCTTTACTGCTGATCCATCGACAAGTCTTCCTCCAATACACAGGTAATGACTGCATGGCGGAAGGTGTTTCCATATCGGAATATTTCTGCGTGAGAAACGGATTGACCGCGCTGCATAAGCAACGTCATGTTCTTCACACGCTGCTCCTAACGGAATAGCTTATACATCATTTTAGTTGTTCCACCACTCTGGTACTGATCCACATAAAGGGTAGCAAGATAAATTATATATTAGTAGAGTATCTGAGAAGAAATCCACATTGCTTCTTGTTCGTCCTTTGAATTCCATTTGATGAATGCTGTCCTAGAATCGAATCCATGTTCTCGTATATTACTTCCTGGAAACCAGAAGAGTGGTTAGTCCGTTTCAGGATTACTTAACGTTTTATTTTATTTTATGCAATTAACAAATGATCTGCCACCTAGTTTCTAAGACAGGCCTTGTTTTCACAATATTAAGTTTTACATAATGTAACGTCTTGGGGTGTAATGCTGGATGAGCGTATCGAAGTAAGGATGGGATTCTCAGTTGATCACCAAAGAGATCTGGGTACACCCACCAGAAAGCAAGATGCCTGTCTAAAACTGTTTTATAATAAAAAACATTTTTTGTTCACAGAATACAATGCTTGATGCTTCGAAGTTCAAGCAACTAGTCTGCACATGGCTGGCAGAAGCATACGACTGTGGAATGCACAGGTCAGTATTCAGCGTGCAGCTGGCAGCATGTTAGCTTGACAGCAGTTATATGACAAAGTTAGTTACCACATGCGCATTAGATCTGAGCCACATCCACACCATTTGAGTGCACATGCAGCTTCCAGGAGACAATTGACAAGGCACCTATCATAGACATAACACAGAGGACGCATCTACTAGCTTTGTTCATGGTTCCTGAAGTAGTGCTTTATCTGAAAACTACTTTGAGCAGTTAAACAGAGAACCGACTCGTGGCGATAACATATTAGACCTTCTGGTGACAAACAGACCCGAACTATCTGAAACAGTTAACGCAGAACAGGGAATCAGCCATCATAAAGCGGTTACTGCATCGATGCCTTCAGCCGTAAATAGAAATATTTAAAAAGGTACGAAGATTTTTCTGTTTAGCAAAAGTGACGAAAAGCAGATTTCAGAGTACCTGACAGCCCAACACAAAATTTTTATCTCAAGTCCTGATAGTGTTGAGGTTCAGTGACAAAGTTAAAAACCATCGTACAATATGCGTTAGATGAGTATGTGCCAAGCAAGATCGTAAGAGATGGAAAAGAGTCACCGTGGTACAACAACCGAGTTAGAAAACAGCTGCGGAAGCAAAGGGAACTTCACAGCAAACATAAACATAGCCAAAGCCTTGCAGACAAACAAAAATTACGCGAAGCGAAATGTAGTGTGAGGAGGGCTATGCGAGAGGCGTTCAATGAATTCGAAAGTAAAGTTCTATGTACTGACTTGGCAGAAAATCATAAGAAATTTAGGTCTTATGTCAAAGCGGTAGGTGGATCAAAACAAAATGTCCAGACACTCTGCGACCAAAATGGTACTGAAACAGAGGATGACAGACTAAAGGCCGAAATACTTAATGTCTTTTTCCAAAGCTGTTTCACAGAGGAAGGCTGCACAGTAGTTCCATCTCTAGATTGTCGCACAGATGACAAAATGGTAGATATCGAAATAGACGACAGAGGCATTGAGAAACAATTAAAATCGCTCAAAAGAGGAAAGGCCGCTGGACCTGATGGGATACCAGTTCGATTTTACACAGAGTATGCGAAGGAACTTGCCCCACATCTTGCAGCGGTGTACCGTACCTCTCTAGAAGAGCGTAGCGTTCCAAAGGATTGGAAAAGGGCACAGGTCATCCCCGTTTTCAGGAAGGGACGTCGAACAGATGTGCAGAACTATAGACCTGTATCTCTAACGTCGATTAGTTGACGAGTTTAGGAACACGTATTACGTTCGAGTATAATGACTTTTCTGGAAACTAGAAATCTACTGTGTAGGAATCAGCATGAGTTTCGAAAAAGACGGTTGTGTGAAACCCAGCTCGCGCTATTCGTCCACGAGACTCAGAGGGCCATAGACATGGGTTCACAGGTAGATGCCGTGTTTCTTGGCTTCCGCAAGGCGTTCGATACAGTTCCCCACATTCGTTTAATGAACAAAGTAAGAGCATATGGACTATCAGACCAATTGTGTGATTGGATTGAAGAGTTCCTAGATAACAGAACGTAGCATGTCATTCTCAATGGAGAGAAGTCTTCCGAAGTAAGAGTGACTTCAGGTGTGACGCAGGGGAGTGTCGTAGGACCGTTGCTATTCACAATATACATAAATGACCTTGTGGATGGCATCGGAAGTTCACCGAGGCTTTTCGCGGATGATGCTGTGGTATATTGAGAGGTTGTAACAATGGAAAATTGTACTGAAATGCAGGAGGATGTGCAGCGAATTGTCGCATGGTGCAGGGAATGGTAATTGAATCTCAATGTATACAAGTGTAATGTGCTGCGAATACATAGAAAGAAAGATCCTTTATCATTTAGCTACAATATAGCAGGTCAGCAACTGGAAGCAGTTAATGCCATAAATTATCTGCGAGTACGCATTAGGAGTGATTTAAAATGGAATGATCATATAAAGTTGATCGTCGGTAAAGCAGATGCCAGACTGAGATTCATTGGAAGAATCCTAAGGAAATGCAATCCGAAAACAAAGGAAGTCGGTTACAGTACGCTTGTTCGCCCGCTGCTTGAATACTGCTCAGCAGTGTGGGATCCGTACCAGATAGGGTTGATAGAAGAGATAGAGAAGATCCAACGGAGAGCAGCAGGCTTCGTTACAGGATCATTTAGTAATCGCGAAAGTGTTACGGAGATGATAAACTCCAGTGGAAGACTCTGCAGGAGAGACGCTCAGTAGCTCGGTACGGGCTTTTGTTGAAGTTTCGAGAACATACCTTCACCGAGGAGTCAAGCAGTATATTGCTCCCTCCTGCGTATATCTCGCGAAGAGACCATGAGGATAAAATTAGAGAGATTAGAGCACACACAGAGGCATACCAACAATACTTCTTTCCACGAACAATACGAGACTGGAATAGAAGGGAGAACCGATAGAGGTACTCAAGGTACCCTCTGCCACACACCGTCAGTTGGCTTGCGGAGTATGGTTGTAGATGTAGATGTAGATTGCTATGACCTCCCATCAGGAAAGAGAGGCTGTTCCCATTGAGATCTGCCACAGAAACAAAGTGGAGCAGCATCAGTGGCTCTCCCACGCAATGATAGATCATAATCTGCTCACAGGCCCTGTAGGTTAGGCCTCCAGATGGCTTACCTGATGATGATGGCCACAGCAGCCCATCATTCGTGACTAAGTAGCTCGCAGTGCAACTCACAGAGATCAAGTCCCTCCAGACAGGAATTTCTGCTCCACAGAGGATCGAAGGTAAGTAGATGAGCAGGGGGTTAATGTCATAGGCCTCCCCTCTTGACAGTATGACTTCAAACTTAAGCTTCATATGAACAGTAATATCATTTTTACGTGATCAGTTCATGTACTCTGATTTCCTGTTTGGTCAGCTCTCTTGGTTGCATTGGGATCTGAAAACCTCACATTTCCAATTCTCTTTATGCCATGTAGGTAAACTGAATAGTTACTCTTGTATCTGACTCACACTTTCTTGCGACACTTTGTACAGTCACCATTACGATAATCCCCTCCAGCCAGTTGCTATGATGTCATTTTACTAGATTGCTGGATTGGCTGCTAATTACCTCATTGAGGGTACAGCAATAACCTCCACGTTTGCTGCTGCTCCATCAGTGGTCGTTTATCACCAACATTCAGCCAGTTTATAAGGCCACCACCATGGCTATCCAGTAAGGGAGACCTTAGGACGAAAATGAACCTCTCGCTTCTGGGCATGCACTGCCTGGTCTACTACTAATATCCGTCTGAGGGTTAAGACTTCAGCAATAATTAGAGTCTCAAGCTCTCTGATGGCATGATTCTATATCTAGGTTAAGTTACTTCATATGGCAGCAAGTGAAATTATCTATTTCTATGTTTCTCTTACAATCTAATATTAATGTCTTATGAACACTTGTTTATGAGACACTCCAGTGACCATACATTTAGTCCCAATTCTGTATTCATCTGTCTGTGCCTGTGACGCAGCCGTATGATCTACTTCCAAAAAACCTGTGGTGCATAATGTCCCTTAACACACCAAAACTAATTGTGGGCAAGCCATCTCTTTAACAGCTAACCTCTAAACTGTGTGTGCAGAGTTAAATGGACTATGTGGAAATAACCATCCTAGGCACAGCTTTTAAAGTGGGCAATTTACACAAAATGTCACTATGACTAACACTGTCTGATTGGAGTAGTGAGTTGGTTATGATTTTGAGCTGACTGCCAATATCTTCCGGGTCACAGATTAAAAGCCTGCAACTTAAAGTAAGTCAAAGAGTGAAACAGAAATAATGATTAAATTCAGTTCTCACATTTATTCATAAAACTCATCTACAGGCTCAAAATATAAAATTAATAATCAAAAACCTGTGGGAACTATGTTTATATCAACTTGCATGAAGATTAAATGGAAAGCAGTGTCTCCCCTATCAGTTAAATTACTTGTTGCACTTTTAAGAAATTTACTCCCTCCTTTACTTCAATTAAGTTCATATCGGTAACTGTCAACTTTTTAAGACTGTTATTCTCGGTAACATCATTTCCTCGTTGTTGGTGCCTAAAATGCGGAAGTCCACACATTTGTTACCAGTGCAAAAGGAGATGAGACAGGTGATCGCCCTGCATTCCACAAGTGTGAAATCAAATGTAGCTAATCTGCTGCTGCCACAAATTAGGCCCACCGTAATTATCACTGTGTTGTGCCGACCTGTGCGCTGCAGATATGCTGACCGCTTCTCGAACTCTCACAGCCTACCACAATGTCGATCTGGGAGCTCTCGCGTCCTACCAGACTGTGCGTCTCCTGCAGCGCTCAACAATGCTCTGCCTTTACCTTGTCGCCTAAAGAAGCCAGTCTCCAATAGTGAAATTATAAACCACTGTGATCCAATCACTAGAATTTCCTTCAAAAGTGACTGCCGCCAAAAGTATCGCCTCTATTTGCTGCTTCCAATGACCACAGGAAACCCTCGCCTACTACCAAAAGCTATCCATTTCAATTCTGAGATCTGATGTCAACAACTTGACCCCAATCGCACATTCTTTTGTCAGTATTTGTAGCCTCGTAACTAACTTTGAGAATATCCGAATGGACAAGTACAAAGCTAGAGCTTCTTTCCTGTGATCCTGCTTTCTACAAGCGGCGGATGCTTGTCTTCAGAAGAATTCAGGAAGCACTGAAAGTCGCCCCAGCTTCACACATGGAGCTATACTGCGCTCCAGCTGGACAATAGCCGTAAGCTGTAGTGCGGGAGGACATCGCCTAAAAGCCCCTGTGGCTTTCGAGCCGATCTCAGTTCCGAGAATCTTAGACCACTGAGACCGCGATCACGTCCACTGTCACCGACTGGCTTGGCCGAAGCGTATTCTGTCAGTGTACCTCAAGTCGAATGCGTAGCACATTCGCACACGCCCCAGGAAAATTCATAATCCATTTAAAATCTTCATTGATTTATTAAAGGGCGACACGAAAATTACACCATGCATCCTTCTGAACGCCACTGTGGCTATAACGTCAATAAAGTTTTCACAATGGTTTTCCCTGTTCTAAGCCTCAGAATGATAAATATATACCAATTTTTATGAAACCGCTACCACTACTACTGTCTTCTGTCTCAGTACATACTTATTCTGCTCAGCCGCTCTCACAGAAAATTCCACGATATCATAGGAGGAACAGGCGTACGTGGCTTACAGGGTATAAAGCAATAGACAATATTGCTATTAATACAGAGAACTATGTAGGTGCACAAGTCGTCCTTCATGGTCCCTCAGTATTCTGTGGTGGTGTTCTGAACTTTACCTTTAGCAACGAAGATAACAATCAGCACGGTAATGGCTGGGTCACAATTACTTTAGTACCTGGACCGAAAGTCGATAATGTTGCAGGTCTAGAAAGTTTTAACAGCCGTCGGATAAGCAATGACGTCACTGCTGTTAAAACTTTGTAGACCTGCAACTTTATCGACTTTCGGTCCAGGTACTAAAGCAGTGGTGACCCAGCCATTACCGTCCTGATTGTTATCTTCGTTGCTAAGGGTAAAGTTAAGAAGTCCACCACAGAACACTGGTGGACCGTGCAAGATGAATTGTGCACCTACATAGTTGGGTTGGGTTGTTTAGGGGAAGGAGACCAGACAGCGAGGTTATCGGTCGCATCGGATTAGGGAAGGACGGGGAAGGAAGTCGGAAGTGCCCTTTGAAAGGAACCATCCCGGCATTTGCCTGGAGCGATTTAGGGAAATCACGGTAAACAAAAATCAGGATGGCCAGACGCGGGATCACCTATATAGTTCTCGGTATTAATAGCAGTATTGTCTGTTGCTTTATTCACTGTAAGGCGCGTACGCTTCTCCTCCTATAATATCGTGGCATTTTCTGTGAGAGCGGTCCAATGCTGTTGTCGAGCGGCTGCACGAAGACTGACGCCTTCTTAGACACAATGCAGTCTTGCTGCATCAGTAACGTTTTCATAAAGGTTTTCCCTGTTGTAACCCTCAGAATTATAAATATATTTAAATTTTTTATGGAACTTCTACCACTACTAATGTGCTCTCAGTAGAGCCTGTGGAGTCATCCATCGCATGCGATCGTTGCTGCCTGTACTCGTCTCTGCAAATACTGATTATGCAGCGCTCTTGAAAATCTATCTGCATAGTCACTGAGATCGGTACAATAGGTCTTGTCTCTAAACATCGTCGTGTTTGTGTCTTAGCAGCCTATCCTGCGAACAACGGTCACAGTTTAGAAGTGCATGTCCTTGGTCGCTCTCTCGTCACAAGCACAATCTGTCTCTCGACTGGTATTTGCGGGCAGCAAATGAGTGGGGCACGACCCTTGGCTGGGTAAGGAAATAACCATTCCCTGGATGGGATTAATGTGTTCCGTTTTCAGTTGCTCCCGGATGCTAGGGATGGTTGTATATGCCGTATGTACCTTTTCGCAATTCCTTGTTTTGAGCTGTTCCAGCGTCTGTATATCCTTCCTTAAATGGACTCTGCCTGTGTCTGGTCTATATGTTTTCCGTCAATTGTTGCTATACGATACTTAATTATTATCTCTATCGGCTGCATCCACCGACTTGATGCCAAAAGCCCCTGATAGCTGTAGGAGAACACTCCTCTATCTGTCCCTTATCATCAGGGAATTATTTGCGATCCAGAGACGATTTCCTCTCACACCGCCAGGAGGACATATTATTGATTCGAAGAGAGCACGGTGATATGTTCGTTTTATAATCAAAGGTAATCTGTTGCTTACTCTGTTGCTCCTGCCAAGTTTATGAAGTAACTCACATAACACGCCAGTATCTCTTTTGACATGTTGTTTAAAGTTCATATTCTTGTCCTTATGTTCGCCCAAGTATCTTGTAACTACGTTATTTTGTATGATAATTCCATCTAGTTTAACTGTTGATTCCTTCGCAGGATTTCTTTCTCAGTAGTATTTCCAGCATGTCATCTGCTCATGGTCTGTAGTTCAGCTTGAAGGTGGTCTACCGAGTTGGCTACTGTCGCAAAAAGGTCATCAGCATATGCGACTACTGCTTCTGTGCAATCGATCCCTTCTACTTATGTTAGGAGTGGTTCAGGATCAATGTTCCACAAAACGGGCGCGCAAATATACTCCTACGGGCATATTTTCGTGATCTCTTTGATTACCTTTCTGTTCGTCGCTCGCCACCCGTATACTACAGTTGTCGACATTTCTGTTAATTCCATTGAAGAAAAGATTGGTCTTGAAATTCAGGTTTTGAAGTACGTCGAAATATTCCTATGAAACTGTCGTCGCTGAAAAAAGTTTTGAAGCTGAGTTTCTACTGGAAAGAGCACTTAGACCCATTTATCAACCACTACAGAGATCGATTCAAGAAAGACAGATTTTCCGCACAAAGGGGAAGACAAACCAAAAATAGTAAACGAAGCCAAAGAAAATGATGTATATATGATAAAAGAAGGCAGAGACCCTGGAGGAGAAGGAGAAGAAGAGACTGTATATGCTGAGGAACCAGGTGATGAAGATTAAGAAACGTCGCAAAATAAAACTACAGCAGAGACGTACGGTACCCTGGCAGCACAATATTTTGTTAAACCAGTATATGACACTTTTTAATACTTTGTATCGCATGAGATTTGAAACTATCAGGAGTGTGAGTCATTGGTAATTCATAAGTAACTACTAATGGAGATGGTCTGATAATTCACAGTGTAAGATAGCTGAAAATGAGAGGGATCTATAGTCTATTGTTTAAAACTGAGCCCCACAAATAGGGATACAAGACTCGAGCCCTTCAAACTTTTCGTGAAATTCTCAGGGCTACCAACACTCATAAACAAATTTACCTCTCTTACAGACCAATAAATTCCAAGAGATACCCATATCGTTCATCCTGCTTTAGGTAAAAATGACAAATTCTCGCTGAGAGACGATATCGAATACA
The DNA here is from genome assembly GCF_023898315.1 of Schistocerca nitens. NCBI lineage: Eukaryota > Metazoa > Arthropoda > Insecta > Orthoptera > Acrididae > Schistocerca > Schistocerca nitens. The sequence goes on along the minus strand of NC_064619.1, from coordinate 26,328,479 downwards.
TCATTATAGGAGAGAACGAAAGTGCACTTGACGACGACGATTGGAAGACGTTTGCCTATGAAGTATCAGCATATAATGACTTCATCAGTTGGAATAATTCGAATGTACTGGTAGAACGACTAATTTCCTTGCTAGCTTTGAAAACAGTAAACCATAATTACATAATAATGAAATAATATTTATTGAGAAGGAACTTCAAAAAGCAGCAATTAATGCTTAAGGCATATGACGGCTGTTGACAATGTTCTGAAAGACTCAGTCACAATTTAGGAAATTGCATATTGGATTATTCCTGCACTTGAAGAACATTGAAACTCGCTCTTTATTTTTTTTTTTTATTAATCACTGACCTACAGAATTTCCCCTGACAGAGATAACTCAAACTTAACCTATTTATTTAATACCCACCGCATACAAACGCAACATAGTCTGACTGCTATACATTGACAACATGACTTCCAATAAATAACACAAAAATGGTCTTGAATTGCAAGAAATCTTAACAATAACACAAATACAAAACATATGAAATAAAGGAAATATGAAACTACCTTCAGCTCTGTTAATTGCCTAAACTCATTTCGAACACGAATCCCAATACTGGAAACCTCATTCTTTTTCATAAGTTACTTATCTCACAGCAGTAGACTATCTACTAGGAGGCATATGGTTAGCATACGAAAGATTTTGTTAAAGAACAAACCATGTATGTAGAAAATTTGACCTTATTCATGTGACATCCAGATCAAAAAATTATATAGTTGTCAATAATTCCACTACCCAAACATCATCAACAACATCCATCTTTATACATTTCCTTGCATCTTTTCTTATAAACACATCATTTCATCTGACGTTGCTTTGCGTGTCCTACCAACACAGAGTATTCACGAAGAAAATCGTGTCCATACACTTCCATATCCACTCTCTAACTGCTAATCCGTCCAAACACAGAATCTCTGGCCGAGGGCGCAGAGTGCTGTCAGCGATATTTACGCAGTCTATAGCGCTGCCAACATACAAAAAGGTCACTTACAATATGAACAAATGTGCATTACATTCCAAAATTCTAACTATTTGGAAGCAGCTCATTTAATTATAGTATGGCATTTCGCACATCAAGCAACGTGCATCGGAACTTGGAAACAGATTGTGAGGGATCGTATTCGATTTTCAAAGGAGAACTTGTGACATTACAGCCTTTATCACTGCGATTTTTAACATGTAAAAGTTTTTTTTCTGTATTCGCGTCAGTATGTGCGAACTTTTAACATATACCAATGAATGTTGTAACCAGATATCTTTGCCGCGCTCCTGAAAAGCGCAGAATATCACGATAGCTATAAACTGTTATACGCTGCTATCGATCAGTAAAAAAAAACGATGCACCTATGTTTCAAAAATAACAATTGCCAAATTTTACTTCTGCAGGGAGCCGCGCCGCTCTCTAGCTGTTCTTCTGTGAATATGTTGCGAGTCGGACGCAAAAGTATTGTGCTCCATACTGATATAATCATTTTATTGTAAATTTAAGAGTTTAAGTGATTAAAAATATATGTAGCCACAAACAAGCGAGAATGTGTATCATGAAAATTCGCTCCACCGCCACATTGGGTGGCCATGTTAATGTAAGTTTCCGTTTCATAATATAATACTTGAAGCCTCGAAGTTTATTTAATTTCAAAGAAAATCTCTCAACCTTATTTTCATTAATTATACTTGTGATAATCTTTTCTGTTTAAAAGATTTATGCAGCTTATGATCCAGCGTGTGTTCAGTTCCGTTTATATGTTCGTACAAATCCAATTAGTTGGTCCCTTAGGTTTCTTTCATGTAACTTCTGTCTGTTTTCTCCGCGCGATCTTCCTCCGAAAAAAAATTTCTGTTCATTTTTTTTAGTAATTTTCGATATCGCGAATGAGAAAAGACAGCCGCCTCCTGCTCCGAACGGAACGCCACGACTTTTCTAACGTAGGAGAGTACCGCACGAATTTTCCGCTAAAAGGTAATAGAATTTCTTAAAGCTGGATCAATTACACATGTTGCTGCTGTTCTCCGACAAATCTGGTGTGATTAATAGTAATTTATTGTGTCACGACAAAAAGAATCAATTTTATTTTTACCAAAGCAACGAAGCTTTCAATTAAATTACTAAAAAAAATCATACCAGATCTGGCGCCCGAACAGGGACTTGACTAAAATATTGAAAGTGTCAAGGTACTAATATATGATTGTCTTATTTCATGTATCGTTCTTTGGAACCCAATGCTGCATAAAATTACGGATGAGCAATAAATATACGCAATATTGAAGGACGCGGTATTTACACAAATATCTTGGGATTTAATAAGACGCAGATTTGCAGTTTTGAAGACAACGCCGAGTGAGTACCCAAATTTTCGTTTGCCATAGTTCTGTCTAAAGAGTAGCTCATTTTACCTTCAAAATCGACCTCACTCTATCCATTCTGTAGCTTAACGTAAAAGAAAAAAATCACTTTTTTTTCTACGTAAATATTTGAACATTTTCTGTAACCTTTTGCTTGACTATTTGTTTCATACTGTAGTTAGTATTCTCGTGTAAGTTCAAGATGGATGCCATTTCAGTCTTTTCTGTGTAACAGCGTTGGCAATCAATTGTTTCAACGGCGTTGACTCCATCTTGTCTTTTTGCTAAGACGTGTGTCAGTTATTACCCACGTAACATTAGACATTTGACGAACGCGCCGCGACTTTAACTTGCGCGGCAAGAATAATTGACAATCAGAATTTCAGTTGGCAGTACCCATTTTAAGTTGGCAATAGTTGAATTTCATTATGGCGGACGGACAATCGAGCGCGAACTCTGCAGACGAAAGCGACGGCACTGTTAACAAACATTACCGACTCCGCTCACGCGGAACGACGGCCAGGACAGACGACAGACAAGAGGTAGTTAACGTGGACGACACTCAGCAGGAAACACCCACCTCCCCGATAACGGTATCAATTGACATTGTCAAAATGTTACAGGAATTGATACTAGACAGACAGGAGAGGGAACAGCGCGAACGTGATCGCGAACAACGTGAGAAAGACAGAGACAAGTTTTTATCAGAGTTGAAAACGGATATGACAACACAGATTGACTCAGTTAGGAATGACGTAAATACCACCATTGATGCGAAAGTAGGTACCCTCACTACGCAAGTAGGCTCTCTCACAGCACAGATAGATTCGGTTAATGGTGACGTCACGGCGCAAGTAACCACTTTGACAACACAGATAAGCACTCTGAATAACAAAATTGATAACATTGGTCAGAATCTCACAACTCAAATCGAAGCGTGTCGCAAAGAAACCGATTCGGTAAAACTTGCGTATAAAACAGTTGCACGACAGGTAGACGAGTTAGCGACAGCGGTAGCCACTGTAGAATCAAAAGTAAGTGCAATGGCGAATGACATTTCGGACCGAACTATTGAGGAAAGAGTTAACAGTAGTGTTGCTTCGCACACTAAAGCACTTACCGAACATTACAAAGAATGGATTGATGTACAAGAGAAGCTTGTTGAGGAGAAGGTTACACGTGACTTGAAAGATGTTGTTAAAACCGCAACCTTAGACATATTATCTGCACCCGGCAGTTCAGGAGACACTGTTTGTACTGAACTAGGCCAAATTAGACGAGTGTTTACCCGGGATTTGCCGGAATGGCGGAAGCAAGTAACAGATGAGATATCCGACCTGAAACAGCAAATTCAAACACTACAGTATGATAACCAGAGTGACGGGAAACACTCACTACCTTCTGAGCCAGATGAACATCAATACCAGACAACACAACACACCACAGTACATTCCGCGACCGAAAAATGAATTTAACGATTCACACAACAACAAAACTGAACAATTGACACTCACAACCCTCATGAAAGAGGAGAGTGTATTGAAACACAGAGTTTTTCAACCATTTCAACCGGAAAAGCGAAATATTCATCCAGTCGTTTTCCTAAAGAACTTTTCAGGAGTCTTTCCAGCTGCCTGGAATGACAAACAGAGAATACAATTCATTACCGGATACATACAAGGAGAAAGTGCTATATGGGGAACCGAGATGGTTGATAAGTGCAAAACATTTAGCGAGTTTGAGAAGAACTTTTTAAGCAAATTTTGGAGCGCAGGTGTTCAGCAACGCCTACGCAAAGAGGTCTACAACGCCGAACCTTTCCATTCGAACAGTGGCGGACTTCGCCGGTACTTTGAAAAGTACTTGAGAAAGATACAGTATTGGGACACTCCCATAACAACAAAAGATGTCATTATGATCCTTAAGTCAAAACTACCCATTTCCATACGCGAAAAATTAGTGAACGTATCAGACGAAGATCAGAACGCATTTTTATCCGTCCTTGATTCGCTCGATCTTATACATGAAGACGCGCGTGCGAATGCTAACCGTAAGAACAACAACGCAGGCACGTATTCGAATGGAAACGGTAGTAATGGAAATGGTTCACACGAAACACAATACGGAAACAAACAGTACAATAACCGCAATAGGGGCCGAAACAATGGTTACCGTAATGGTAAACATAAAAACAAGCATTACGGCAACCAACGGTACAATCCAATATACAACACGCAACAACAGTATTACGGGAATGCCCCATACCAATCAAACAATAACGGTAGTAACTTCTACCAGAATGGGAACAAATACAAGGGTAAACGTTGCAACAATGAAAATTGCGGAGGTCAGCTACCTCCACCACAACCCTATGGGCAGCCACAACACCAGCAACAACAGCAATACACGCCTCAGCAACAACCATTCATGCAACAACAACAGTACACGCCACCACAACAGGACTTTAGATACAATAACAATAAACCAAGAAAACAATACAATCCACCGGTATATTTTACGCAGGCAAGTAATGTACCGATTTTTCAGCCTGGTAACCAAGTGCTGTACCAACAAGGGTATGATACAAATCAACACACACAATGGGTTAAAAACCAGCGAGAATGGTCAAGTGATGTGACAGAAGAATCAAATCAGTCGCATCACAAGAAAGCGGAAAACTAAAGGCAGCACCTTTTCGCCTCCTTGGGGATGCTGCGGGACATAATGGGGGCAAACTCGACCTTGAACGACTTAACGTAATACGTTATGATCGCGACACTGACTTGAGAGACGATTTGTTGCAGTAAAATATTGAGACAGACTTGAATGACGTATGGGAAGACGAAGTACAAGCAATGACTAAAATTTACATAGCCAATACACCAATAGATGCTATTATTGATACTGGTGCAAACGTAAATGCTTTATCACTATGTATGTTTAAGAAAGTTTCTGCAGGGATGAAAATTTTAACGTTACCAGTACAAGGTTGTTCAGTAACAGGAGCGGTAGGATCTTTATCACAGCGAGTCAATTTGCAAGCTCAGGTACCGATAAGGATTAATTCTACTTCTTTCATGTATGTATTCTAGTAGTTAAGAAATTGTCAGTGTCATGCTTATTAGGAATGGAGTTCCTGAGGAAGAATAAGGCAGTGATTGATATAGAAAAGGGTATCTGTACAATCCGAGTAGGTGAACAGGAGGTAACGCTGCAATTGTTGCGCGGCAAGGTCAAAAGAGTCAACACTGAGCACAAAGTTAAAGTACGCAGACTGGTTCAAAATGGTTCAAATGGCTCTGAGCACTATGGGACTCAACTGCTGAGGTCATTAGTCCCCTAGAACTTAGAACTAGTTAAACCCAACTAACCTAAGGACATCACAAACATCCATGCCCGAGGCAGGATTCGAACCTGCGACCGTAGCGGTCTTGCGGTTCCAGACTGCAGCGCCTTTAACCGCACGGCCACTTCGGCCAGCTCGCAGACTGGTACAGCGAATGTTTTTGAACCATGCACACATGACAAGACAGGGTAACAGTTGGACGGATTTTGATACTGATGACGGACTTCCGACTAGAGAAGAGATTTTGAATAATGTAAGCGAATCAAGTGAACTTGATTACATACAAAGGCAAGATTTACTGCACTTACTTATGAGGTATCTTCATGTCTTTTCTTCGAAACCTGGAGTAATACGTGACTACGAATATGACATGAAGGTCGCTCCCCATTCTACTTTTTGCAAGACAACGTACTCTGTCCCGTATGCAAGGCGCGAGGCTGTGAAAAATGAAATACGTAAAATGCTTAAGTGGGAGATCATTGAACCGTCAGACTCACCTTACAGGAGTCCGTTATTGCCTGTTTTGAAGCAGGATGGTAGTGTACGTATAGTTTTGGATGCAAGAAACATAAATAAAATAATTATTCCAGTAAGAACTCGACCTGAGGCTATGGATGAACAATTACAAAGGTTTCATGGAGTAAAATTCCTCACATCGGTAGACTTGAGATCGAGCTACTGGCAGGTCAAGATGACATCACAGTCTCGAAAATATACAGCATTTATCATACCAATTCAAAGTAGTTCCATTTGGTTTGAATGTGAGTTCAGGCGTATTCATAGCTGCACTTGATCATGTATTAGGACCTGAACTGTTTGATCGAGTAACAGTGTGTGTTGATGACTTACTGATTGCTACGAAATCTTGGGAAGAACATTTAGACATAATAAGCAAAGTTTTCCAGGTTGACTATGGAGTCACAGCTAATCTACATAAGTCCAAATTTGGTAAAAGCGAGATTAAATTTTTAGGACATCTTGTATCATCACAGGGAATTGCCCCAGATCCAGACAAACTAGCAGCTATTAAAAACTTTCCTGTGCCCTCTTCTAAACGCCAGTTGAAAGGCTTCCTCGGAATGACTTCTTTCTTCAGAAAGTTTTTTTTCGGACCAGTCGATGGACAGTCAAGCATTGCATGATCTTCTAAAGAAAAATACTCACTGGCATTGGACGCCAGAGTGTCAGGCAGATTTTGATCGCATTAAACAAGCACTTCTTAACAGTAATATTTTGTTCCATCCAGACATGGATAAAGAATTCTGTATTTCGTCAGATGCTTCATTTCAGGGGCTTGGTTCTTGTTTGTTTCAACTAGAAGTAATTGATGGAAAAGAAGAGATAAGAGTTATCAGCTTTGCAAGTGGGGTTCTCACAGAATGTGAGAGGTCATGCTCGGTGACAGAGTTGGAGGCTCTGGCCATTGTATGGTCCTCTAAAAGGTTCAATTACTACATCCATGGTCGGAAAATTAAGGTCTTTTCTGATCACCAAGCTCTTAGTTTCTTGCTCTCGTGTAAACTTCTTCATCCTCGTCTTACACGATGGAGTCTCTTCTTACAAGAGTATGATTTCGAAATAGTATACATCAAGGGTAAAAACAACATTATCGCGGATGCTTTGTCACGCATGCCGCAAGGACTTCCCGAGTCCAGTGAACTTATCGAGCAGATGTCTAACTACCGAATTCTTCTAATGAAAGACCCACTACATAGAAAGTATTTCGTTCAGCTCTGCAAGCAGATGCGTATACTCCAAGAAACAGATCCCAAATGGCGTAAGGTCAAACAACTTCTTCTAACAAAACCCGATCACCACTTGTCCAAATTTTATAAACTACACAACGATGTTTTATTCCATCGAACTTCTCTCCTCTCTGGTAATGGTGTGTGTGTATACCACACGCATACGTTGAACACCTTATCTGGTACACACATCTTTCCTGGGGTCATTATGGACCTGAAAAATGCAAACGAAATATTTCTGCGTATTGCACCATCGAATCCACAAGTTGTTAAGTACATGTCTTATCTGCCAGAAGGCAAAACCCTTCAACCATTCGAACCTAATTCCTCTGAATCCAATTATTACTGAGAGACCAAATCAAGTTCTGGCCCTTGATCTCGCCGGCCCCCCTGCCGCAAGGGAGGGGAGGGGTGAAATACCTAGTCGCATTGATGGATCTTTTCACAAAACATGTGAGACTTTATGCAGTGAAATCATCCCGTGCACTTCCGATCATCCGTCGAATCGAACAATACTATTTTCCTCGATTTGGCAAGCCGGAGGCCATTCTATCAGATAATGCATCGAATTTCACTGGCAGACAATGGCGCAATTTTCTTGCCAGACATGGCATCAAACAAATACTTATATCTCGTTTCAGACCGCAATCTAATCCCACCGAACGTATCTTCAAAGAGTTCAATAGATTCATTCGAACCTACATACCTAATCGACAAACCCATTGGATTGACTTTGTATCTTCATTCGAGCAGATTGTCAACAATCTTCCACACTTCTCAACTGGATTTACACCTGCGGAATTAATGACGAGTCATCGGGAAAGAAATGAATGGTTAGATCCCATACCTAAAATTGTAGAACCAGAATTAGATTTAGATGCAAAACGTAGGCAAGCATTGGTATCCTTAGCTGTACAGGCGAATCTACGCAAGAAGTCTTATGACAAGAAAGTATCTAAGGCTCTTACATATGATATTAATGAAAAGGTGCTTTTACGGACACATTTTAAGCCATCGAAGTTGTTGAAAAGAAATCGGAAATGGAGGCTATTGTACGACGGACCATTTGTAGTAATTAGAAAACCACATACAGGATGTTATCTAATAGCCGATCCAGCATCTGGCAGAATTAAAGGATTGTATCACCACCAGGATCTCAAGAAGTATAACGAGGCAAAGTAACAAGCAAAGGAACATTAGCCTAAGGTTTAACCTGTGAAACACTTTGGTATTCAAACACACCAATACGAGTACTCACACTTTGGCGAAAAACTATGGAAGTAATTGAAGATTTGATTTATTATGGCGTACGAAAAAGAAAGCACATTCCATTTGAGAGGACAGATTCTCAGTTAGTTTTAAGTTAGTCATAGGTGTAATCAGTCCAAGTTAGCTGTTGGCATTGAGAAATGCCGTTATTGGTGAAAGAAGATACGGAAGGAAGTAGCAGATTGCCACCTTCCAACTCCAATGAATATATATGTAAGTGAAATATTAGGTTAAGCAATTTCTTTTTCAGCCCTCAAGATGGAATGTTAGTCTTTAAGTGTACAGAGTACAGCCTATTGCGTGTAAACTGTGCGTTATTGTAACACCGCCATGAACTATACCTTTTGTTAGCGCGATCTTCAGAATTAAACAGATTTGTGTAGCCAAGTGTTTGAACTGTCAAAAGCAGTAAATAACAGAGAGAGAAAGTATCACGTAGTATTTGATAGTTTTCAGGAGATTCAATCTCAGATTCAAAGTATCATCTACGAACAGTAAGCCTCATAAAGATTTAATAGCTAAGCAACAAAGCATTTCCTTTATTCTGTTTTACAACAGCTGTTAGGTCATGTAGTCGAGAGTGCCACTACATGGAAACATATACGTCGTACTGACAAGTCTGAAGTATTCCTGAGGTAAACGTTTCTTCTTTAAACATGTAAGATGCACTAAAGTAATTAGCTATTTCACAGCCAAGCCCGACAATCGCCCAGAAGGAAGCGTGAGAAACTAGAAAGCTGTCACCAGATATGACTCACATTATAATAATAAAACTAAGATCTGATATTAGATTAAAGAATAGCCACTTGAAGGCACACGTGACGCATGTCATGCATCTAAGGTCACAAAAAAATATCCTAGTGTAGTTGTGCTAGAATTTGTATATGTATATAGTGTATTTATGTTCATATTTGATCCTCTCCTCTTCCACTTCCCCATCCTATCCCATTAAAAAAAAGTGAGGATTAGAATTTGACAGGCTCATCTGAGTGCTCTTTAGACGGTTGAAGTGGAAACGAAATTTGTGGGAGAGATCCGTTAGCGAAAGTTTTGTTCTAATCGCGTATCGCGAGTAGCAAAGTTGAGAGATTATAATACATTCCGCGAGTAGTACTTGCAGCCAGTAACTTTATGAAGCATGAATCTTCCGGAGAGAAATGCATGAGTATGCTCGACCAGTAGAGACAGAATTTGTTCAATCTGTGCTCCACATAAACAGTGACACTAAATTTTGAAGAGAAACGAAATAACAAGCTGCTTAAAAGATTTGTTTTTAAAAAAAATTTACCTTTGTAAAACGGAGAGAGAATAACCGAAATAATCGTGCCTTGATGCACAAGTAGTGGTATTCAATACGCTAATCCGGCGTGGCGTGACTGAAAGGGTTAACAGAATTTTGTGACTGTAAGCAAACTTAAGAAATGTATGTATGTATGTATGTAATTTATGGACATTGTTTAATCTTGTAATGTATTTACCTGTGAGTAACTTGAACTGTGAACTTTGAAATCACAATGTGAGATGGGAATTTTCAGACACTCTAAGACGTTCTAAACAAAATGCGAGTGATAAAGTGTACAAAATACGTGTGCAGTGACATGTGTACACGCAAGTGCAGGTAGTGACAGCGATCACAGCAAAGCATTTTGCAAACTATATGTAAAACGTTGGCTTCACTTACCTGTGTGTAAGCAGCATGGCAGGTCGCAGGGACTGTCGTGTGAAATCCTCGAAACAGACGGTGGTATTTTCTACCCAAATTTTCGATACGCCGATCGACGGTGGAGAAAGGACACTAGACGTGTGTTTTCCGCGTGTTCTCATTTTAGCAGAGCGCGAGTGACACACGTTAAACTTCATACGAGCACACACGAGCGCGTGTTGCACTGGACTAGTAACCGGCAACAGCGCGGAGCTGCTTGCAATTGGACTCAACAAGTAACATTTGAAAAACAACCGACGCGCGTGCTGTGGAGGCGTGTCATTGACCTTAGAATGTTTTCCGTCTCACAACTACGCAAGAGACATTGCTAAAGCTATCGCAATGAAACTTAATTATGAACTTTATTTATTCTGTAAAAAGAGAAGTCTTAGCTTCAAATTAATTTCCATTTAATCAGTCACGTCGGATATTTTGCGATAGATAGTTAAATAAAGACAACGCATTACTGAGCACTGAAACGTTAACTGGAAGGGAAGGTTATCAATCCTGTCCAGAATCCTATAAAACCTTTACCTGTAAGTCTACATTATAGCACGAACATAACACAGGTTTCTTTCTGTTTATTTGCATGTAAACGATATGACGCTTGATGCGAGACACTAGAGAGGCAACACGAGCGAACACAAAAAAAGACGCTACCCAGGGTCGTGACCTCTCGGACGACGCCGCTCACCGAACGAGAATAGACGTTGCAGACTCCGGTTAAGTGAGCGCGTGACAAATAGAAGTGTACAGTGTAGTGTCAAGTGAAACGTCCTGATTAACAACGACATTCTAAAAGAATCTAATGAAACGGATAAAAAACATTACGAGACCAAACAGGTCACAGACAATTTTAGAGGACTGTTTAAGTAATTATTTCAATGTATCTGTGTATGTTTGTCTACTGACATGTTTTGTTTTCTATATAGAGTATTATTCATTTATCTTTGTGTGTGTTAGACTTAAGATTGTTTTTTGTCATATTTTGTTTCACAGTAACAGCAATTAAGATAACAGTGCAAGGACACCTTACAATGAACTAAGAGAAGTGCCAAAGTGCACAAAAGACACTGAAAGACTATTTGTTTTCATAACTGTACTGGAAGCATTAAATAACTAGATGAAAAACTGATTCCAAATTTATGTTAGAACGAAAGTAAACAGATGATAAAACACAGTAATGTCTTGAAACTACATGTGAGTCCTGATGATCCTTCCGGAATCATCATGCCTCACATGGGAGGCATTGTGACATTACAGCCTTTATCACTGCGATTTTTAACATGTAAAAGTTTTTTTCTGTATTCGCGTCAGTATGTGCGAACTTTTAACATATACCAATAAATGTTGTAACCAGATATCTTTGCCGCGCTCCTGAAAAGCGCAGAATATCACGATAACTATAAACTGTTATACGCTGCTATCGATCAGTAAAAAAAAAAAAAAAAAAACGAGGCACCTATGTTTCAAAAATAACAATTGCCAAATTTTACTTCTGCAGGGAGCCGCGCCGCTCTCTAGCTGTTCTTCTGTGAATGTGTTGCGAGTCGGACGCAAAAGTATTGTGCTCCACACTGATATAATCATTTTATTGTAAATTTAAGAGTTTAAGTGATTAAAAATATATGTAGCCACAAACAAGCGAGAATGTGTATCATGAAAATTCGCTCCACCGCCACATTGGGTGGCCATGTTAATGTAAGTTTCCGTTTCATAATATAATACTTGAAGCCTTGAAGTTTATTTAATTTCAAAGAAAATCTCTCAACCTTATTTTCATTAATTATACTTGTGATAATCTTTTCTGTTTAAAAGATATATGCAGCTTATGATCCAGCGTGTGTTCTGTCGGAACAGGAGGCTGTCGTGACGACATCGTTATAGTATTTATTCCAAGTTCTTTCAGTTCCGTTTATACACTCCTGGAAATGGAAAAAAGAACACATTGACACCGGTGTGTCAGACCCACCATACTTGCTCCGGACACTGCGAGAGGGCTGTACAAGCAATGATCACACGCACGGCACAGCGGACACACCAGGAACCGCGGTGTTGGCCGTCGAATGGCGCTAGCTGCGCAGCATTTGTGCACCGCCGCCGTCAGTGTCAGCCAGTTTGCCGTGGCATACGGAACTCCATCGCAGTCTTTAACACTGGTAGCATGCCGCGACAGCGTGGACGTGAACCGTATGTGCAGTTGACGGACTTTGAGCGAGGGCGTATAGTGGGCATGCGGGAGGCCGGGTGGACGTACCGCCGAATTGCTCAACACGTGGGGCGTGAGGTCTCCACAGCACATCGATGTTGTCGCCAGTGGTCGGCGGAAGGTGTACGTGCCCGTCGACCTGGGACCGGACCGCAGCGACGCACGGATGCACGCCAAGACCGTAGGATCCTACGCAGTGCCGTAGGGGACCGCATCGCCACTTCCCAGCAAATTAGGGACACTGTTGCTCCTGGGGTATCGGCGAGGACCATTCGCAACCGTCTCCATGAAGCTGGGCTACGGTCCCGCACACCGTTAGGCCGTCTTCCGCTCACGCCCCAACATCGTGCAGCCCGCCTCCAGTGGTGTCGCGATAGGCGTGAATGGAGGGACGAATGGAGACGTGTCGTCTTCAGCGATGAGAGTCCCTTCTGCCTTGGTGCCAATGATGGTCGTATGCGTGTTTGGCGCCGTGCAGGTGAGCGCCACAATCAGGACTGCATACGACCGAGGCACACAGGGCCAACACCCGGCATCATGGTGTGGGGAGCGATCTCCTACACTGGCCGTACACCACTGGTGATCGTCGAGGGGACACTGTATAGTGCACGGTACATCCAAACCGTCATCGAACCCATCGTTCTACCATTCCTAGACCGGCAAGGGAACTTGCTGTTCCAACAGGACAATGCACGTCCGCATGTATCCCGTGCCACCCAACGTGCTCTAGAAGGTGTAAGACAACTACCCTGGCCAGCAAGATCTCCGGATCTGTCCCCCATTGAGCATGTTTGGGACTGGATGAAGCGTCGTCTCACGCGGTCTGCACGTCCAGCACGAACGCTGGTCCAACTGAGGCGCCAGGTGGAAATGGCATGGCAAGCCGTTCCACAGGACTACATCCAGCATCTCTACGATCGTCTCCATGGGAGAATAGCAGCCTGCATTGCTGCGAAAGGTGGATATACACTGTACTAGTGCCGACATTGTGCATGCTCTGTTGCCTGTGTCTATGTGCCTGTGGTTCTGTCAGTGTGATCATGTGATGTATCTGACCCCAGGAATGTGTCAATAAAGTTTCCCCTTCCTGGGACAATGAATTCACGGTGTTCTTATTTCAATTTCCAGGAGTGTATGTTCGTACTAATCCAATTAGTTGGTCCCTTAGGTTTCTTTCATGTAACTTCTGTCTGTTTTCTCCGCGCGATCTTCCTCCGAAAAAAAAATTCTGTTCATTTTTTTTAGTAATTTTCGATATCGCGAATGAGAAAAGACAGCCGCCTCCTGCTCCGAACGGAACTCCACGACTTTTCTAACGTCGGAGAGTACCGCACGAATTTTCCGCTAAAAGGTAATAGAATTTCTTAAAGCTGGATCAATTACACATGTTGCTGCTGTTCTCCGACAAATCTGGTGTGATTAATAGTAATTTATTCTGTCACGACAAAAAGAATCAATTTTATTTTTACCAAAGCAACGAAGCTTTCAATTACATTACTAAAAAAAAAAGTCATACCAGAAACTGGATACGTATGGAGAATTACAGTGCCAATATTACGAGCGTCCTATCACAGAAAGTTGGAGCTTAATAAAATGGATATGTAAGGTGTGGTCTGCCAAGCCAATGTGACCATGTGGGACAGCAATCACTCCCAGCAGCCTCGTTTTGATTCACAAGGAAAGAATAGCCGGCTTATCATGATGTGCTTTCACACTGGGATGCAGGAGTTATTGCAATTAAAAATTAGTGTAAACAGTTGTATTTCTGATGTAGCTTAGAGGTAAGAAGTGACATGTACATTTGAGATTGCACTATATTTCTATGAATATGCATATTCTGGGGGCACATTTACTTTCAAGATTTCTTTCCGGTTTCTTGAATGTACAAGGCGTTGATGCACAAACATGCATCTATGTTAGCCCAGCAGATATGCGATTGTCAATACCTTCCAACATGCTGACTACGTAATGTTACTCTTTGGGACTGGTTCTGGCGTGTAGGAACAGGTCTCCTAACTTGGTGGTTCAGTAGAAAGAGAGATGATAAAACCAAAGCATCCACTACGAGTACCATTCTGTTGACCCATAGCCTTCATAGCCATCGTCATCGTTGTTCAAAGCTTCGTCCTAGACGCACCCACACGCATATCATCAGAATGCAAGACTGTCACGCACTACACAGCACTGTAAATAAAAGTTACGTTTTATTATCAATTACTTGTGATAATTCAAATAAAAAATGATCTTTCTGCTGTCATGTTATAACTCTGAAGCAGCTGGGCGAGGGCGGAAGTCCAATAAACATTGAAAGACTATCAACATTGAGGAGAGAAGGAAATCAGCGAATCTTGAGTGGAATATACATCAATACCATCAAGATAATTGTAATTCTGTCAGAGACAGCAAAGGACTTGAAAGAGCAGTTGAACGGAATGGACAGTGTCTTGATGGAGGATATAAGATGAACATCAACAAAAGCAAAACGAGGATAATGGAATGTAGTCAAATTAAATCGGGTGATGCTGAGGGAATTAGATTAGGAAATGAGACACTTAAAGTAGTAAAGGAGTTTTGCTATTTAGGGAGTAAAATAACTGATGTTGGTCGAAGTGGAGAGGATATAAAATGTAGACTGGCAATGGCAAGGAAATCGTTTCTGAAGAAGAGAAATTTGTTAACATCGAGTATAGATTTAAGTGTCAGGAAGTCGTTTCTGAAAGTATTTCTATGGAGTGTAGCCATGTATGTAAGTGAAACATGGACGATAACTAGTATGGACAAGAAGAGAATAGAAGCTTTCGAAATGTGGTGCTACAGAAGAATGCTGAAGATAAGGTGGGTAGATCACGTAACTAATGAGGAGGTATTGAATTGGATTGGGGAGAAGAGAAGTTTGTGGCACAACTTGACTAGAAGAAGGGATCGGTTGGTTGGACATGTTTTGAGGCATCAAGGGGTCACAAATTTAGCATTGGAGGGCAGCGTGGAGGGTAAAAATCGTAGAGGGAGACCAAGAGATGAATACACTAAGCAGATTCAGAAGGATGTAGGTTGCAGTAGGTACTGGGAGATGAAGAAGCTTGCACAGGACAGAGTAGCATGGAGAGCTGCATCAAACCAGTCTCAGGACTGAAGACCACAACAACAACAACCATCAAGATTGTCAATTACGCTGAAAATCACTTTCCCAACTGTAGCACCATGTGCATGATTAATCGCAAGACATGGATGAGCTATAAACTGGTTTTACACTGTAATATATATAGGTATGACATAGTGTGAGCCATATGGCTCAGCTTAATTCGAATTCCCGGGTCGGCACGTCCTTTATCTGTTCGCTTCTGAGGTGTTCCCGTTCTGGTGGAAGCTCTGGCCTGCTTCTTAGGCATTCCCGGCTGAGTGTCGCTCTATATCGGGACATTTCGCATGATTACAGTTCTTTTCATGTTGTGGTGATTTTTACTTTGTGTCAAGGTAAAACCCTTATTTCTTGCACTGTTGTTGTTATACATGCACTTACTACGAATTGTTCGAAAATTACTGAGTTTTTTTCCGCCATTAAGTGTTGTTATGGCTGTGCGGAGTTCATTTGTCTCGTGGCGTGTTTATTAGGAATATGGAGTGCGTATTTGAACTTTTGTTGGTATTTGTGATGTTTAGCTCACGCATAGGTGTGTGTGTGTGTGTGTGTCTGTGTGTGCGTGTGTGTGTATGTGTTTAACACAGAAAGAGAGAGAGAGAGAGAGAGAGAGAGAGAGAGGGAGGGAGGGAGGGAGGGAGGGAAGGAGGGTGTGATGAATGGGCAGGTATGTGAATGATGTGGATTAGTGGTAGTTAACTTGGTCCCTGCCGCTCAGTAGTGGGCATTCCAGCATTCACGTTTGGCGGAATGCCATAAGGGATTTTAAAAACACATCCATTAGCTTTTCGTAAGATTTTGACAGACTACTTCGTAAGTAATTATTATTATGTGTGTTAACTTTCTGTGACTCCGTTTTATGAATTTCATAACATGAAGCTACTTCCCTACTTTGTAAATCACCATTACTGTGAAATGTATGGGCGATTATAAAATTTTATGAGTAACAGAAGTACAAAATTGGGCGAGAGGTAAAACTGTTTGCGTAGCAATGATGTAGAGTATGGGCAAAACGGAATTTACAATTGCGTGGTGGAGGTTATTTATATAGTTCTTCTGCTTTGCGAAAGAAGTTGTATTGAACAACTATGTGAATTCTTTAAGCAATTTATTTCCTCATGCTATTTATTTTTGCATGTAATAGTTTTCTTGTGTTGTTAGTCTGTTACTAGTTCTAGGATTTTGTAAGTTAGTTTGTATATTCGTTGGGTGGTTATTCTATGTCATTAAGTGATCTGCAAATGTTGAGTGTGAACTATTACTTTTCAGTGCTGCGAGATGTTCTGTGTAATGTTCTGTATACGTGGTTAAAAAATTCTTGCATGTTTGACCCACATATACAGATTGACAGCATCTGCATATATAGCAGAATGCCTGTATTTGTCAGTGTTGGTGTTATTTCTTCCTAGTCTGTAGTGTATGGTGAGGTTGGTTCTGTATGCCATGGTGGTGCAAAATGTGTTTTTCGAACAATTCTTAGAAAATGCACGCTTAAAGACGACAGCGCAAGTAATAAGCGTATTACCACGATAAAAACAAATTAAAAATCTCGGAAACATTAGAAAACTAAGTAGCTCCCTAAATACACCGATATATAATGATTCTTTGTTGGAACTCCGTAAGAAGCAGAAAATAAAAAACTGTTTAGCAGATGACAAGTTGTAAAGTTTGTAGCAGATCTAAACCTATCAGTATAAACAACCAGTGGCTTAGTGAGACTTATTTAAATAAATGTATAGACAGACTTCATATCAAAATTCCTTATAAAACTATAACCTTTACACGTATCGTATTCGGGAGGACGACGGTTCAATCCCGCGTCCGGCAATCCTGATTTAGGTTTTCCGTGATTTCCCTAAATTGCTCCAGGCAAATGCCGGGATGGTTCCTTTGAAAGGGCACGGCCGACTACCTTCCTCATCCTTCCCTAATCGGATGAGACCGATGACCTCGCTGTCTGGTCTCCTTCCCCAAACAACCCCAACCCACGTATCGTAATTGAACACTACAGAATGCTTCAACTAATTGTTACACATCTCCGTTTAGTATTGTATGCAAACTATTTTAAAATATTTGACAATAATCGTTCATTTTAAGAATTTAAGTGTTCGTATCAATTATTCCTTTGCAAGTTGACGTGAAACAACAGTATTCCCAAGGGAAAAGAAACCAAAGAAACTCATTGAAGGTAGCGCAAAACATGCTGAAACATGTCTGGATGAAAACGAAACAACAAACGGTGTCTTGCAAATGGCGGAATTCCTTTCCATTCCGTATATTCCTTAACAAATTCGAAATGACACTGAACTGCATTTTGTGGGCAGGAAACATACAACCTGAGTAATATATCCTTGCTCTGGCTATCAACCAGCTCTTTGTACTGAATCGTAAACAGGTCATTGCAATAAATACCTTCATATTCATCATACACTTCAACAGCAACTAATTGTCCTGAACATTAAAGAAATTCTTCTTCAGTGACTGTCTTGTTTTCACATTCACTACTGAAAAATTGTTTCCATGAAACTAAACCTAATGATAGTAAATGTGAGAACAAAGCAGTCTTGCAAATTAAACACCGTACCACAACCTTTTCTTCGAGAGTGAACATTAATTTGCCCTCTACTTCCATGGCCAATCAAAACGTAATAACACTCTTAGAAACAACGCCAAAGGAACGTGTAACGGCAGGGAAAGGTTATGGAAAATCATTTTTCACCCTTCCATCCTTCCACCCCATCAGACCGGCATCGACTTCTGCAAGCTGTGGCCCTCACGCCAACAAAACGTGAACCAACTAAGATGTGTGTTAGTGGTAGATTCCATACCACTTGTCGAGAGTTAGTTTTAATAAAGACACAGTGGTGGGGAATATAAGCCCGATAAGGAATAGCACAGTGCCTTTCCGAAACCATAGTCAATATGCAAGCACCGAGGTGTCAAGGGGGTCAAAAGGTAACGGGCTAAAACCAAGGCCCACTATCCCCACGGGCAGTATCGAACCAAAACACAAGAGAGACGTTACGGGGACCCATAAGAACTCAAGAGGTGGCCCACCGAAACAAAGATGAAACGAAACAGTCACCCAACTTAGGTCAGCACCGGAGACGAAGGCAAGTTGCACAGTTAAAGGGTGGGGCGTAATGATACACACCCACTACCCCGACGATGTCAGAAAACGTCTAGATCACCGGCAGTGTGGATGTCGTAAGATTAATTTAATAAATACGAGACAACTGCCACCAAGGCGACACTCTCTAGGCACATTCTTTCGGAAATTCAGCGCAGCAGACAGCTAATCCATAAATCAGAGTTTGTACCTAAGATCAAAATTTCTGTCCGGGATCGCAGCATTACAGAAGTTGAGAAATGAAAATGAAAAAAATGATAGCATCATGGCATATTACAGTAATGGATATGGGAAGTAACATGTGATTACCTGGGGTCGAGGTCGCTAATTTAAGGTGGAAGTTTACATATTTCACAATAAATGCACACATATATGTTTTCTTATGCAGCGAAGACAATGTGAGATCTACGGTAAGGAAATAATTAAAGATAATTTCCAACTGCTTCAAATTTTTTTTTATCGATGACAACACTGTCACTCTATGTGTAGGTAACAACTGAACACTGTGATTATCGAGATGTGATACTGTAATAACTTACTGAGAGATACTATGACACTTGCTGATTTTAAAAGGCAATACACATATTAAGTGCGCAGGGATATACGAAATTGCCAGTGAGAAAAATGGCAGTTGCAAAGCCACTAACATACGATACATATTTACATTTCAATGTTATGACAAAATCATAAAATTACCATCAATATTTTAGTAAAACGTAAGGGGAGTGTCTATCCTAGAGTACAGTTTTTTTATTTAGGTAGAGACAGGCACTTATGGCGATAGGCCTTACAGGTAAAGTGTGAAACAACCTGATAACGTCCCCGACGTCTTAATGAGAAAGAGTAAAATATAATCGAATCAAATATATAATAATCAAAAGAATTATATCCTGTAATGCGGCTATCTGTTATGGAAACTAAATGTGACCTAGGGTACCGTGCATAACGTAGAGTTAGGCTATGGAGCAATTGTACACAGTGCTGTAGGGTTAGGTTAGACATAGTAAAACTATAGGCAATTTAGTGATAAAATACAGCTATTGACAAGGTAATATCATGTAAGCTGGCTTTGGTGGTTAGGACAAGCGCTTGGAAGTTATTACATGATATGACCATTTATGTACATTGATGTAGCTTAGCCTCATACACTTATCTTGAGAATAGTGTACACAAAGTAGTTTGTTCTTGTTTTTTAATGTTCTACTCTCTTTTTATTATAGGGTAATATTACCTTAGGCATTTACTGGAAACTGGATATTTACAATAATAACCTAGGGTAATTCTGTTTTACTTCAGATTCATTTTCCGTTTCGACGGTAGCAAAACCAACTTCCGATTTTTGGAACAGCATGATTTCCTAATCTTTGCTCTGTGGGTACATCAAAACGAACATACGTAAAATCGTTATTTTACGATTACAGCTATTCAGTGTCAACATTTTTGTAATTTTGTGACCTCACAGGTCAGAAGATAGCAGCTTATTCCTGTCGAATCTAGTACTACAGTATACATACCCACAACCAGTGCAATAAATAGCTTCATATCTGAGGCTTTCTTTACACTGAGTAAGCTGATTGCGCTCTAACAGACAATGTCAGGTAGTTAGCTTTCTGGGGTGTATAGTAAAGAGACAGAAAGAGAGAGGGAGAGAGACCAAAATTTCTGATGACACGGTGCTGCTCATGAACTTTCTTTAGTTAAGTCTGAAAATCGGTGGGGAGAAAGAGAGAGAGAGAGTGAGAGAGCGAGAGAGCGAGAGAGAGAGAGAGAGAGAGAGAGAGAGAGAGAAGGGTATGCAGTTCAGAGATGGAATTCACATGGATGGAGATAGAGAGATCGTGATACGGAGATATGTTTACTGACATGGCAGAAATTTTCTTCAGTTCTACTAATTCACCCAAACCTAGTGAAGCTTAATTATATTTTCCACATGAATTACTTTTTAGAACGTGATACCATTTTACGCCATTCAGGTGAAACCTCAATATTTTTATTGATATTATGACCGTACATACGAGGTGTGGCTAGAAAAAAACCGGACTAGTACTGGTGAAACGATTAAACGAATGCAATAAGGCTGAAAGTCGCGTGGCCTGTCACGTGACTCTCGCTCCGCCTACTGCTCGAGTTTCATCTGCCTCCTGCACTCAGTCTGCCCGTGGCGTCTGTTTTAAGTAGTTGACGTTTTGTCTGTGCGTCGGAAAATGTTGAGTGTACAGAAAGAACAGCGTGTTAACATCAAATTTTGTTTCAAACTAGGAAAATCTGCAAGTGAAACGTTTGTAATGTTACAACAAGGTACGGCGATGATTGTTTATCGCGAACACAAGTGTTTGAGTGGTTTAAACGATTTAAAGATGGCCGCGAAGACACCAGTGATGACACTCGCACTGGCAGACCATTGTCAGCAAAAACTGATGCAAACATTGAAAAAATCGGTAAACTTGTTCGACAAGGTCGCCGTTTAACAATCAGAGCAGTGTCTGAGTTAACAGGAGTTGACAAGGAAAGCGAGTACGGAGAAAACGGAACGATTTGTGGAGAAAAAAGTCATGGATCCTTCACCAAGACAATGCCCCAGCTCACAGTGCGTTGTCAGTGAAGACGTTTTTGGCAAAACACAACATTCCCATCTTAGATCATCCACCCTACTCACCTGATTTGGCCCCCTGTGACTTTTTTATTTTCCCTAAAGTGAAGTCAGCTTTGAAAGGAACTAGATTTGAGACTGTTGAAGCAGTAAAAGAAAAAGCGACGGAAGTAATGTTTGGACTTACCGAAAATGATCTGCAGCATTGCTATGAACAGTGGAAAATTCGTATGGAGCGGTGTAGAGAGCGAGGAGGAGAGTACATTGAAGGAGATAACATGAAATTGTAAATAATTGTAAATAAATGTTTTTTCCAGCATCAGTCCGCTTTTTTCTAGCCGCACCTCGTACGTAATTCTAGGTACAATGTCAGAAATTTTGATGAAACTCGACAGTCGCATTGCAGTATATGGGACCATAGTGTCAGGCTGGGTTACAAAGTACTGCTGTGCTAGTTCCAACATCGTGGCCTTATTATAATTTCCCACTATCGGCATCTGTCAGTGTTCAATAATTCACCATGGCAATCTCTCATTTTAAAATTTCCCATCACCATCGTCTCACGTCCCTCAGCAACTTCAACATCAAATAGTAAACTATGGACTTGATGGTCCACAGCTAGACTATACGTATCTAGATGTATGATTGTGATATTTTTTAGTAATATTTTCTCGTAGTGAAGAACGAAGATGTCAGTTATATCACGTATTCAATGGCTGTCATAAGATTCAACACACATCGTCTGTTAGTATGATTTGGAGTGTTAACACCAAGCAGACCCTAATGATGTAAGTTAGTGTGACGTGATTCAGCAGAACGCAGCACATAAAAGCTCCACTGCATTCAACAGTTAGTGTCAGCATTGGTGATATATTCCTGCTGTGGCAAAATGCATGTAAGACACCAAAGGAGCTACTGTAAAGTACAAGCGGTCATGAGTGACAAGTGAAGGCAGTCTGATGTGTGACAGTGAAGCAGCCACCACTTGGAACCAGAGATGGGGTGGAGGGCAACAGCTGCCGGACAAAATTCAAGCGCAGCATCAGTCTAAATCCGGCATGGTCTTCAGTGTGTATTCGTTCTGGAGTGGCTGATTTCTGCAATTTGGTGGCAAGCCGCAGTACGGCCCTGATCATTGGATGAATGCACAGGTGAGCTACACTCAGGAAACTGACAATTCCAGCTTGCTGCCCAACCATCAGCTGACCAGTGTTGTTCTGTGGTCCGAGAGTTGGTCAGGCCTCAGTGGAACTGTGGAATCTGACAGCTTGCACCTGGGAAGACAAATGGCAGTTGTCTGCGAACAACCAGTGGCAGTATGTATGGAGGACAGTACAGCTGCTATTTTGGGAACTAGAGCGAGCCATTCCATGGAGAGCCAACGAGAAAGCACTCATGAAGGGAGCAACAGAGATGTCAGTATGGCGAGTATGGAGCGAGCAGGTATGCTCGCATGACGAGCAAGAGGGTAACTTTGGATTGAATCCAGTCCTTAGATGTCGGTTAGCAGCCACTTGTTATCAACATGCAGACATCGGTCCCTGGCCTGTGTGAACAGATGGTGCATGGCGTCTTGGCTCCAGTAAGACAGTGCTGACTGTACGAAAGAGAACACTACACATGCGTTTGCTCTTGGAAAGGCAGTGTACAAGATGGGAGTCATGTTGGTGATGTTCAGTGAGGACAGTCACCTGTGTAACATCACTGATTCACCCTTAGGTTGTTCTAGCAGTTCTAGGGCTCTCTGATTTCGTATTTACTGTAGTCCTGATGGCGGTGATACTACAAGATCAAGTGCGTTTAACTGAAGTACTTGGCGGTCCTGGAAGCTTGTATGCTAAGTTAGACCCAGTTAGTGTGCTCTTAAATACATACTAAATTATGTTTAACTAGTTAACTTTTCCAATATTTAGTCTGTTGGCCTTGTGTTATTGCATTTTGTGAAGTAGTCTGTCTTTCACCATTTTCTGACACTGAGTAGGCGTGAAATACCTGGGCTTTCAGGACAGAGTGGATTAGGTTGCGGAAAGGGGCCAGAATGAGTTCCTGTCAGTTGCACTAAACATAAAAAATTAGTTTATCAACACACAATATTACAACAAGGACGCAAAATACTCCACATTTTAATCGATCTCCTTTGATTAACTTTAGATCCGCTGAAGGCCACATTCAATATCCAATACATAAGGCTTATGCAAAATTGAAATACAAGGTTCTTCTGGAGGTTTCACCCAAGAATATTTTCAAAATTTTTAATCTAATCGGCTGAAGGCCTTAGCAATTTAATTATAATGGAACTAGGCTGGAGGTCGCATATTAAGCAATAAGAGGAGTTTCAATGAAAAGGCAGAAGGCCTTGTCTTAGAACATTTCATACACATTGGGCTGAAAGCCCCATTCAAAAGAACAAAAATCTTAACCCTTAAGTGCAAGAGAAGAAGATTCATTTAAGAACTATTAAAACTTGGTTGAAGGCCGTTCACCAACAAATAACTTAACAGCTTAAGCCCTAGAAGTGTTCCAACTTTAAAGGACACAAGGCCATATCTTAAAACAATTCATATAAAATAGAGAATAACAATCTCATGCCTTAAGGGCAAGTCAAGGACATTAATTTAAGAGATATTGGTACTCGGCTGAATTCCACATATCAATAAAATACGTTTAACGGCTGAAGGCCTAAAATGAGTTTCAATCTAAAAGGTAGAAGGCCTTATCTTAAAACCTCTCCAGTAAAATTCGGCTGAATGACGCATACAGAAGTATAACAATCTCTTGCCTTAAGGGCAAGACAAGAGCATTAATTTAAGAGATGTTGATACTCGGCTGAAAGCCACACATCAGCTAAATAACTAGAATCCAAACAGGGAAATTATTAGACAACATACAAGGAACGGCGCTCAGTAGTTTCGAAGGGTCGGCCTGGGATTGTAACACTAACGCCCATTTAGGTGAGGCAGGCAACCTGTCATAAGACTTCTTAATCTGGAGGCAAACCAACCGACAGACAGCCGACCGACCAATCCACCAAATCAGTTCCGCTCCACGCAACCAGCAAAACGACCACAAGATTTCAATACATGACACACAGAATATTTGCGCCCACATCGACCAAAAACACCTCAGCTGTCGAACTACACGCCGCGCTGGACAGCAACAACATAACGAGGAAAACACACTGCCTAAAATTACGTCAATGACCAGGGCAGGTAACCGGAACATCAATGACCAAGTGGCAGAAGATACCGCTGGTGAACATCCATAACAGGGAATAAATTAAGTTTCACAGGAAGACAGCTGGAATCTTAGCCGACGTAAATACACACACGTTGTTGCTGGCAGGAATGTCCCAAAAGCGACAACCAGGATCAAACAAAGAAATGCAAACAGTTTAGACCCAGTAGTTAGTCAAGGGGCTCCGGAACGCCCTATACGTGCAATGTTAAAATAACGCTTATAAATTACATCTTTCCTCACAAAGTATTTGAGGTAGGAAGTTGTACTTTTTACAGATTATTTATTGGAATATGGGCTACAACTTAACACAGGGATTTTACAAAATTTTAGTTCACTTATTAAAGATGATTTTTTTTTCAATTGTAATGAAAATTCACAACATTTTTTTGCAATTTTTATTTATATATTCAAAAATATACAGTTTTTTGGAAAAAGGCTGTGTTAGATTATGCAGAAGGTACTGTGTAACATTTACTGAAAGTCTGAAACAAATATGTTTGGAAGATCCTTAGAAAACATGTAATTAGTATGAGAAAATAAAAGTTTTGGGAATCGAGCGACAAAGATTGGATTAACTTTTTAGTGCATTCCAGGTCCATAGGATGGATTATCTTCATCCTCTGCAAACTCCTCCTCGAGCTTCCTCTTGTTCCTCCTCCTGTTTACTCTTGCTTGTATTTCTAGACTCTTTACAGCCCTGTCTGCAGCCCGAAGGCGTTCCTTGTCTAAAGCAAGCATCGCTCGTACCATGTTAGAACCTATCTTCATTCCCATATTTCTAAATACCTTGCACCTTACAATGTTGCCATCATTGAAAGTCGCAACAGCATCATACACAGCAAAGTGAAGTGTTTCTATTCCAACAAATACAGTCTTGGGGATTCTCGACCATATAACACTATTTACACTTTCATTGGGGTTTTGAGTTTTTCCGTGAATACACTTTTTCAACAGTTCAGGTGCTGCTAAGTCTCTGAAAATAGGTTTTATACTTTATCTCACATCACTAAAATGTACCTGATGAACACGGACGTTAATAATAACACAATTTGACAGCAGTTTAACAGCGCCACAGTGGGTCACGCCCATGTAGAGCACATTTCAAAAAAAAAATTAAAAATAGTTGTAGTCTTCGGAATTGAATAAATTATATATCTATTAAAAGGTAATAGTCTGCAGATTCAGAAAACGTAAAAAAGTAAAAATTGAACTTTTCATGATTTTGAGCCTTTCCGGAGCCCCTTAAGTGAGGAATCAACTTTCATGTCCAAGTTCGGTGGGCGACGAACTTCGTAGCACCCGCATGCCGCACTTCACACTCCAACCACGCGTACACGCTGCCAGCATCTGCAGCCCGACTCCGCGCGACTGGGGCTGGCTTGCTGCTCCACGCCAAACGACCGACTGGACTGCTGGTCCAACCGCGACTGCCTGTGCGTCGCCAGTGCACTGCTGGTGCGTCTCCCACTCACTGACTACCCGACGCACGACGACCCAGAAATACTATCGGTCGCTCCAAGGACGGTACGACAGTGCGCTTATCAATATGCGCTGCTGCTGCCACTCATGGGCAAGTAAGTTAGTGACGCCAGTAAATGGAATAAGAAAACGAAGCGGTACTACCACAATGGAATATGACGAACAGTTAATGTGATAAACACGAGCCGTGCACGGATCAAGGCGTTTTGTCGTGTGAATAAAGCTGTATATATCTTGACACTTTCAGTTTTGATTTGCAGAATTAGCCATAGGTTTCTTATGTCTTTTGTCTTCTCTGATTTTTACTTTATTTAGGAAATAGTATCTTGAACTTAATACCAGCGAACTTGTTTCAGTGGCACTATTTTCCAGCTTGTATAGTGAGTTATTGGCAGGCTTGTTGATTTCCATTATGCTGCTCTCTTATTGTTAAGATTTGTTTCAAGTATTAAGAATTATGTCAAGTGACGTTAAATGTAAGATATATTGTTTGGTTTTTGTTTGTTTCGTTTGCACACAAGTAATAACTCTTTCTTTTGTATTTGATGTGCTCTGAATGGCGGCATTGTATTATAAATAAATACTATGGAAGTCGACTACTACACATGCCCCATATCCCTGATACACTCATTCTCTGCGCTATACGAGATATTTCGGTAGTTGGTCCAATATAGGTATGTTCTTAATATGCTGATTTGTTTTATGGAGACATAAAAACATTTGACATTTTTGTATATTTGAGAATAGTCTTTCTCGGAAGTTCCATGTGTGTTGTAGTAGTGACGTAATAAAAATTACGATATTCATTTCGTCATCGTGATACGATTTTTACGCGCACCCACTGGAATGGTAAGGACGTGAGGTAGCAGAGCTGTGTTGTAATGTACTAGTAGAGGGAAGACAGCTGAAGTTTGAGGTGTTACACTGAAACACCATTAATATTATTACAATATGACGAAAGAAATTTGTTATATCAATTTACTGCACCGAAGAACCATGCGTTGCTACTGACTTCAAAGCTCTGCTGCAATTTATATAAAGTCATTTACTCCATTCTGCAGTCAATGGGTATCCTTCTAATATTTGTCGAGGTTGAGAAGTACCAGTCTTTCCACTTTTTTCGAGTTAGTATTATGCAATCATTACTTACAGAAACGTTTTTCAGTAATATTGGCACCTTTTTCAGGTGCTTGCGTCCTTGGACCTGGTATTATTAGACTCTACCTGAAATCTAACGATATACTCCTTGCACTATAAACAGAAACACGTGGCTTATGCGTGATGGGCCTCTAGCAAATTTCACGTTATTTTGTGATATCACACTGGTTGACATGATTTTAGGAACGGCTGCACTAAAGGCAATATATTTATGATTTAAATATTCCTAATGAAAATGTAGTGTGACTAAGGTATCCCGTCGGGTGGACCATTCACTGGGTGCAAGTCCCTGAGCGGAGAAAATCTCCTACTCAGCCGGGAATCGAACCTGGGCCTTTAGTATTGACATTCTGTTGCGCTGACCACTCAGCTTACGGGGACGGACAATATTTCCAAGGCGTAGATGCTTGTTCAGTTTTTCACAGAAACGTGTATATGTGTTCGTCATAGTTCAGAGGGTTTCACATTGGTTGTGGCAGTCCGCGTCTTCTTCCCCCGAATCTCTCGCCACGGCAGCAGTAGAGTGGGAAACGGACGGTGGTGCAGAAATTACTGTCACCCCTGTCACCCACACATCTTAAGGTGGCTTGCTGGTTACTGATATAGAGACAGATAACTTTGCAGGATATTTTTTTGTAAATTACAGGTGGTGTGGGAGAAAGGAAGGCTTGCTCGGCACATACGTAGACATAGATCACTTTGCAAGATCTTTTTGTAAATTAAAAATGGAGGGGAGGAAATAAAGAAAAGGGAACGAATTATACATGTCATTTGCATCGGGACTTTATACAAAATCAGCGGCGGTGAGTGAAAGTTTGTGTGGAACCCGGCTTCGAACCCGGAATCTCCTCCTACCTAGGCAGTTACGTCAACCGCTGCACCAGCAGGACACAGCTTTTGTCGTAATTTTGCGGACTGTCTCGTCACGCCTACCACTCAACCCACACTCCCACCAGGCGGCACTTATCCGCAGTCGACCATGTCCTCCATGGTCGCTACTTTGAGACAGATGTAGGCGATTGAAAGGAACTGTGAATCCGCAATAAAGGTGGCGGATTCATGTCCCGTCGAGGTGAATCAATTCTATGATTGCGTGGTGTGTGTCCACTCAGACAAATCGAATGAACAGACACGACGCATTCACATAATGCAAAATACTCCGGTTTTAATATCTCAAAAAGGATTATACAACATACCTTATAAGCACCCTTATTGTTGTTTTGAAGTCATCAATCCCACCAAAGATTTTAAAAATGATTGTAATGCAACCTACATATCGTATACCACCTCCACCCAGAATTTCAGATTCCTGACTTTCCTATTATGACCAGATCATTTTGAATTCGCAGAAGATCAGCCTATTAGTTTTTTTAACCTAAAATGGAAAGGAGGGATAATTATGTATAAGATGCACATTAGAAAACGCATGGAACATTAATTTCGGATAAAAACTTGAAGACCAACACAATAATACTCTAACTGATGGTGCAGAGGTGAACTGACGTGTAAGTGTGAGCCATGACTTACGTTTCAGTAAATGAAATGTATCGGTTGTAGATACTACGTAATTTAGATTTTTACTGCTTCCGATTTAATTTTTATTCATATACAGTCAAAGATTTTCTAACAGATATTAATTTAAAATTCATCGCAAATTACGAAGCTTGAAAATATTTGAAATATTATCGATGTGCATACCAGAGGAAGGTTTTCGTTTGGAGACAATATCAAAACGTAACTAACAGTGCCTCCTAATTACGTCAGACGAATGAGATGAATTCTTTACACACATGGTTTTGTACTTGGAACGAGCTGTAAGCGAGCATTATGAGCCATAGAGGAATTCTTTGCATTCCAAAAGCACTGTTTGTCACAGATGCATCCCTGTTTTTTGCGACTCTAGGCGTTACTGTTTCGATTCCAGAGTGAGGGGAAACATTATCACGAAACCAAAACATAAAAGTACAGTGTTACGAACTGTTCCACTCGTTGAAAAATTTCGGCAGACCTGTGGAAATCCGCATTTCGTTAAATGACACTAAATTATCAGCACCTTAGAAAACGTTATATAGTGCTTGTACAATGTATTACAGGTTTTCTTGCTGTTTCTGTTTAGAGTACGTAGTCGAGCTTTAAAGATAACGACAAAGAGCAACGGACTGTTGTAAGTGCTCCTCCGAGACTTTTCTGTTACGAATAATATATTGTCCCCTGATCGGTCGACTAATCTCACATAACGCTACAGCGGAACTTGTCAATGTCTGCGACGCTAGCAGAAGCACAACTCCCGTTGTAACTTAAACGTCTCGGCGAAAATCTGAGTAGCGTCTCTACGTCGAGAGGCCTCTTCTACGTACCACTTAGATCAGGGCCGGCCAGAAATTCTGCACGCCGCAGCCGTCAGCGTTCATGTAGTGCATGTTTCTACGCACAGATGTCGCTTTATCCACTTGCTGGGATACTCTGTACCGGCGAATTCTAGTGCTCTTTCCACAGCTTGCAAGCCAACGTATTAAACATTACTGTCACTGCTCATTGAGACGTCTACTTTTATGTTAACAGCTTAACCCAGTAAGACAAGCAATACAGTTAACAACCGTGGGTTTTTATTAAGGCAGCTTGACTGACGGCACGTAAATACGTGTAATGTTTTTGAGCTAGTATTTAAGAAAGAGAGCACTTAGCGACTTCCAGCGAACCTTATTCTTGATTTCAAATAACATTAAACTAATGCAAGGTCTCCTATAACTAATTCTCAGTGCCCTGAGATACACCCACATAATTTCTGTCTCACTGATCTTTGAACAGAATGATAACCGCACACCTCTCGATGATGACCTGTTATTTCGGTACCATTATTGCTATATCCTTCATCAGTTACGTATGAAATCAGCATAATAACCGACAATTAGATGAATGTTACGTTTTATCGACTTCAGTTGAGCGTAGCCCTTCACACATTAATAAAAACCCCTAAATGTAAGTATACATTGGAACAATCGGTTTAATGACCAATTTTCCTTATAATAATGTAACATGAAGCAGAATGAGGCAATAATGCACAATTAGTTAACAGTAATTTTTAATTATGAAAAGAATAAATCCGAACACGCTTATCACTGGTCATGAGAAATGATATAGTTAAAATCGTGCGCAAAAGCACGGCTCATTGACAAACGCAAGCAGTTGCGAAGATTTTCATCACTTATGCTTCATCGAAACCTTGATTTATTCATTTTCATCACCGAGAAAAATCTTTCACAAACAAGCTCTTGCTTGTACCACATAATCAGGGAAGTGGAGCCGCCGCCGTTCATTTAGGATGCATGTCTAATAACAGATGTCGCTGTCGCACACGTGCAGCACTTCCGCACGTCTGCACACTGTGCAGCGTTTGGCCGGCACTGACTTAGATTATCGCTGCCGCTAGAATCAGAAACACTAAAATATCTCAGCCAGCACATCACAATGACGTACACTAAGAAATCATATGCTTTTTTTTCTTTATATTTTAAGTTATCTGTCTTGTGACAGGTTTGGTGCGGCTCACCACAGGAGGCAGGCAGTTTCTGAAAGAAGAAGGTTTCTGTTGATGGAGTCACGATTGATGGTCCCTGGAAACGCGAATGGTCATAGTATTCCTGTTTGGGGCTCCCGCAAGACATTGTGGAGGTCATACACGATTCACATAAAGTTGACGTCTTTCCTGTCATGCTCTCTTCAAAAGTTTGTACACTTGATTTATTCTTATGAGATTTTCCTGTTTCACCTAATATGTAAATTACAAATTTTGCAAAGAATGGCAACTGACGCAGTCGATGTGTCGACCGTGGCGTGTTCGAACATATATGATAGGAGTTTGACTATCGTCTTGAGTTTTCGGCGTGATGAACTGTGAAAATGTTGAGCGCCTGAAATTTGGCTTAAAATCTTGGAGAGTAGCTCTGCGTATTGACGTGTGCCTATGCCTTGTAGTTTTTGTGCAGTCTTCTTCTGAAACCTTGGACTTAGGGATGACACTACATATGTCTACATATGGAGAACAGTAGTGGCTCTTTGGCGCTTGGTTATGGTACCGCTTCCAACTATGCCTCACCATTAAGAAAGACTTACTGTGTTCACCTTACTGCAAGGTATCTTCATAACAATAAAGCTTTGACTGGCGTATTGTACGAGGTGCATTCAAGTTCTAAGGCCTCCGATTTTTATTCTAATTAACTACTCACCCGAAATCGATGAAACTGGCGTTACTTCTCGACGTAATCGCCCTGCAGACGTACACATTTTTCACTAAGCTGACGCCATGATTCCATGTCAGCGGCGAAGGCTTCTTTAGGAGTCTGTTTTGACCACTGGAAAATCGCTGAGGCAATAGCAGCACGGCTGGTGAATGTGCGGCCACGGAGAGTGCCTTTCATTGTTGGAAAAAGCCAAAAGTCACTAGGTGCCAGGTCAGGTGAGTAGGGAGCATGAGGAATCACTTCAAAGTTGTTATCACGAAGAAACCGTTGCGTAACGTTAGCTCGATGTGCGGGTGCGCTGTCTTGGTGAAACAGCACACATGCACCCCTTCCCGAACGTTTTTGTTGCAGTGCAGGAAGGAATTTGTTCTTCAAAACATTTTCGTAGGATGCAACTGTTACCGTAGTGCCCTTTGGAATGCAATGGGTAAGGATTACGTCCTCGCTGTCCCAGAACATGGACACCATCATTTTTTCAGCACTGGCGGATACCCGAAATTTTTTGGGTGGCGGTGAATCTGTGTGCTTCCATTGAGCTGACTGGCGCTTTGTTTCTGGATTGAAAAATGGCATCCACGTCTCATCCAATGTCACAACCGACGAAAAGAAAGTCCCGTTCATGCTGTCGTTGCGCGTCAACATTGCTCGGCAACATGCGACACAGGCAGCCATGTGGTCGTCTGTCAGCATTTGTGGCACCCACCTGGATGACACTTTTCGCATTTTCAGGTCGTCATGCAGGATTGTGTGCACAGAACCAACAGAAATGCCAACTCTGGAGGCGATCTGTTCAACAGTCATTCGGTGATCCCCCAAAACAGTTCTCTCCACTTTCTCGATCATGTCGTCAGACCGGCTTGTGCGAGCCCGAGGTTGTTTTGGTTTGTTGTCACACGATGTTCTGCCTTCATTAAACTGTCGCACCCACGAACGCACTTTTGACACATGTATAACTCCATCACCACATGTCTCCTTCAAGTGTTGATGAATTTATAGTGGTTTCACACCACGCAAATTCCGAAAACGAATGATTGCACGCTGTTCAAGTAAGGAAAACCTCGCCATTTTAAGTATTAAAACAGTTCTCATTCTCGCCGCTGGCGGTAAAATTCCATCTGCCGTACGGTGCTACCATCTCTGGGACGTATTGACAATGAACGCGGCCTCATTTTAAAACAATGCGCATGTTTCTATCTCTTTCCAGTCCGGAGAAAAAAAAATCGGAGGCCTTAGAACTTGAATGCACCTCGTAGAGCGTGGTAGAGGGCGAGGAATGGCCCTAGACCTTTCGGCCCCGCGCGGAAGATGGAGCTACAGGGAATCGGCGCCTGGCATGCTGACGGCAGTCGGAGGTGGAAGCGAACCGCCATCGACCGACAGCCGGCGTTCGGCGTTATCTGCCTGCGGCCGCGCGGGCCTCGGTCGCCGGCAACTTGTGGGCGGGCGCGCCGCCTCTGCCTCCGCCGAGAAACGCCTGCCGCGCGCGCGCTCGGCTAGCAAGTTGTGCGGTCGCCGCCTCTGCCCGGCAAACTCAATTCCGGCGTCTCTCCGTGACCAGCGGCCGTTCCGTGAGGCCAGCGTAAACCGTGGCGCCTCCCGCGGGCGTCAGAGGTGCCGAGTTGAACTGAATTCTCGATTTACTATCGATCCTTTCAAACACGTGTTTCAAAGCCCCTGCCTCAGACGTCTAGAGACGACAGATTACGGCACGGGGAACAGCTTTCCTTTCAGACTGAATGTTGGCTGGCGCTTACGGGTGGCGCTAGGCGTCCTTTTATTCAATTCACCGTCCCTGGGACTGTGAGATTTCTTCGATCCAGTAGGGTCTACTAACCAGATGTGCTGCATCGTCGTACGATCTACTCCAGTGAATTGCTAATTCTCAACAAGAGAACCTTTAGACTGAGTACGATATAACAGCGCCCGTGTTTTGAGAAATACGGCGCGGATATGCCTGTCGCAAGGAACATTGTATACTACATCTGAGCAAAACAGGCACTGCTGACAACTGCGACATTCGATTAAAATTTGTCGCTTGTACAGGAATATACTCAACAACCGAGCTAGGTTAATAATTGGCTCCTTTTATCACCCTCTCGACTCAGCAGCATTAGTGGCAGAACAACTGAGAGTAAATCTGGAAAACATTTCACATACATTTTCTCAGCATGTTATAGTCTTAGGTGGAGATTACAATTTACCAGATATAGACTGGGACACTCAGATGTTTAGGACGGGTTGTAGGGACAGAGCATCGAGTGACATTGTACTGAGTACACTATCCGAAAATTACCTCGAGCAATTAAACAGAGAACCTATTCGTGGAGATAACATCTTGGACCTACTGATAACAGACGCACGCGAACTTTTCGACTCTGTAAGCGCAGAACAGGGAATCAGTGATCATAAGGCCGTTGCTGCATCCCTGAATATGGAAGTAAATAGGAATATAAGAAAAGGGAAGAAGGTTTATCTCTTTAGCAAGAGTAATAGAAGGCAGATTTCTGACTTCCTAACAGATCAAAACGAAAATTTCTGTTCCAACACTGACATTGTTGAGTGTTTATGGAAAAAGTTTAAGGCAATCGTAAAATGCGTTTTAGAGAGGTACGTGCCGAGTAAAACTGTGAGGGACGGGAAAACCCACCGTGGTTCAACAACAAAGTTAGGAGACTACTGCGAAAGCAAAGAGAGCTTCACTGCAAGTTTAAACGCAGCCAAAACTTCTCCGAAAAACAGAAGCTAAACGATGTCAAAGTTAGCGTACGGATGGCTATGCGTGAAGCGTTCAGTGAATTCTAAAATAAAATTCTATGTACCGACTTGACAGAAAATCCTAGGAAGTTCTGGTCTTATGTTAAATCAGTAAGTGGCTCGAAACAGCATATCCAGACACTGTGGGATGATAACGGCATTGAAACAGAGGATAACACGCGTAAAGCTGAAATACTAAACACCTTTTTCCAAAGCTGTTTCACAGAGGAAGACCGCACTGCAGTTCCTTCTCTAAATCTTCGCACGAATGAAAACATGGCTGACATCGAAATAAGTGTCCAAGGAATAGAAAAGGAACTGGAATCACTCAACAGAGGAAAGTCCACTGGACCTGACGGGATACCAATTCGATTCTACACAGAGTACGCGAAACAACTTGCCCCCCCTTCTGACAGCTGTGTACCGCAAGTCTCTAGAGGAACGGAAGTTTCAAAATGATTGGAAAAGAGCACAGGTAGTTTCAGTATTCAAGAAGGGTCGTCGAGCAGATGCGCAAAACTGTAGACCTATATCTCCGACGTCGATCTGTTATAGAATTTTGGAACACGCTTTTTGCTCGCGTATCATGTCGTTTCTGGAAACCCAGAATCTACTGTGTAGGAATCAACATGGATTCCGGAAACAGCAATCATGTGAGACCCAACTGGCTTTATTTGTTCGTGAGACCCAGAAAATTTTAGATACAGGCTCCCAGGTAGATGCCATTTTCCTTGACTTCCGGAAGGCGTTCGATACAGTTCCGCACTGTCGCTTGATAAACAAACTAAAAGTCTACGGAATATCAGACCAGCTGTGTGGCTGGATTGAATAGTTTTAGCAAACAGAACACATCATGTTGTTATCAATGGAGAGACGTCTACAGACGTTAAAGTAACCTCTGACGTGCCACATAGGAGTGTTTTGGGACCATTGCTTTTCACACAATATATAAATGACCTAGTAGATAGTGTTCCATGCGGCATTTCGCGGATGATGCTGTAGTATACAGAGAAGATGCAGCATTAGCAAATTGCAGCGAAATGCAGAAAGATCTGCAGCGGATAGGCACTTGGTGCAGGGAGTGGCAACTGACAATTAACATAGACAGATGTAATGTATTGCGAATACATAGAAAGAAGGATCCTTTATTGTATGATTATATGATAGCGGAACAAACACTGGTAGCAGTTACTTCGGTAAAATATCTGGGTGTATGCGTGCAGAACGATTTGAAGTGGAATGATCATATTAAATTAATTGTTGGTTATGCGGGTACCAGGTTGGGATTCATTGAGAGGTGGCTTACAAAACACTCGTTCGATCTATACTTGAGTATTGCTCATCAGTGTGGGATCCGTACCAGTTCGAGTTGACGGAGGAGATAGAGAAGATCCAAAGAGGAGCGGCACGTTTCGTCACAGGGTTATTTGGTAATCGTGATAGCGTTACGGAGATCTTTAGCAAACTCTAGTGGCAGACTCTGCAAGAGAGGCGCTCTGCATCGCGGTGTAGCTTGCTGTCCAGGTTTCGAGAGGGTGCGTTTCTGGGTGAGGTATCGAATATATTGATTTCCCCTACTTATGCCTACAGAGAAGATCAAGAATGTAAAATTAGAAAGATTCGAGCGCGCACGGTGGCTTTCCGGCAGTCGTTTTTCCCGCGAACCATACGCGACTGGAACAGGAATGGGAGGTAATGTCAGCAGCACGTAAAGTGCCCTCCGCCACACACCGTTGGGTGGTTTGCGGAGTATAAATTTAGATGTAGATGTAGAACCTTCAGAATGAGTACGACATTACAGCGTTCATGTTTTCAGAAATACGGTGCGGACATGCCTGTCGCAAGGAACATTGTACAGTACATTTGAACATAACAGGGACTGCTGACAACAGCGACTTTAGATTAAAATTTGTCGCTTATAAATGAATATACATATCGGAATTACGAATGCAGGTTGTAGAAACATGTTTGATGTCATATGGAAGTTTGTATCTGGCTGTGAAGCGTGCGCAGATAGCTCTATTGTGTGACGAGGAATCCACGGTTTCTCACAAATTTTCATTGCCCTCATTCAATTATGCAGATGATGGCTGTTGGTACTGAGAATCAATCTCTGTAAGCAGAGAAAGATATTTTGTAAGTGAACAAAGGAAGTTCAGTTTTGCTCGGCCCACGCACTTTTAACGTGTATAAGATGACTGGATCGTAGGCACATCACGCTACTTACAGACATCGCAGAGCGCCTACACCCTGCTGCCTCTCCGGGGCATACCCATAATAAATGACGCCTATCTTCGCAGTGAAGCGTCAGCGAACATTTTCTCTCGAACAAAACTTGTTAACCATGATGTGATCCATCCCCACTACATACACTTTGCAAATACTTTGAAATGCCCCGTGCAAAGAGAAGAAATAAAATCGAGAAAGTGTGACTAGCTCTCACGACCAGAGAATTGCGTAGGAAACTTAATCATTTATGTAGATAGTTCATCAATATGTTCTGATGAGTTTTCGATTTTCAAAATACGTTAAATAAATGACCGTATATCTTGACTGCACTTAAATTTTATTACATCACCCAGAACCGTAGACCGTAATACTTTCTACTCGATACTGCTACCAATTCCAGAGTAAAAGGGGTCTTAACATATGGACATACAGAAGGACAACTAAGTGACTCTAAAAGAGTTTCGCTTTTAGTGTTCGAGGTACGGAAGTCTAATGAAAAAAACGTTTATACAATCTTCATGACTTGTGCGGTAGGTTCGTTTTGTCTCCAGCGGCGAAGGGAAAACTGTGACTTGCGTACAGTGTTGAGCCTGTTACCACACTTCGAATGGATATCTCAAGCTTAGACCTTAACGAATATCGTCAGTTTAGGGGAAAAAATGTTTTCAGTAAGTGGACCACCGAAATCATTCACACCACAGAGACATCACGCGAACAATATCAGCTACCTACATATTACTGTTCACAGCTCTCCAGAGCATAATGCAACAGGTACCCGGGCGCAACCTTTTTGAGCATTTTGTATCAGAGCCGAACATGATAGAAACTGTATGTACACTTTGTTTTCCTGTTGTGTCGATGTCATTGGCGACAATTAGAAATGATTTTTTGTACTGGTTAGCATCGGCTATGACTTGCGGAACACCTAAGGGAGGTCAAAACGAGTGTAAGGAGACAAACGTTAAATGGATTCGAGAGTAAAGGTTTGCAGATCGGTGAAATCAATTCTCCTAAAAGTTTCCGTCCGACGTAAAACAAGCAAAATGATTAAAATCGTCCATCATATCGCTCACTGATCTTAGTGGAACCTAAACAGAAGATGGCAGACAGAGGGCTGGTTATTGCATCCAGTCTACGGAAATGACATCACTACTAAAATCTGTTACACGGGTTCCACTTTGCAGTTATCACAAGAGTATCGAGGTAAATAACCAAGAAATACAGAATCAAATAAAATCATTTCACAGAGACTTCTGGACCTGATGCGGTACCTGTCTATCTGTTGTTTTATTATGCAGCAAGTTCGATGCTTTCGTGGTATATATGTATTACCGGTATTGTGTGAAATCCCTGTATTCGACAGAATGCCTAGATAATGTATCGAAAGCGTGATGGTTTTAGACAAATTGTGAACCATACGTTTTTTGTGGATATGTTACACACATTTCCTATACATTCTGTACAATTCCTGTGCATTATAGAGAATGGTCAGTACCATTTACGCAGAGTGCTAAAAGTCTATAAGTTGAAAAACCTTTATTAATTAATATTAATTTGAAACTGAAAGAAAAAGCTACGAAATACGGCACTAGATATTCTTACCCGAAAACCGTGAAAGCAGACTGAGATTGAAGTACTTGTTACACTAAGCACTCACTTTCCTTCTTCACAAGAAAAAACTTTACATTTTGACAATTTCATCTTGTATATACGAGAGTTGTTCGGAAAGTAAGGAACCATCGGTCGCGAAATAGAAACCACAGTGAAAATCAAAACTGTTTTGTTTGCACTTTTAGCTACACATTCCAGATACTTATATTTCGTGTAAAAATACAGCAACCAGCCACTTTTTAATGCGTTTTTATTTATGCCAATATGCATTTCGGGTTTGCACCCATCTTCAGCTGGCAAATTACATGGATCTTCAGTTACTACAGTAGTACAATCTCGACAGCAGTTTGGATGCTGCAGCACGCCTGTGCAAAAGCAACGATTCCAATCATTTACTTCCATTTCACGAGTTTAAAGTTATGCACTATCAGTTGTTCATTTTACTTACATTCTCCTCTCCTTGTTTTTTCTTGGCTTTTCCTCTTTTTTGCAACAACACAAACACTTTTTATCACGCATTTTACACAGGCGCACTGCGTTATCCGCCATGTTGTCGACTGACAGTTTTTGTTCACATACAAACGGTTTATCTATGGACAGAGTTATATTTTATGAGAGTTTTGAGGTTCTAAGATAAGCTACTGTTTTCTAAACATTGACTTGGGTGATAGAAGTATTCTAAGTACGATGTATACAATTTTTTTTTTGCTGTATTGAAGATAATAAACTAACATAACACATTTATACAAAGCAGTAATTCATACATTTACAATACAACAAAGATAGAATTAAGATTTTTATGTTTTATATTATTACATGCATTTGTTGGGTTTATATTAGATTATGTTATTTCTTGATTGTGCTTAGTAAGTGGTTTGAGAAGTAGAGTGTGGAAGTTTTTCAGAAATATTCGGTTTGGCAGCTCTGTTTGGTCGTTAAGTATGTCAGAAGGGGATGCGTGTTTATGTGAATAAATTTCGATTTCTTCTAGGAGGTTCATTCTTTTTCTTTGTTGGCTAGGTGGAGAACTTGTAGGTTATGGGATATGTCTGTTACTTGATGTTCTTCTTTTGCTACTTGTTGGGAGAATGTGGATTTATTTAAGTTTTTTAAACGAAGAGCATCTATGTGTTCTCGAAACCGTATGCTGAAGTTTCTCCCTGTTTGGCCTATGTATGTTTTTGGACATGAGTTTCAGTTAAGTTTGTATATTCCTGATTGATTGTACGGTTTGGTATTATTTTAATGTTATGGATAGCTTTGTCCTTTATTTTGTTATTTGTATAGTAGCTGATTTTGATATCTGTTCCTTGGAACAGGTTTGCTATTTTATATGACAGCTTTCCTACAAATGGCAGCTTACATATTTTTCCTTTGGCTGTGTTGTGGTATTCTTTAATGATGTTTTGTTATTGTATTTGTTTATGTGTGGATTTATCTTAGAGTTTAGTTCATCTGTTAATTTTGGATTGTAACCATTATTGTAAGCAATTGCTTTGATGGTGTTTAGTTCTTCTATTTGGTCAGCTGGTACTTCTCTAAATAGGCGCCGCTCAGACATCTGTCGGAGCGTTATACCAAATTTCCAACACCATCCTCATAGACAGCAGCCGCCTGTGCTTTCCGATAATTCTTTACGCTGGTCTACAGCGCGTAGCCTGCACCAGCTTTCATGTGAACAGAGATGATAATGAGGACGAGCCATTTATGGCTGTATTGTGGGTGATCGAAGACTTCCCATCGGAAATGCTGCAGGAGCGTCTTCACTGCCCCTGCAGAGTGCGGCCGAGAATTGCTGTGAAGAAGGAAGTGCGTGGCAGTTGTGTTCGGTGGGCTGCATTCATTAAGGCGAAGCCTTTCAGCTGGCCCTACTACTTGGAAGGAGACATTGTTGTTCTAGGCACCTTCACTCGCTCACAGTGCGCTCACAACGGAAGAGAGCTTCTTGATGCGATCGATGGGCATACTAGAGTCACTGCCCAAAACGTCTGTGACAAGCGTTGTCAGGTTTTCACAGTGGTTTCCATTTCGCAACCGATCGTTCCTCACTTTCCGGATAGTCCTCGTACATTTCACAACTTAAAGAAGAAAGCGAGCAGAATATTGCTACCGGTAAAACACAAAGCAGAACTGGTATAACCTGCTAGTTGCATGAGGGAAGGATAGAGTCACACTTTTAATTGCACTTGCTCTCCTTTTCGACACAAAGGCACCTCCTATTTTTTGCATTTTGTGTTGCACATAGACGTGAAGAA
Organism: Schistocerca nitens; assembly: GCF_023898315.1. Lineage (NCBI taxonomy): Eukaryota > Metazoa > Arthropoda > Insecta > Orthoptera > Acrididae > Schistocerca > Schistocerca nitens. Next base: position 26,287,997 of record NC_064619.1, on the reverse strand, counting down.
ACCTTAGCCAATTCCCGTGGACTGCAGATCGGAGAGGTATTTTGTGGTCAGGAACATTTTCAGTTCTCATTAAGGGGCTCCGGAAAGGCTCAAAATCATGAAAGGTTCAATTTTTACTTTTTTGCGTTTTCTGAATCTGCAGACTATTACCTTTTAATAGATATAAAATTTATTCAATTCCGAAGACTACAACTATTTTTTAATTTTTTTTAAAAATGAGTTCTACATGGGCGTGACCAACTGTGGTGCTGTTAAACTGCTGTCAAATGGTGTTATTATTAACGTCCGTGTTCATCAGGTACATTTTAGTGATGTGAGATAAAGTATGTGTTGTGGCTAACCTGTGATGGTTCAATATATATCGCTGGTGTGATTGTCGATTGTTTCATGTTTATTTACTCTGTCGTTATCTCGAAAATATTCGTAATTAATTCTGTTTCTTAAGTCTCTGTTTTGTTGAAGTATAATAATGAGTTAAAGTAAAGTTATTAGAAATCCTCTGAAGGCTTTTAAGAAAAGGAGAATTGTTGGAAAGCCAAAGGTATTTAGAAATATGGGAATGAAGGTAGGTTCTAACATGGTACGAGCGATGCTTGCTTTAGACAAGGAACGCCTTCGGGTTGCAGACAGGGCTGTAAAGAGTCTAGAAATACAAGCAAGAGTAAACAGGAGGAGGAACAAGAGGAAGCTGGAGGAGGAGTTTGCAGAGGATGAAGATAATCCATCCTATGGACCTGGAATGCACTAAAAAGTTAATCCAATCTTTGTCGCTCGATTCCGAAAACTTTTAATTTCTCATACTAATTACATGTTTTCTAAGGATCTTCCAAACATATTTGTTTCAAACTTTCAGTAAATGTTACACAGTACCTTCTGCATAATTTAACACAGCCTTTTTCCAAAAAACTGTATATTTTTGAATATATAAATAAAAAATTGCAAAAAAATGTTGTGAATTTTCATTACAATTGAAAAAAATCATCTTTAATAACTGAACTAAAATTTTGTAAAATCCCTGTGTTAAGTTGTAGCCCATATTCCAATTAATAATCTGTAAAAAGTTCAACTTCCTACCTCAAATACTTTGTGAGCAAAGATGTAATTTATAAGCGTTATTTTAACATTGCAAGTATAGGGCGTTCCGGAGCCCCTTAAGTTCTTTGCACATCCGGCGAAGTATGATCTTGCGTAGTACTCCTTCAAAATTCCTTCTGCAGTTCCCAGCCAGTAAAAGTCATCATCTGCTTAATTCATAATGCTAACGTGAGACACATCGCCCTTTCTCGACGCCGTGAATCGAAACCCGCACAGTGGCACGGAAGGCACAGGAGGATTTTTTTTAATCAGAATGTCTTTTCATTTTTTAGCCTGCATGTCAAGGCTCAGGTTCGATTCCACTTTACTTTGGGTAGCTTCTTCAATATTGAAGCATACACTGCACAAATGCTAACCCCATAACCTTCTACTTCGTCGCCGTCAATGTCTTTAGGAGAATGTCCTCAGATGGCATTAACGTTTCACACTTTCCACATGTATGAGCACCTCTGGTTTTTCTTAGCAGACCCTATAGCTATCAGAAAAAGAAGGTTTTTTCGGTAACCACAGGAACGGAAGGCTCGTCGGTAGTTGTGGCTTCATCACTTTTTTTGTTTCCTCCATCATGGATTGTATTCTTATCTATGTCTTCTGCAGGAATCTGTGCCTCCTGTAGCTATTCACCTCGTCTTCCTTTCTGCTGTTTATTACTTTTTCAGCTCTTCTTCAGTCTCAACGTCTTCTAAAACATCGTCAGATAGGGACAACATAGATGGATCTACTCTAGCTTTGCACCCGAAGAGATCTTTTAGAATGAAAAAGTTTTGTTGTTCGCACTTGGACGAATCGCAGTCCGCCACTCTAGCAGCTAGATTTTTCGTTTTGCATCCAACCACGCAGCATATTTTAAATGTTCTGATTTGCTCTTTCGACGTTCCCCTAACTTTTGAAGAGGCGCGGCTTACGATCTACGAGGTGGGCTGAAACTCCTTTAGGCTGCTTATCACATTGCTTGCAAATTCCCTGCCGTTACCAGACTGTAGAATCGTAGGGGAACGAAGCAACGTAATCATGCCGGTGAGACTGTAGGCTACTTCCTTCGATCTCTTTGTTTTCAGAGCCCTGATTACTACAAACGTAGTGAGATTATCTTGGTAGACCATTATAAACTTGTACTCTCTATCTAGATGGAACTGAAAACCGAAGAGATCGACCTGAGAATGGGAACGAATTCCGGAAAAATGATAGGCTCGACTTCAGCACCTATTTAACACATTTTTGCTGCTTCTGGCAAGGTTGACAATGGTGAATATGCAGCTGAGTATCATGAAGGGTAATTTTCTTATAGTTGGGTCAAATTCCTTTCAATATGTTGTCCCGTCCTCCATCACCAGTAGCTAAATGGGCCATGTGGAGTACGTCAAATAATTCAGAGTCCGCGACGTACAACTGAGTAGCACACGTAACTTCTGTAACAGTATATATCAACTTATTCTTCTTCGCGACCACCTTTACGTTATTTTGTTTCAGCAGCCAATAGTCGCATGGTTCCTTCTTAATGGTCATCTTAGAATTTTTCACATCGTTGACTGACTTTTGGTAGCTGGATTCGGTTAGGAAAACACAGTTTTTAGCAGAATTGTATCTTACTTGAGATAATTCATCGCAGAAGCGTCGTCGCATATCAGCATGGCGTTGTACCTATCTTGGCAGTACAGTCCCTTCTAACATGATGAGGCAACAACAATGGGAAAAGACAACGTGAGAGCATCTGTGAAATTACAGGCGGATGATACACATTAGACAACTATTATGGCCATATACGTGGCGTGATAGCTGAAAGTCTTCTCAAACATTAAACAAAGACCCGATCGTCACAGATAACAGAGGCGGAGAAAAAATGGCAGGATTAGCTGTTTTATATGGTTTGCCAGCAAACAGTCTGGTGAAGTACACAATGCTTAAGCAATGTGTAAAATACTAACATTTTCGTAATATGAAGTTCGGTTTTAGACATTCTATACATTACCTAGGCATTCTATAGGCTGAGCGATTTCACACAATGCCGGTATATATATACATTCACCTGCACACAAAATGATACTAATGCAAACCTGCCTTGCGTCAACGTTTGATCGAAAACTGATTCTGACCATATGTGGTTAATGTTTTCATTTATTTTACTACAAGCTGAGAAACCCAACGTCACCTGATAATTTATTGGCAGCTACGCCCGAGACATCGTACGCGTTTACTTTATTTTTGAACTACAAAGCTTTTTGTATACAATATTTGACGTACTATGAATGGGGATCTGAACGAAGAGCATGTTTGCTTCAATAGCACCTCTTATTTGTTTCTTACACGGGTCACTGCGAATTGTTGACGTCAGCTGTATTATATATTAACATATAAGGTTGGAAGAGGATGTAGATGAAGATGAAATGGGAGATACGATACTGCGTGAAGAGTTTGACAGAGCACTGAAAGACCTGAGTCGAAACAAGGCCCCGGGAGTAGACAACTTTCCATTAGAACTACTGATGGCCTTGGGAGAGCCAGTCATGACAAAACTCTACCATCTGGTGAGCAAGATGTATGAGACAGGCGAAATACCCACAGACTTCAAGAAGAATATAATAATTCCAATACCAAAGAAAGCAGGTGTTGACAGATGTGAATATTAACGAACTATCAGTTTAATAAGTCACAGCTGCAAAATACTAACGCGAATTCTTTACAGACGAATGGAAAAACTGGTAGAAGCGGACCTCGGGGACGATCAATTTGGATTCCGTAGAAATGTTGGAACACGTGAGGCAATACTAACCTTACGACTTATCTTAGAAGAAAGATTAAGAAAAGGCAAACCTACGTTTCCAGCATTTGTAGACTTAGAGAAAGCTTTTGACAACGTTAAGTGGAATACTCTCTTTCAAATTCTGAAGGTGGCAGGGGTAAAATACAGGGAGCGAAAGGCTATTTACAATTTGTACAGAAACCAGATGGCAGTTATAAGAGTCGAGGGGCATGAAAGGGAAGCAGTGGTTGGGAAAGGAGTGAGACAGGGTTGTAGCCTCTCCCCGATGTTATTCAATCTGTATATTGAGCAAGCAGTAAAGGAAACGAAAGAAAAATTCGGAGTAGGTATTAAAATTCATGGAGAAGAAGTAAAAACTTTGAGGTTCGCCGATAACATTGTAATTCTGTCAGAGACAGCAAAGGACTTGGAAGAGCACTTGAACGGAATGGACAGTGTCTTGAAAGGAGGATATAAGATGAACATCAACAAAAGCAAAACGAGGATAATGGAATGTAGTCAAATAAAATCGGGTGATGCTGAGGGGATTAGATTAGGAAATGAGACACTTAAAGTAGTAAAGGAGTTTTGCTATTTAGGGAGTAAAATAACTGATGATGGTCGAAGTAGAGAGGATATAAAATGTAGACTGGCAATGGCAAGGAAATCGTTTCTGAAGAAGAGAAATTTGTTAACATCGAGTATAGATTTAAGTGTCAGGAAGTCGTTTGTGAAAGTATTTGTATGGAGTGTAGCCATGTATGGAAGTGAAACATGGACGGTAACCAGTTTGGACAAGAAGAGAATAGAAGATTTCGAAATGTGGTGCTACAGAAGAATGCTGAAGATAAGGTGGGTAGATCACGTAACTAATGAGGAGGTATTGAATAGGATTGGAGAGAAGAGAAGTTTGTGGCACAACTTGACTAGAAGAAGGGATCGTTTGGTAGGACATGTTTTGAGGCATCAATGGATCACAAATTTAGCATTGGAGGGCAGCGTGGAGGGTAAAAATCGTAGAGGGAGACCACGAGATCAATACACTAAGCAGATTCAGAAGGATGTAGGTTGCAGTAGGTACTGGGAGATGAAGAAGCTTGCACAGGATAGAGTAGCATGGAGAGCTGCATCAAACCAGTCTCAGGTCTGAAGACCACAACAACAACAACAAGGTTACTCTTCCCTTACATCCCGTATTTCTGTGAAAACATCCTTAAAATAAAACTTTAGTGTTCAAAGAAGACAAGTTAAAAAGAATTGATATTATGCGAAACATTAAATAGATGACCATTCATATCACGTATTAATGCACTATGTGATCAAAAGTATCCAGACACCGCCAAAAACATACATATGTAATATTAAGTGCATTGTGCTGCCACCTACTGCCAGGTACTCCATATCAGCGACCTCAGTAGCCATTAGACATCGTGAGAGAGCGGAATGGGGCGCACCGCGTAACTCACGGACTTCGAACGTGGTCAGGTGATTTGGTGTCACTTGGGTCATAGGTCTGTACGCGAGATTTCCACTCTCCTAAACATCCCTAAGTCCACTGTCTCCGATTTGATAGTAAAGTGGAAACGTGATTGGGCACGTACAGCACAAAAGCGTGCAGGCCGACCTCGTCTGTTGACTGACAGAGACCGCCGACAGTCGAAGAGGATCATAATTTGCAATAGGCAGACATCTATCCAGACCATCATACAGGAATACCACACTGCATCAGGATTCACTGAAAGTACTATGACAGTTAGGCGGGAGGTGAGAAAACTTGGATTTCATGGTCTAGAGGCTGCTCATAAGCCACACATCACGCCGGTAAATGCGAAACGACGCCTCGCATAAACTTTGGACAATTGAACAGTGGAAAAACGTTGTCTGGTGTGACGAATCACGGTACACAATGTGGCATTCCGATGGCCGGGTGTGAGTAAGGTGAACGGGCATGTGTAGTGAAAACAGTAAAATTTGGAGGTGGGGTTGTTAAGATGTGGTCGTGTCTTTCATGGAAGGGACTTGCAACCCCTTGTTGTTGCTTTGTGTGGCACTATCACAGCACAGGCCTACACTGATGTTTTAAGCACTTTCTTGCTTCCCGTTGTTGAAGAGCAATTCGGGGATGGCGACTGCATCTTTCAACACGATCGAGCACCTGTACATAATGCACGGCCTGTGGTGTAGTGGTTGCATGACAATAACGTCCCTGTTATGGACTGCCCTGCACAGAGTCATGACCTGAATGCAATAGATCACGTTTGCGATGTTTTCGAACGCCGACTTCGTACCAGGCCTCACCGACGTACATCTAACCTATCCTCAGTAAAGCCCTACGTGATGAATGGGCTGCCATTCCCCAAGAAACCTTTCAGCACCTGACTGAACGTACCCCTGCGAGAGTGAAAGCTGTCGTGAAGCCTAAGGATGGGCCAACACCATACTGAATTTCAGCATTACCGGTGGAGGGCGCCACGAACTTTGAAGTCATTTTCAGCCATGTGTCCGGATACTTTTCATCACATAGTGTATATTTATCGGTAGCAAAGTACCAACCCTATTTGTATACTATATTGCATTCACATGATTTATCGGAGATAAATGTTTTATTGAGATGTGGGACACGCCAAATATGTAATTCAGCTGAAATGATATTTCCTTTCACTAGCAACATTATTTTTATACCGATTTACTACTGTCATTTCAGGAAAAACTCTGCAAATTGTTCCAAATATTGAGATGTGGGGCATATTTAAACAGTTTGTGGGGTGACTGGTTGGTTAATAGTAAAATATATTGTATATAAATATTATGCTTCGCCGTATTTTGCGAGAGCTATAAAACTATTTTTGCGGTCAGCTATAAAGCTACGGGAAACGTACCATAGTTTCCAGTCTATAAGACTACATTATTCCTTTGCTCTTCGGAATAAATGTTTCTACTCTCTGTTGTTGTTGTGGTCTTCAGTCCGGAGACTGGTTTGCTGCAGCTCTCCAAGCTACTCTAACCTGTGCAAGCTTCTTCATCTCCCAGTACCTATTGCAACCCACATCCTTCTGAATCTGCTTAGTGTATTCATCTCTTGGTCTCCCTCTACGATTTTTACCCTCCACGCTGCCCTCCAATACTAAATTTGTGAACACTTGATGCCTCAGAACATGTCCTACTAACCGGTCCCTTCTTTTTGTCAAGTTGTGCCACATACTCCTCTTCTCCCCAATTCTATTCAGTACTTCATCATTAGTTATGTGATCTACCCATCTAATCTTCAGCATTCTTCTGTAGCACCACATTTCGAAAGCTTCTATTCTCTTCTTGTCCAAACTATTTATCGTCCATGTTTCACTTCCATACATGGCTACAGTCCATACAAATACTTTCACAAACGACTTCCTGACACTTAAATCTATACTCGATGTTAACAAATTTTTCTTCTTCAGAAACGATTTCCTTGCCATTGCCAGTCTACATTTTATATCTTCTCTACTTCGACCATCATCAGTTATTTTGCTCCCCAAATATCAAAACTCCTTTACTACTTTAAGTGCCTCATTTCCTAATCTAATTCCCTCAACATCACCCGACTTAACTCGACTGCATTCCATTATCCTCGTTATGCTTATGTTGATGTTCATCTTATATCCCCTTTTCAAGACACTGTCCATTCCGTTCAACTGTTCTTCGAAGTCCTTTGCTGTCTCTGATAGAATTACAATGTCATCGGCGATCCTCAAAGTTTTTATTTCTTCTCCATGGATTTTAATACCTACTCCGAATTTTTCTTTTGTTTCCTTTATTGCTTGCTCAATATACAGATTGAAAAACATCGGGAGAGGCTACAACCCTGGCTCACTCCCTTCCCAACCACTGCTTCCCTTTCATGCTCCTCGACTCTTATATCTGCCATCTGGTTTCTGTACAAATTGTAAATAGCCTTTCGCTCCCTGTATTTTAGCCCTGCCACCTTTAGAATTTGAAAGAGAGTATTCCAGTCAACATTGTCAGAAGCTTTCTCTAAGTCTACAAATGCTATAAACGTACGTTTGCCTTTCTTTAATCTTTCTTCCAAGATAAGTCGTAAGGTCAGTATTGCCTCACGTGTTCCAATATTTCTGCGGAATCCAATCTGATCTTCCCCGAGGTCGGCTTCTACTAGTTTTTCCATTCGTCTGTAAAGAATTCGCGTTAGTATTTTGCAGCTGTGACTTATTAAGCTGATAGTTCGGTAATTTTCACATCTGTCAACACCTGCTTTCTTTGGTATTGGAATTATTATATTCTTCTTCAAGTCTGAGGGTATTTCGCCTGTCTCATACATCTTGCTCACCAGATGGTAGAGTTTTGTCAGGACTGGCTCCCCAAGGCCATCAGTAGTTCTAATAGAATTTTGTCTACTCCCGGAGCCTTGTTTCGACTCAGGTCTTTCAGTGCTCTGTCAATCTCTTCACGCAATATCGTATCTCCCGTGTCATCTTCATCTACATCCTCTTCCATTTCTATAACATTGCCCTCAAATACATCGCCCTTGTATAGACCCTCTATATACTCGTTCCACTTTTCTGCTTTCCCTTCTTTGCTTAGAACTGGGTTTTACATCTGAGCTCTTGAACTTCATACAAGTGGTTCTCTTTTCTCCAAAGGTCTCTTTAATTTTCCTGTAGGCAGTATCTATCTTAACCCTATTGAGATAAGCTTCTACATCCTTACATATGTCCTCTAGCCATCCCTGCTTAGCCATTTTGCACTTCCTGTCGATCTGATTTTTGAGACGTCTGTATTCCTTTTTGCCTGCTTCATTTACTGCATTTTTATATTTTCACCTTTCGTCAGTTAAGTTCAATATTTCTTGTGTTACCCAAGGAGCTCTACTGGCCCTTGTCTTTTTACCTACTTGATCCTCTGCTGCCTTCACTACTTCATCCCTCAGAGGTACCCATTCTTCTTCTAGTGTACTTCTTTCCCCCATTCCTGTCAAATGTTCCCTACTCTCTATATGATTATAATTGTAAGGTTTCAGTTCTAAGTGATTAATGTATTTAGTGAAGTTCAAATGCACAAACATAGCAGTATTCCTGATATTAATAATAATGATGTCTCTATCATAGGCAGCACTACAAGGCGTTCAGAGGCGACCTGTACGGAAAGTTCCAATTAAAAAGGTCTTTCGCCCTGACTTCTAAGCATAATAATAATTGCTCGTCACAAAAATGGAAAATAATCTCAGCAGTTGCCACGCGATTTTGTTAACGTTACGAGCGGCACACAAACAGTCACTTACACGAAATCTAAGGGATCCAGTAGCGTGTACAGTCCTCGCGAGTTCACTTCCTATTTGTACCGAAAACATACATTTAGCTGCAGATTGGCTGCGATATCACCCGACGCAGCGCGTAAGCAGGCGTATGACTGATGCGGGCGGAGTGATAGCTCGGTGCGCAGTGAGCCCATCTCTGCCTCTCTGGCCGCATTTATATACGGGCGCAGAGGATGGCCAAAGGGAACATCTGCTGTCATGTGCTGTATGCCCAGGTAGCGGCATCTAAATGTCCGTTTCCTAGGACACACATTATTTAATAGCTGGGTAATGAAACAATTTACAACCTTCGTAATTTTTGTACGAATGGAGTTGTGTTGGCTTTAATTGCTGGACTGCTATTAAACTTCGCCGGCAGGAATTTATAGAACGGAATCGACGGTAGCACTTGACTTCTGAGCTACTTCTTTAAGAGACCTTGTATCGATTATTATTTACATTAAGGTCTTGAAATTTCTTACAACTTTATTATTTAATAGTTGCAATCAAGTGCTGTAGTCAGAATTTTCTATCATTAATGTAAACGATACTTAATCTACACTCCTGGAAATGGAAAAAAGAACACATTGACACCGGTGTGTCAGACCCACCATACTTGCTCCGGACACTGCGAGAGGGCTGTACAAGCAATGATCACACGCACGGCACAGCGGACACACCAGGAACCGCGGTGTTGGCCGTCGAATGGCGCTAGCTGCGCAGCATTTGTGCACCGCCGCCGTCAGTGTCAGCCAGTTTGCCGTGGCATACGGAGCTCCATCGCAGTCTTTAACACTGGTAGCATGCCGTGACAGCGTGGACGTGAACCGTATGTGCAGTTGACGGACTTTGAGCGAGGGCGTATAGTGGGCATGCGGGAGGCCGGGTGGACGTACCGCCGAATTGCTCAACACGTGGGGCGTGAGGTCTCCACAGTACATCGATGTTGTCGCCAGTGGTCGGCGGAAGGTGCACGTGCCCGTCGACCTGGGACCGGACCGCAGCGACGCACGGATGCACGCCAAGACCGTAGGATCCTACGCAGTGCCGTAGGGGACCGCACCGCCACTTCCCAGCAAATTAGGGACACTGTTGCTCCTGGGGTATCGGCGAGGACCATTCGCAACTGTCTCCATGAAGCTGGGCTACGGTCCCGCACACCGTTAGGCCGTCTTCCGCTCACGCCCCAACATCGTGCAGCCCGCCTCCAGTGGTGTCGCGACAGGCGTGAATGGAGGGACGAATGGAGACGTGTCGTCTTCAGCGATGAGAGTCGCTTCTGCCTTGGTGCCAATGATGGTCGTATGCGTGTTTGGCGCCGTGCAGGTGAGCGCCACAATCAGGACTGCATACGACCGAGGCACACAGGGCCAACACCCGGCATCATGGTGTGGGGAGCGATCTCCTACACTGGCCGTACACCACTGGTGATCGTCGAGGGGACACTGAATAGTGCACGGTACATCCAAACCGTCATCGAACCCATCGTTCTACCATTCCTAGACCGGCAAGGGAACTTGCTGTTCCAACAGGACAATGCACGTCCGCATGTATCCCGTGCCACCCAACGTGCTCTAGAAGGTGTAAGTCAACTACCCTGGCCAGCAAGATCTCCGGATCTGTCCCCCATTGAGCATGTTTGGGACTGGATGAAGCGTCGTCTCACGCGGTCTGCACGTCCAGCACGAACGCTGGTCCAACTGAGGCGCCAGGTGGAAATGGCATGGCAAGCCGTTCCACAGGACTACATCCAGCATCTCTACGATCGTCTCCATGGGAGAATAGCAGCCTGCATTGCTGCGAAAGGTGGATATACACTGTACTAATGCCGACATTGTGCATGCTGTGTTGCCTGTGTCTATGTGCCTGTGGTTCTGTCAGTGTGATCATGTGATGTATCTGACCCCAGGAATGTGTCAATAAAGTTTCCCCTTCCTGGGACAATGAATTCACGGTGTTCTTATTTCAATTTCCAGGAGTGTATTTCAAACATGGTCGTCTTTGTCCCACATCTAGTTTTCAGTAGCTTACTTGACAAGTATTAGACGTAGCTTAATGGGGTCAAATAGTTATTGTTTTTACATCAAACTGAAGCTTAATAGGAAATTTCATATTTCTGAGTCTACTGTTTAATGCTCTCAGTTTTTCTTAAAAACGCCGATTTTGATCAAGATATTGCTCTGTGCAACTTGAGGCTTGTAAAGGTTGATTGCGACATACATATTCATGTTCTGAACAATATTTCGCTTTCTGTCTTTATTTTTAATGCCACTTGCTTTATATTTATTGCCATGTATTTAGGGAAATATATTCATATGATCAGTGTGATATTGAACATTTTAAACATTAATATACTGAAGCATATATCGTTAAGGTTAGAAAAAGCTACTTTCATTTTTAATTTCACTCTTACATATGGGGCAATACTCTGTACGCTACGCACAGGCGTGTTATGGTGATGTGGCGCTCCTAGCAGTGAACTTGGGTAAGTCCCGGCACACTCACTCGCCTCTGTATCTCTCAAATGATACAGCGCTTGTTTCGCCACAAATTTATGTATAATCCTTCTTTCTCATTGTTAATTGTATCTGAATTATTAGATGCTATGTATAGTAACTGTTCTGGCTACAACTCGAAGCAGTATGGAAAACGCTTTAATTTTACTCTTCCCGCGTATTTTCCTCACTACAGCAGATATTTCAGACTATAAGCTAAACTAAACAATCAACCAGTAGTTGTTATTAATTGTTGTATTCTGTCCTCGGCAACTCGAAAAGGCTTCAGGATGTACCTTAGTTTCTCTACTCAGAAGTACTTTCTGTACAGCAATATATGCCTGAGATTTCAAATGATGTAAAACAATGTGTATGTAACTTACTTATCATCTTATTTTATTAACTTCATTTTAACCACCCCTTCATGAACTGTTGTTTGCTACTCTATTAAATCCTGGTAAATAATGCCAGTTATTTATTGAATCTAGTCACCTAATTGTGTTCTTTGACAAATTATATTATTTACATTTATTTAATCTTGTAATCGCTCTGAGACTGACCTTATGGAACAGATTAAGCTAGCCCAAGACAGCTGTGGAAGAGTGTGTCAGCAGTGATAGGTGGTTCGTGTGACGTTCGTGCCCAACCAGAAGCCTGCCACATCAGTTGAAAACAATCTTGGACTATCAAAACTGTCAAGATTGTACGGAAATTTTACTAGTTCGCGAGAAGAGAGAAAACATGGAAACAGTAATCTTGTATAACAGTTTCTGTTACACAACGGTGGAATGCAATTACATTTCATGCCTTGTGTGATACGTCTTGACATTTTCTTGGGTTATGTAAGTCCGATTTACGTATGGTGACTAAAAACCTCTAGGATCAATATTTTGAAGATGATGGAATATCTAAAGTTGACTGCCTTCATTTAAAGGATGAATGGTCGCAGATGAACATTTAGATTCCCATTCATGTAAGGAACTGGCGTATTAAAGTACCAACTTCTGATTTTGGTAACTGTTCAAAATGGTGCCTGTAATTCTTAACGTGTGTTTTACAACGACATTTAAATATAGCCACACACTGTCAAATATCCTTTTTTTCTGTTTTATAAACAACCACAATCTAGATCTCAAACAACAAGTTCCTCATGAGGTTCTGTTTTGTTTCCTCACATCAACGACTTCGTGTAACCCTATAGGGGAAAAAAACCAAGACTCTGAGATAAGTGGAATACATTGACCATGGAGGAAAAACCTCTCTTCCCAAATCAATGACTATAGCATCTGGTTTTCGAGGGTTCACGAACATTAACGTCGAAACAAGGTATTGTACTGTCGTTTTCACACCACATCTTATAGTGGAGAAGATTTGAAGTCTCTAACGAGACAGGGAGAGTAATTTGGATAAACGCCAGGTATAGCATATCGTTCAAACTACATGGTGTAAAATAGGTTCCTGTTAGTTCGTCTTGAACAAGTATAATTAATAGTTTGAGTATTTTAGCAGAAGATCTGAGATGAGTGGTGAAAGCGTATTCATTACTTCACACTTCGCTAGTGTGGCACCTGGAAATACCATTTCTAATATAACAGATCTACTTGACAAACAACATAAATTGTAGGAAGGTGTAGGATGTCCGGCACTGCAGTACTTTGTTGGATAATGACTTCACATAACTGAACTATGGTTTCTATATTATTTGTGCATACCACTCGCTCACATTGTTTATGATGCTGAGACGTAATATCTCTTCCCTCATGTAGTAGTATTGTTCAATACACTTCTTTATCTAGGCGATTCAGTCTGGAACCGCGCGACCGCTACGCTCTCGCAGGTTCGAATCTTGCCTCGGGCATGGATGTGTGTGATGTCCTTAGGTTAATTAGGTTTAAGTAGATCTAAGTTCTAGGTGACTGATGACCTCAGATGCTGTCCCATAGTACTCAGAGCCATTTGAACCAACACTTCTTTTTCCTCAAGAATCAGAGAACCCGATATACCATAATTAAGACACTATCCTAAGAGATCGACATTGCGTATTTTCTACAACTTCGATATAAATGCACATTAACAATTACTTTTGCATTTCTAATGAACACTATTGGCCATTAAAATTGCTACACCACTAAGATGACGTGCTACAGACGGAAAACCTGACCGACAGAGAGAAGTTGCTGTGACATGCAAATGATTACCTTTCCAGAGCATTCACACAAGGTTGGCGACGGTGGCGACACCTACAACGTGCTGACATGAGGAAACCTTCCAACCGATTTCTCGACACAAACAGCAGTTGACCGGCGTTGCCTGGTGAAACGTTGTTATGCCTCGTGTAAGGAGGAGAAATGCGTACCATCACGTTTCCGACTTTGATAAAGGTCGGATTGCAGCCTATTGTGATTGCGGCTTTTCGTATCCCGACATTGCTGCTCGTGTTGGTCGAGATCCAATGACTGTTAGCAGAATATCGAATCTGTGGGTTCAGGAGGGTAATACGGAGCGCCGTATTGGATCCCAACGGCCTCGTATCACTAGCAGTCGAGATGACAGGTATCTTATCATCATGGCTGTTATGGATCGTGCAACCACGACTCGATCGTTGAGTCAACAGATGGTGAAGTTTGCAAGACAACAATCATCTGCACGAACAGTTAGGCGACGTTTGGAGCAGCATGGACTATCAGCTCGGAGACCATGGCTGCGGTTACCCTTGACGCTGCATTACAGACAGGAGCGCCTGCGATGGTGTACTCAACGACGAATCTGGGTGCACGAATGGCAAAACGTCATTTTTTCGGATGAATCCAGGTTCTGTTCAAAGCATCATGATGGTAACATCCATGTTTGGCGATATCGCGGTGGACGCACATTCGAAGCATGTATTCGTCATCGCCATACTGGCGTATCACCAGCGTGATTGTATGGGGTGCCACTGGTTACACGTCTCGGTCACCTGTTGTTCGCATTGACGGCACTTTGAACAGTGGACGTTACATTTCAGATGTGTTACGACCCGTGGCTCTAACCTTGATTCTATCCCTGCGAACCCTACATTTCAGGAGGATAATCCACGAATGCATGTTACAGGTACTTTACGGGCCTTTCTGGATACAGAAAGTTTTCGACTGCTGCCCTGGTCAGCACATTCTCTAGATCACCCACCAACTGAAAACATGTGGTCAATGGTGGCCGAACAACTGGCTCATCACAATACGCCAGTCACTACTCTTGATGAACTGTGGTATCGTGTTGAAGCTCCATGGGCAGCTGTACCTACACACGCCATCCAAGCTTTGTTTGACTCAATGCCCAGGCGTATCAAGGCCGTTATTACGGCCTGATGTGGTTGTTCAGGGTACTGATTTCTCAGGATCTATGCACCCAAATTGCCAATAGGCAGCTGTACCTATACACGCCATCCAAGCTCTGTTTGACTCAATGCCCAGGCGTATCAAGGCCGTTATTACGGCCTGATGTGGTTGTTCAGGGTACTGATTTCTCAGGATCTATGCACCCAAATTGCGAGAAAATGCAATCACATGTCAGGTCTAGTATAATATATTTGTCCAATGAATACCCGTTAATCATCTGCATTTCTTCTTGGTGTAGCAATTTTAATGGCCAGTAGTGTACTTCACAGTTTTGTTCATTTGTGAAGTCGGGAATATTTAGATTTAGTGTTATAATTATACTTGATGTTTTCCATTCCAAAAAAATATAAATTTAACGAAATGTATTTCCTTTCGTGTTTGTGAAATATTAATTAAAGTTTCATTATTGGGTCAAGAATGTCGACTGTATTGAAGTCGTCATATCCTTGCCCTTTTGTCACTTGCAGATTATGATACGTTTTTTGCGTGAGCCAGTAGTAATTTTTGTGAAGTACCGTAGCTGTAGATCAGTTCTTGCTAAGAACGGTGTTAAATTGTGGATACTATAAAATCTAAATTAAATTAATTTTTCATATAAAATACATACGTGCTTCATGTTATTACAAATTAGATGTATTAACTAACATACTCAATACATTTTCAGCATGAAGGAATCATTAACCTATGACGACTGTGCCAAGAGAAAGAAGAACTTATAACAAATAATGGGGAGCCATTGAAGTGCAAAACACTTTTTGCTGATTCTCTTGCTCTCTAATTCATGCTATTAGTAGATGAAGACTTATAATCTCCAGTATACACGCAGTAATTGCGTAAAAATTTGTGTTATGTAACAACATTTTAGTTCTCATTTGGTACTTTTGAATATTATAAAGAGAATATTCTTGATACTGTTCATTAAAATGACGAGTTGATGATTTTAATTGATAAGACTTCCCCCACACTATCCACATAAATTTACCCCGAGTGAAAATGTCTTTGTTGAGAAACCTGCCACTTTTTGCGGCTTAATCGCTACGTTTCTTCCATAAAGGATACAGCTCGTTGAAATTTACTTCTCTCTGCATTAATTCCGCATTTCGGACACTGTATTGATTAGCACCACACATTAAAAGGATGTTTGCAAGCTACTCCGACTAATAATATATTGACATTAACAGTAACTCTTGACCTGCAATCAAAGTTATATGACCATGTAGTGTGGTTGAAGATAGCACTGCCAACATCGTTGTGGGAGGCAGCTGCTTGTTGTGAAACACTGTATGGTGTCTGTTAAATTGAATTTGATTACACTAGTAGCAGTGTGTAATGTAGCTGAACAGGACAATATTTAACGAAAAGTTCGATTCCATACACAGTGGTGAATGTGATACTACCATTTCATATTCACTTGCAGTTGCACAGATATAAGAGCTTGAATTTAACGTTATCAGATAACTGTATTGTAGAGAATGAACCGACTTAAGATGAATTGTGATCAGTTGACTGTAATTCTAATTAAGTACAAACTAAAAATTCGTGAAATAAGAAGTAAAGAAATGTCGAGTTTATTATTTGAGTAATTTATACGTAGGATTAAGGTAGTAATGACGATACAGCTCAAAAGGCAGAATTTATGATAGTAACAAATCTCACACTTGAATTGGTAAGTAATTCACAAAAAAATAAGGTCTATGTTACATTTTACATAACTGTAATGTGATAACTGTAATGTATTGGCACGCTAACTGTTTCAGAAACAATTTGGTGAATTGTACAGTCAAATTCCATAACCAGTTCCTGAAAGCATTCAAATATTAATAGTAATGTCAATTAATTTCAGTTTACACAATGCATACTGTATCTCTATAATAGTTTAATTATATGTAAGCAACAGCTATAGACAAACTGTTTCATTGTTGTTTCAGTTTTGGAGAGCAGTCTTGTCACACTTTTAGAGTCACTCTTACGTTACATTTTGGGCAGTGAACCCATGTAAATTTTATCTGTATTGTGATACAATAAATAAATTTAAAAAAGTAATATGAGTCTCTCGACTATGCAAATTTTTCGTTAAAATAATTGAATGACATAAATTGCATGATATATGCAAATTTTAGATGGAAGAACTTCAAGAAATTTGTGTTACACTTCTCAATCAAGTAGTTGAATCAAGTACTTTAAATTACTTAACCGATTTGTTTTGTTTCAAGTATACATATATAATGAAAAGCTAAAATGCAAAGTTACGGGCACACTGGTGTCAACCACATTATTGGCCGATAATGAAATGGGAGGATGGACTAGGGAAGTGAAGAACCTACTAACAAGAATTAAGTTATATGAAACATGGACATCATATGCATTGTGGACAACAGAAAAAGATATATGCTATGATAATTCCATTTCTTGTTGTACTGCAGTGAAAAACAGTGGTTTGGTTGTTTGAACTGTGAATCGAATATTTGGTATGTTAGACAATTTGTCAACACGAAAAGTCAGTTCAAGGAATTAGTCCATTTTTACAACAGGTTTCAACATCTTTAGAAGAAATTACGAAGGTTTTAATGAAAAACTTAAGGAACCAAATGAGCCGTGGGTGGTTCGTGTTCGTGTCATATCTCATTTGACATCCTCTTTTTACTGTACTACCACCTCGTTATGTTAATTTCAATTACTGGTGTCACTGAGTTGCCGCTTTGCCGGCCCGTGGGCGGCAGCAGCTGCGCTTATCGATACAAGCCCTGCTGATTGTTATTGCTTACCAGCTGTCGTGTGTTGGGATTGAGTTCGGATCTGCCAGTGAGTTGGGAGGCGCTAACAGTGCAGTTCTGACCTGGCAGTCTTTGACTTAGGACCCGGCAGAATTTCAGTCGGGGCGCGGCTGCAGTAAGTTCCGGACAGCCATGACTCACCCGTCAGTTGCCGATACACACCACTTGAGTGCGGACCACGTTAGTAGGTCGTCGGTCGGTCGTCTTGTCGGACGACGTGTATGTCGGCCGGCGGTCGATTATAGGTTGGCTGCGTGTGCCGACTCGTGATTCGTCTTTGTTACTGCACAGTCACTGCCGTTAGTATTGTCTAGTCCTTCGTGCAAGTGCTCGTGAAACTGTGTGTAGCTTGTGATGTCGACTGCTCAGGTATTTTAGTGCTGTCTCCATGCTGATGTGCGGCAGTCGTTCGGGTGGTGTGGTCAGCCAGGACATCTCCGCGCGGCACGGTGGGCTGGGATCGCTGGCGGTCTCTACGCAGTGTCGGAGTGTGTGGGAGCTGTTCCGACTGCTGCGGGGTTCATGGCTCACCGACCCAGGTCATCAAAGATGAGTGGTGATTTAATTACCGAACCAACACTGTTCACTTTGTGCCGCTGGTTTTCATGGTTGGCTGTTGGGGGTATTCCCGTGAGTAACAGCGAGTGTTCGACTTGGCGAAAGTTTGACCACCATCCAGTGGAGTTTAAATGTATTTTGGTTATTTGAAGTTCATGCGCACCAGCGAAATTTTCTGCCTTGTGGCAGTTAGCGTTCCGGCTACCTGCCATGGCCGCTGACGTATAATTCAGGCAGTGTCCTTTCCTCACCATGCAGTCGCTGTCCAACACGTGTGTGTAGTTTTGATTGTTTATGCGTACTTGGTTGTGGGGGGCTACGCTTTTCACGTTTTGGCTTTGGAGTTCCTTGTGCTCTGGTCGGGTGGAAAGCACATCGTCTTGTCTGTGGGTCCGTTGACTGTCTCTTGGTTGGGTTGCCGGCGGATCGGATGTAGTTGGGCCTACTACGTGCCTCCCCTAAGTGAACGTTAATATTTCAAGTGCATACCGACACCCGGAAACTTCTGAGCGCCGCTGGCTGTACTGCCTTTTCTTATTGGTGTTTGATTGCGTATTTTAATGGCTTATAGTCGGTTGTTTGAATTTGTATGCTTTTAGTTGGGTTTTAAATAATGGGCCTTCAGCCGTTTTTAAACTGAAATTGTTTGCTTCTCAAGTATTAGATTTGTTGAGCCTTCAGCCAAATTACAGATCCTACTTACGTGAGGCCTTCTGCCTTCTAAATATCCTGTTTCGAGTCTGAATTTTAAGTTAATGGCTGTCAGCCGTTTTTAAATTTAATTGGTTATGCCCTTAAGGCATAAAATAGTGTGTCCTATTCAGCCGATAACTAAGTTCAATAATTGTTGTTGCATTGCTTGGACAACTAAATAAAGTTACACGTGTTTGAGTGTGACTGTCAGCCCCTTTTGGCCACTTTGCACAGTTCCAACTACCTGATCTGTCCTGCGGAAGTAAGCAGGGCGTTTCACCAAATAACGACTTAACTAATCAGAATTAACCTGAATAAAGTGCTCTGTGTTAGAATCGAGATGTCAGAAACCATTGTAAGCGGTAAAACTCAGCTATCAATACGTTATCTATGTTAACGTTTTTCGATTTGTGTATGTGAGTAATTTCATGTAAAATGAAGTGTATTCAAACAGTATTACATTAATTGTAGAAGCACATTATATCAAAATAATTGACGACTGATGTACACCATAATGTGTATTAAGTGACTGGCAAACACAGAGCCACGATGAAATGTGGATTTTTCTTACAACTGATCGATTTCTAAAGCCACATTCATTATATGAATCTTTCAAATTATCCTCTGCTGTCATGGTATCCTTCTTAAGTAGGTAATAAGTGTAAATACGTATGTTTCGAAAAGAAGTTTGTGTCTAATTTGTTAATCTGAGAATATTCAAGACACGATTACAATCAACGTATATCGAACTGCTATGATTGTTTTGATGCTTACATAGTCATCAATTTTCTTGCATTTTGAGTTGATATGTACGTATAGTTTTGCCCCATATTTTAAGTTATTTTTTTCATTTAATGACATTAAAATATTTTAAATCATTGTGCTGTTAGAATTTATGAAAACTACATAGACATAAATTTCAGAAGCATTTGGGAAACCTTTGTGCTACGCTTGTAGCTGGGCAGTTAACAGTTGTCATTTTTAAGATACAGCCAGCAACTGACAACTGTTACAGTGAACATACTGACAAAAATGTTATGAGAAGGAGAAGCTGAAACGTGAAACATTAATAACTCTCATCCATTAACTCACACACATTTAAATGAGAAAAAATTATTAGAATGAAGAGATTACTTTTCACACCACATATGTAACTTTCGTAAGGTTTAGCAGTTAAGAACAATGTTCTACGTGAGTGACTTTACATGTCAACTGGAACAATGTTTGACTTATGTTGGATAAGAGGTTTTGTCATTTTTAAAAGTATAGAGCATGTGTTGGTGATAATTATTTGATAATATACTGTAATCAGGATATTTTGCAATGTGCAGAAAGAATGCTTTACATGTATATGTTGAAATATGAGAATTTGTGTATGAGAACTGTGATGATATGATGAGTTGGAACTATATATGCTGTGACGATGATACATAGGATTGTCAGAAAGAATTTAAAAAGCCTATACGAGTGTTGCAGGATAGCTTTTGGTGCGTTATAACTGTTAAGAAAAGACTCTGGAACACTGTGCCTCTTCAGTATTAATTCTCACTGACCTTAGCCCATGAGATTGTTGAACACGCGAATTCAAGTTTTCCACCAGAGACAGTACCACCAAAGATGTCTTTGGTTTGTTTCCTAATACAGAGCAAGATAGCCATACAAAATATGGACATGCGATGGTAGTAAGATCAGATCTGAGCCCAATTTTCAACAGTCTCCTATCGTCTACAGTATGAGAAGAACTGACAGTATTTATATCGGGCAGTCTGCTTGAATTTGCGTCGACAATGTCCGTATTAACTATCTTCAAAGCTGATTAACTCAAAAGCGGTACAATGCATCAAATATTTTTCTTAACAACCATTTATCAGCATGAACTATCCAGCAAGAGATTCACATGTTTTTACACCTAGTATAGTAATTTTCTTCATGATTTAATAAGATATTGATGAAGTATAGGATATGTTGTACTACTTCGGACATGACGAAGAATATCACATTGCTTTGTGTTTGGGTACTTTAACCTGGACTGTTGTGCTATCGATCAGTTGAATAATATACAGTATCGTAGTACCTGAAAATATGTTGAATTTTTTTACTGTGTTTTACCGTGAATCTGATGGTTATGTGACGAAATACACTAACTACATCTGACTGATCTACAACAGAACATTTCTTGAGATGATGAAAGTATTGGAACAGTTACTTGCGGAAAATGCCAGGGATAAAGTGATGCTGGTGATTAGTAATTCGTTACAACTGAGTAATTTCTCGTAGCAAGTCCAGATTATTTAAAGTGTATAATACCTAAGAAGGAATGAGGGATTGTTGAAACTGTAATGAAACGGGAAAACAGCTATTGATGTAGAAAAGTTGTGAGGGATTACAGTGTAGACCACGTAAATTATTTTATTTCAAAACGGTGACATTTTACGACCAGCATCTGATCATCCTCAGACCGTTAAGCACTCCTCGCTGACTGCTGGAGCTGGTGGTATGCAGCACTAACTACTCTTAGCTGCAGTGAGATCAATTGCACTTGCCACTCTTTTACCCTACGTATACAACAGTTTTATTACACTTGTAGAGCTAAATACAGCATGAGAACGTATATTATTACTGAATTATACTTTTCTAAGAGAAATACCAATATAAATCTGTATTAAGTGGAAGAGAAATGATTTAAACACTAATTTCTGTGTATACACACTTGTCTATATTTGTGGGATAATTTGTAGCGTAAGGTATTATTACACAAAAGAGGTGACAGAAAATTGTTACCAAGCAGTGACAACTTATACTAGCTGTGGATGATGCCTCTAATGTAATGTTATCAAACTAGCATTACACTACAGTCATTCTTGATATGTTAAGGGACTTATAGCTATTCAAAAAACAAATCGGCGTTTTCTAGATTAACAACCTGTTTGAAGAATACTTTATAAATATGAAACCCTTTGGATTTCAACAGAAATATATGATTTTCCTAATGATGGCTTGAGTGTAGCAAGTGTTGCATGTCATTCACATGTATGAAATGTCATGCACAAAACGACAGTTATCTTTGTAAATGATTTACGTAGATGATCGATACTTGCATGAATTCACTTTCAAGGAAGATTGTAAAATGATAACCTGTTTACACTATGTGCTAGTTATCGTTGCATGAGACGAATGTGTATCCACTTGTGTATTCTCTGTCCAATAAGGGACAGCGGTGAACATATGCTACAAAGTGTATAATTGCTGAAACTAATCGAATTTATATTTCATTCGACACACTGGCTGCTATATTATGAATGCAACATGATCAGTTAACAGAACAGTTGAACCCATTCTAACTATTACTACAGTTAATAAGCGTCTTATTTTGTTAACTTGGGCTTCACATACACAACATACGTCCCCAATACAAGAGCCAATACTCTAATTATTAAAAATTTGTATGTGTGTTTTAGTTTTGATATATGAAACATGAGTACTCAAACAATAAACTTGTACTATTTAGTAATATCTTTACCCGAGACATTTAACTTTCAATTGTATAATGTTAGAAACTATAAGGTTTAACTGTGCACGGATCGTTTAGAACAGTCCACATTTCTGTAGTTGTCCTCAGACGGAACTGTTAGTAAAGGAGAGTGTGTGTTACAGAAATGAAATACACCTGAATGAGGATTTTTGCTTCTGTGGTGATCCACAGCCTCTATGTGTTTAATATAAAAATACGTTGACAGTTGTAGGCTGTACTGTGCTTTATTAAAATTGTGCTGTTACGAAATTTCGGCCGTGAGCAATTATCAAACACACTTGCTATGTCAGGTATTACATTTTGTGCTCATCACAGTCTTGTCACATGATATATGTCATGTACAGAAAACCAGGAGTCATACTCCATCTGAATGAAATTGTGGAGAACTGGGGCACTAAGACTTGATGCTTCGAGTACACAGTTTGTCAGTGCTTGAGAGTTCACAAAGTAAGGAAGAGCACTGATAAGATATCTGTAAGAGAAACATATGTTAATGATCTACTGTGTGTGTGTGTGTGTGTGTGTGTGTGTGTGTGTGTGTGGTTGTGTGTGTGTGTAAAAGGAATTGTTTGTATACAATATATATTTAAAGAAAATAACAGAACAAATTCTGTCATTACTCTACATCACAAAAAGATACAAACATGACAATCATTTTTTTTAACGATTTTCCTATGCTGGTGCATGCATCCTCTGACAAAGTATGATACTTATGTGGGTATGTAATGTAGCAGAATAGGACAATATTTAATTAAAGTACGATTCCAAATGCATCTGGGACTACGATACCACCATGCAATGTTTCTTCGAAGTAAAATAGGTGCAAGAGCTTGAACTGTTGCGAAGTCGGATTATTAAACTGTCGAAATAAATCGACTTAAGGTGAACTATGAACAGTTAAGGTGAATTTTAAATAATTTGTAGAGATAGGGAAGTAAAAACCAAAAGTATGTGAAATATAATTTTAAAAAAATGCCAGTCTATTATTTGAAGAAGCTGTACATAGAAATCGATAGTAATTACGGATAACCCGCTATTTAAGATAGGAACGACAGTTGCACTGTATTTGTGAAGTAATTAAGAGAAATAATTAAAACGCTGTAATGAATACACTTCCATGCCACTTTTTATATGAGCACTGTAATATTTGAACATTCTAACTGCTTGAGAAACACTATAATGAATTATGAAGGCAAATTCCATTACCAGTTTTGTGGGAGCGTCAAAATAATAATTTTAAATTCAGTTAACTTCAATTTAAACAATGCATAATGTAACTTTGCAGTTGTTGGAATCAATATAGGCAGCAAAATTGGCTTTGTTTCCGTTTTGGAAGTCAGTTTTGTCACAGTTTTAAGGTGAGTCTTATATTGGAATTTGGGCACTAAACATGTCAGTTTTATCTGTGTTGTGGGTTAACAAAAGTACTAGAAAGCAATATGGCTGTTCCGACTACGATATTCTTTTCGTTCACTCAACGTAAACTGGGTTCAGATGTTAATTTAGGTGGAGGAATTTCCGAAAACCTGAGTTACACAACGACGTTTATCATCAAGTAAAACAGGTGCAATGCAGCCACGAAAGTGGGTTACGATTTAAGTGAACACTGTGGTTCCACTTGTAAATGCACTGGTTAAAGATCCGCCACCCACATCCCCACATCAACAAAATTAAAACGAGGATAAGGGAATGTAGTAGAATGAAGTCGGGTGCGCTGAGGGAATTAGATTAGGAAATGAGACACTTAAGGTAGTAAAGGAGGTTTGCTATTTGGGGAGCAAAATAACTGATGATGGTCGAGGTAGAGAGGAAATAAAATGGAGAATGGCAATGGCAAGGAAAGCGTTTCTGAAGAAGAGAAATATGTTAACATCGAGTATAGAGTTAAGTGTCAGGAAGTCGTTTCTGAAAGTATTTGTATGGAGTGTAGCCATGTATGGAAGTGAAACATGGACGATAAATAGTTTGGACAAGAAGAGAATAGAAGCTTTAGAAATGTGGTGCTACAGAAGAATGTTGAAGATTAGGTGGGTAGATCACGTAACTAATGAGGAGGTGTTGAATAGGATTGGGGAGAAGTTTGTGGCACAACTTGACTAGAAGAAGGGATCGGTTGGTAGGACATGTCCTGAGGCATCAAGGGATCACAAATTTAGCATTGGAGGGCAGCGTGGAGGGTAAAAATCGTAGAGGGAGACCAAGAGATGAATACACTAAGCAGATTCAAAAGGATGTAGGTTGCAGTAGGTACTGGGAGATGAAGGAGCTTGCACAGGATAGATTAGCATGGAGAGCTGCGTCAAACCAGTCTTAGGACTGAAGACCACAACAACAACAACAACCCACTAGTGTAGCAGCGGCAGTTAACATGACCGCTTCTGGGACGATGAGGTTCGCCGGCCCTTGATCGATTCTACTTGGCGGGTTAAAGAGGTATCAGTGTGCCAGTCAACCTCGGACGCGATCTTCATATGGTTCACCATTTACCACCAAGTTAATCTCAAACCGGATCCCATGTTCCACATCTGATACATGCTACGCAAGCGTTTAGAACACTTTGTTAGAGTTGCAAACGGACAGAATGGGTATACTGCTTCTCGTCTGTGAGTGAGTAGGAAACTGGTGACCTAATCTGTTTGGTCTTCTTCAACACTTAACCGGCAACAGCAAAACTGTCCTCTTTACAATAGAATGAAACCCAAAGAAAATAATATTATTAGGTTCAAATGGCTCTGAGCACTAAGGGACTTAACTTCTGAAGTCATCAGTCCCCTAGAACGTAGAACTACTTAAACTTAACTAACCTAAGGACATCACACACATGAATGCCCGAGGCAGGATCCGAAACTGCGACCGCTGCGGTCGCGCGGTTCTAGACTGTAGCGGCTAGAACCGCCCGGCCACACCGGCAGGAGATATTATTAGGCGACCTGACTATTCCCAGGAACAATTCATCATATGTTAAGGAAGAGAAATTCTCTTGTCATCCAAAGTGCTCTACTGTTAATTATACCCTCTTAGTAACGTTCCGTTGTTACAGAGCAAAAAGTGAAGGCGGAACAAATGTTGTCCAGGAGTTCTCGACGCAAACTTACTTTCCATGATCTCAAAATAATTTACTAATGCTAGGATGTGATTAATTTTAGAACGAATTGCTCCGATTAGGTGGGGTTCCAACTGAACTATAAAGCGAATTAAAGCACGATAATTTTCTTGTAATAACGTGTACATAAGGCATTAGTGCAAGCTCTGGAACTACTTAGTGCAACTGTTTCCCTGTCGTTGTTTAATAATTTTTTAAGTAATTGGTGAAAGAAATTAAATTATGTTTAAGAAACGATAATTTCTTTTTAACTTCAGAGTTATTATTTGATCCCAGAAAGCACAACGATTCGACTCAGAATAATCAAATTTATGTCACATCATTTACAGTGCTCTCTCAGCAGAATGATAGAAATATATCCGTAACGTGTATTTCGAAAAAATACATAAATACGAGTAAATGACAAAGCGTTCTTGGTGAATGAGTTATCGGCTTCCTAAAAACGACCACTAATCAAAAACCACAACAGAATTCGATATGCCCCACATCGATCAAACCGCGACTTTTACTCTCCTACTGTTTCGACAACATTTCCTAGGCAACCACACTTTTCCGGTATAGCTCACAAACTCGTAGAATACAACAACACGTTACCTGCTGTTTAGTCGGCCTACAGAAAATATTAATTTTGATTGTCAGCACCTCTACACCGTGGACTGCTATTAGTTATCACTCGCCACCTTTCTCGGTGTAATGTAATGCAGCTTTATTTAAAAACACACCATATTGTATACAAAACAAAACACTGCTTCACTTCACAGCAGTCCAAATAAAAGAGACCGAAGCAGAGCGCTTCGTCTTCCTTCCCAACCAGCAATCCATGTGCGACACCACGCACTCTCTAGACATTGGCCGAACCACTCTCACTGCAAAGACCTCAGGCCTATACACTCGTCTAGCCGAAGCTGCTGCTAAAATGTAGAAGTCGGTCAACGGACCAAAGTGGTAAAAACCAAGATTGCTCCTAAGACGAAACTACGTGGAAACAGAATATATGGTAGATAGCCGGTTATAATGAACATCTCTCAACATGCATCACTCATTACAAATTCTCTGCCACCCGTAACATTCAATGCCCGACCATACTCAGCCTGTTTTGGGAGTCGCTTACTAGTTTGCGCATTTTTTGTGTAAGAGGCTACCTGACGACAGAGTGTCTCATAAGTTACTCAAAAACTATCTATAATACAATGAACATTACATTACAGTGCGCCAGCACGTGACAGTTCAACCTAGTTGAAACTACAACGTCTTCTTTTTTGACAGCTTTTTCTCTTAATAAATAGTTTATGCACATAACATTTTCATAGGAATACTATAAAACCAGTGCAGTGTTCAGAATATCTACATTACATTAGTATGTTTGTGTAGTGGGACTGGTTATGGTTCAAAACTCAAAATTAATACTCTCTGGAAATTGAAATAAGAACACCGTGAATTCATTGTCCCAGGAAGGGGAAACTTTATTGACACATTCCTGGGGTCAGATACATCACATGATCACACTGACAGAACCACAGGCACATAGACACAGGCAACAGAGCATGCACAATGTCGGCACTAGTACAGTGTATATCCACCTTTCGCAGCAATGCAGGTTGCTATTCTCCCATGGAGACGATCGTAGAGATGCTGGATGTAGTCCTGTGGAACGGCTTGCCATGCCATTTCCACCTGGCGCCTCAGTTGGACCAGCGTTCGTGCTGGACGTGCAGACCGCGTGAGACGACGCTTCATCCAGTCCCAAACATGCTCAATGGGGGACAGATCCGGAGATCTTGCTGGCCAGGGTAGTTGACTTACACCTTCTAGAGCACGTTGGGTGGCACGGGATACATGCGGACGTGCATTGTCCTGTTGGAACAGCAAGTTCCCTTGCCGGTCTAGGAATGGTAGGACGATGGGTTCGATGACGGTTTGGATGTACCGTGCACTATTCAGTGTCCCCTCGACGATCACCAGTGGTGTACGGCCAGTGTAGGAGATCGCTCCCCACACCATGATGCCGGGTGTTGGCCCTGTGTGCCTCGGTCGTATGCAGTCCTGATTGTGGCGCTCACCTGCACGGCGCCAAACACGCATACGACCATCATTGGCACCAAGGCAGAAGCGACTCTCATCGCTGAAGACGACACGTCTCCATTCGTCCCTCCATTCACGCCTGTCGCGACACCACTGGAGGCGGGCTGCACGATGTTGGGGCGTGAGCGGAAGACGGCCTAACGGTGTGCGGGACCGTAGCCCAGCTTCATGGAGACGGTTGCGAATGGTCCTCGCCGATACCCCAGGAGCAACAGTGTCCCAGATTTGCTGGGAAGTGGTGGTGCGGTCCCCTACGGCACTGCGTAGGATCCTACGGTCTTGGCGTGCATCCGTGCGTCGCTGCGGTCCGGTCCCAGGTCGACGGGCACGTGCACCTTCCGCCGACCACTGGCGACAACATCGATGTACTGTGGAGACCTCACGCCCCACGTGTTGAGCAATTCGGCGGTACGTCCACCCGGCCTCCCGCATGCCCACTATACGCCCTCGCTCAAAGTCCGTCAACTGCACATACGGTTCACGTCCACGCTGTCGCGGCATGCTACCAGTGTTAAAGACTGCGATGGAGCTCCGTATGCCACGGCAAACTGGCTGACACTGACGGCGGCGGTGCACAAATGCTGCGCAGCTAGAGCCATTCGACGGCCAACACCGCGGTTCCTGGTGTGTCCGCTGTGCCGTGCGTGTGATCATTGCTTGTACAGCCCTCTCGCAGTGTCCGGAGCAAGTATGGTGGGTCTGACACACCGGTGTCAATGTGTTCTTTTTTCCATTTCCAGGAGTGTATATTTAAGAGTAGGTAGTCTCCCAAATGTCGTTGGATTTAGAACAAAAGGGATGTGCAAAGCCTGCTCCACCGCCATTTTGAAGAATGCGCTGGAGATACGCAGCAGTCACTATTGCGTGCGAGGCATACTGGTACAACTGCGTGTCATGTCAATACAAGGCACGCACGAATACTCCGCACAGCCAAGAGTCACGCACTTTATGTCAGTCCAGGCATAACTAACATACGCAGAAGGCTTCTAGCTAGATTTAAACTGAAGCGCGAAGGAAACTGGTACAGGCATGCGTATTCAAATACAGAGATATGTAAACAGGCAGAACACGGCACTACGGTCGGCAACGGGTATACTATATAAGACAACAAATGTCTGCGCAGTTGTTAGTTCGGTTACGGCTGCTACAATGGGAGGTTATCAACACTTAAGTGAGTTTCGAACGTGGTGTTATAGTCGGCGCAAGAGCAAGGGGACACAGCATCATCGATATAGCGATGAATGGGGATATCACCGTTTACCATTTCGCGAGTGTACCGCGGATATCAGGAATTCTGTAAAACATCAAATCTCAGACATCGCTGCGGCCGGGAAAAGATCCTTCAAGAATGGGACCAACGACTAATGAAGAGAATCATTCAACGTGACAAAAGTGTGACCCTTCTCCAAATTTCTGCAGATTTCAATGCTGGGCCATGAACAGGTGCCAGCGTGCGAAGCATTCAAGGTAATACCATCGATGCGGGACTTCGAAACCGAAAGCCCACTCGTGTACCCTGGATAACTGCACAGCACAAAGCTTTAAGCACCGCCTGGGTCCGTCAGCACCGACATTCGACTGTTGATGAATGGGAACACGTTGCCTGGTCGGACGAGTCTGGTTCCAAATTGTATCGAGCGGATGGATGTGTACGGATATGGAGGCAACCTCATGAATCCATGGACTCTGCATGTCAGCAGAGGACTGTTCAAGCTTATGGAAGCTCTGTAATGATGTGAGGCGTGTGCAGTTTTAGTGATGTGGAATCCCTCATACGTTTAGATACGACTTTGACAGGTGACACGTACGTAAGCATCCTGTCTGACCACCTGCATCCTTTCATGACCATTGTGCTTCACAACGCACTCGGGCAATTCCGTCAGAACGATGCGACATCCAACACGTCCGGATTTGGTGTAGAGTCGCTCCAGGAACCATCTTCACAGTTTAAACACTCCCGCTGGCCACCGAACTCTCCAGACACGAACATTATTGAGCATATCTGGGATGCCTGTTCAGAAGAGATCTCCACCCTGTCACACTCTTAAGGATTTATGGAGAGTGCTGCAGGATTCGTGGTGCCATTTCCCTCCAGCACTACTTCAGACATTAGTCGAGACAATGCCACATCGTGTTGCGGCACTTCTACGTGCTCGCGGGAGCCCTACACGACATCATGCAGGTGTACCAGTTTCTTGGCTCTTCAGTGTATACACAGTACCCGATCGACAGTATCCGTACAAGCTCTATGTAACGCTGAACTGACCACTAGATGGTACCAGAGGCGGCTGCGGCTGTATAAAAGAGGACAGCAGAATGAGTCAGTTAGGAGGACTCATTGGAACGTGAACTAGTTAAAGGACGTCATTTAAATATAAATTGATCTAGAGCATATCAGTCATTCTGAGTTTACCTCTGCGGACTATTGGTGACGTGACTGTGAAATGGAAACACCAAGGACCAACATCAGCTTAAACAGTTTCAGGCAGACTTCGTGCAGTGACCAACACCGACCGTCGAACACTGCGGACGGTGGTTAAAAAAATCGCATTAGACATGCGGTAACAATCACTGGTAAGTTCCAAACTGCTCCGAGCAATCCAGCTAGCACAATGACTGTTGGCAGGGAACTAAAATATTGGGGTACAATGGCTGACTCTAAGCCAAATATTTTTGTAGGTAATGGTAAGCGACACTCGAAGTGGTATAAAGAGGATCGCCACTGGTCGGTGCATCACTACAAACGAGTCTTTTTAGAGTCGTGAATCACGCCATAAACTGCAATCCTATGGAAGTGTTTAGATTTGGTGAATGCCAGCAGAACACCGCCTGCAATCATGAGTAGTGCTGACAGTGAAGTACAGAGAAGGTGGCATTACGACATTGGACCGTTTTACGAGATTATTGCGAGGTCCTCTAACTGCACTTGAGAGAACGCTAAAAATTGAGGAATGATATGAAGACATTTTTTAGCATTGTATATTGCATACACTAGAGGATCAGTTGTGAGACGCTGAATGTTTTTATATAGTCAGTCAAAAAGGAGCCTCTTTGAGGCAATGGTCTTTAGACAGCAACTTTCCTGTAATGGACTGGCCTGCTCACAGTCCCTACTTGAATCCAATGAGACACATTTGTAATAAGTTACAGCGTTGACCTCGCTCAAGACTTCTGCGTCCAGCATCGTTAACTACTCTGGTTTCGGCTCTCACAGACGTTCACATACATCTTTGAAAGTGCCCCCAGCCGTCGTAGAGACGAACTGTAGGCACCTGATATTGACACACATTAACAGGTGTCAAGTACCTCTTATCAGATAGTGTAAATGGAATTTCGAAGTGGTTTTGAAAACGATCAGCTTTCGACGCCACCATCAACTAGACGTCGACGATTCGTAAGGAAAGTCGAGTGGTTAGTACTTAAGAGGTAGTTACAGGCTATATTTTATTTAAATTATGACAAGGAAACTCTTGTAACTGCGTAGCTAGTGTCCTCAAGTCATCATGCCTGGCGTAAGGTCTCATATCTATTCTTAATTAAGATAGAGAAAAAAAAGTGAAATTTGTGGTCAAGTCTTATGGTACCAAACTGCTTAGGTCATGGGTCCCTGAGCATAGGCACTACTTAATGTAACTTAAACTGACTTACGCTAAGGACAACACACACACCCCGTGCCCGAGGGAGGACTCGTACCTCCGACGGGGGAGCCGCTCGAACCGTGAAAAGGGGAAAGAGACCGCTCGGCTACCCCGCGCGGCTACGCTAGAGGATCATTGGGCTGAGGAAGTGAAAAGCATAATTATAATGAGTTACTTATTAGTTCATTAGTTGTATCTTCAACTGATTATCTGACTGATGCTTTTGTCAAAATGATGTGGAAAACATTATTTTGGGCGATAAGTACACATCATCACTGTTAACATTAATGAGGACATTATGTTTTAGTCCTGCTCGTGCAGCTACAATTAAAACCAAGGTTCCCTCCCAGGCTACAAGTTCAAAACTAGATATTTTTTCATAAAATGGAAGAAATGGGGTAGAGAGACTGTTTAGACTAGATTTTACATTAGATTTAAGACTTGCTTTCTTACATTACAGACCTTTTATGTTATTGGGCAAATGATCTAAAATTTTTGTTCCTACGCATGGTCCAGTTCAAATGTTTAACTCCTTGAACGTGAACTGCACGTGTTATTTTTACGGCTCGCTTTTTCTCGATGAATGTCTTCTTTCTAACTGATCAGTTACCCCGGAAAACTATAGCGTGAGACGTTACTGAGTGGAAAAGTGGAATATATGTCAGTAGACTGATTCGTTTATTTCCAAGACTAGCAATAATAGAAAAACCAAAAGTAACTAAAATTGTCTGAGAAACTCAGTAATAATGTTCTTCCAGTTCAAATCTTCGTCATTGTGAACAATCAAGAATATGGAACATTCTACCTCAGTTACCAACTCCTGTTCACGTGATACCTTAAATGCTGGCATTCCTATGTGTTGTACAGAACTGCATGTAGTGTGTCTTCTAAAAAGTGATAGGGGTTCCATGTTCAGGAAACCACTTACAAATTCTTTGGAAAGCAGTATTACTAATCTCGGAAAGGATTTATTC
Source organism: Schistocerca nitens (assembly GCF_023898315.1). Taxonomy (NCBI): domain Eukaryota; kingdom Metazoa; phylum Arthropoda; class Insecta; order Orthoptera; family Acrididae; genus Schistocerca; species Schistocerca nitens. Next base: position 26,255,649 of record NC_064619.1, on the reverse strand, counting down.
CAACACTAGTATCGTCTGCTAAACCAACCAATTCTGGCTGTCGAATGTTAACTGAAAGATCATTCACCTATATCATGGATAGAAGTGGATCAAAAATTGAATCAGTGAAGTTGTTTGTAATATTAAAATTGCAATAGTTATTAGATATTTAACTTTCATCCTAATTAAGTTAGCTCCAAATTAATAAGTTTGCTAATGGCGTCCGCTCTTGAAAAGAAAAAATAATCAGTGTCATAAAAGGAGTTTTAAACATGGCTGCGTTGTTAGCGACCTTTACAAGGTAAAATTAAAGCAATAATAGCGACCGAGGGCTTTTATTGCTTTAATCCGATTCCGAATTACTTAAAATGGTTCAAATGGCTCTGATCACTATGGGACTTAACATCTGAGTTCATCAGTCCCCTAGAAATTAGAACTACTTAAACCTAACTAACCTAAGGACATCACACACAACCATGCCCGAGGCAGGACTCTAACCTGCGACTGTAGCCGTCGCGCGGTTTCAGACTTTAGCGCCTGCTACGGTAGCAGGTTAGAATCCTGCCTCGGGTAAGGATGTGTGTGATGTCTCTAGGTTAGTTAGGTTTAAGTAGTTCTAGGTTCTTGGGGACTGGTGACCTCAGACGTTAAGTCCCATAGTGCTCAGAGTCATTTGAGCTTAGTGTATTTCCACTGTTCATGCAGTAAAATTGCCGCATCAGACACAACGTCTTACTACTAACGGTATTCGTATCATATTCTGCAGATGTTATTCACATATACCAAAGAATATACCTACAAAATTACATCAGTGTACTATTCATAGTTCAGAAGATATGGCGTCCTAAACACTGAGATGGACGAAAATTTGCTTCACAATCCGCGACTTTTAATTTTATTACTTCCCTGCTGCTAACTCTATTCGCCACACATTTCCCCGACAGTATCCACGTATGCTGCTGAATGTACTTAGGAAATTATATCATTTTACGACACATAGTTGCATGGGGGCTTAATAAAAATATTAATGCAAATAATTTTAATTTTTTTTTTTTTTTTTTTTAGTAGCTGTCTGTCCGATTACGAAGTCTCGTAACGGTTGGCCCTGACTGTTATTGTTACGCAATCTGACTGCTTAGAACAATAACAAAGAATGAAATGGAAATTTTCATTAACACAGTTAATTAATTAAGCCCCCAGCAACTATAAAACCAACGCAACAACAAGCACAAGAGTAACTGTTCTGTGTGTGGGAGTGTGACTCAACGTACGCATCTGGCACGGTTCTTCTTCAACAACACAACAATTTTTAAATAACATTATACTGAATTAATTAAAGAAAATACAAATACCATAATTACTCAAGAGAACCACAATTACACTCTAATCCAAGAACCCAAGCCAGATGCTTTGTTGACTGAACCTGTAGTGACACATTATTTAAAACATGGAAATAATGAAAAATAAATCAAGTTTCGTTACCTTCATATATTGACCAAAATCACTCTCATAATTACAATATATCTCCACATCGCCTCGCTATTACCACATCTGAACAAGAACCTTTCAGTATCACATCTCAGCAAGCACTCCCTACTAGCACATCTGAACACCAACTGACTACTACGAGCTCTCCCCAAGCAGTGACCTCTAGCACATCTCAATAATGACAGCCCGTGGAGGCGGCGGAACAATGCTCTCTACCGATCTCTGGCGCTGTGGCTCAGTGTAGCCACCTTTCATATGCCCTTCCTCCACGGCTAGAATTTGATGGTATTTTTGCCAGCATTGGTGGTGAAAATACCACCAAATTCGTCAAAAAAATACAGACAAAAATAAAAGATAATATTAATACGTAAATATCATATAACTAGATAAAATTTTGGCTTTGCACTGACCTTTCAATAACCTATTATATAGAATACAGTAAGCAATACAAATTCTTTCATACATGTGACTTTACATAACAGTTTATACAAGTATTATGTGGTTAAACAGTTCAATCAATAGCGTCAGCAATGACGAATATGTGCAGGTAAGAGTCTCATAACTTTTCACAACCAGTAATACACAAAAAATCTGTTTATACAAATATTCACATAAACGCTTTCCATAGCCCAAGAAACAAGTAGTTGACAGTTCCAGCAGTAGCACCCAGCAATGGTCAACAGGTGCAAAAACCAACAAGTGAAATTTTTTCAGTAGAAACAGTCCATCAGTGGCACCCAGTAATGTTGAATAGGTGCAGACACCAACAAGTAACACCATTTCAGTAGAAGCAGTCCATCAGTGGTACCCAGCAATGTTGAGCAGGTACACACAGCAACAGGTGACATCTTTTCAGTAGAAACAGTCCATCAGTGGTACCCAGCAATGTTGAGCAGGTACACACAGCAACAAGTCACATTTCTCAGCAGAAGCAGTTCAATAAAATACACTGTCACTGATCACACTGTTCATCAGAGTTTATAAGCAGAAATTAAACATGTCCTAGTGGCACCAATATTGTAGAAAAGGTACAAGTAACAGTCCATAATTTTTTTTTACAATCACTGATCACACAGTTCATCAGCAGAAAATAAACATGTCCTTGTGGCACCAATCATGTAGAAAAAGTGCAAGTAACAGTCCATACTATTCACCATAACTACTGAGACAGTTCAGTCATGAACAATAGTTTGAATGCACATACAATTTCTTTAACAAAATATAATCAATGCTCTTACACTAAACATACAAATCATAATAAACACACAAATGATATCAGTTAATTGTCACATTAACTATTACAGTACACAATAACAGTTAACCTATAATATTTATGGGTGTCAGTGCAAGCCACTACCAACAAATAAAATAATATTTAGGAGATAGGTGGGTAGGATTAGGAAAGGAAAACACACAAAACACATCCACTCATCTTTCATTTTCATTAAGTGCTACTGTGTAATTGAATAGTGTTAACTGTGTAAATGTAACTCTGTCCAAGATTTGATGTTCATCATGTGTACCAAGTAGTAGTGGCAGCAATGTATAACAGTCAATAATAGTTAGTCAACGTCATAGTCATCATGTCAAGACCAATGTTTGCCAAGCCAGATCAAATTGTACTGTTGCTGAACAACTGTCAGTGAGCCAAGATATGCAAATACTTCCTCTCTTCAAAAAAAAGTGTATACTGCTTAGTGATTTAACAAAATGTGTGTATAGACAATCTTCCTTCCACTTTAGTGTTCTAGTCTGCCATCTTCATCCTCCTTGTTCCATATAAACCAACAAAAACAATATGCTCCTCATTTACTTTACCTCTTATCCACCAAAACTCCAATAATCATCACTAATCTCAATACTTCACTAATACCTCATTTACCTTACCTCTTGTCCACGAAACTCCAATAATCATCAACTTCACATAATCTCAATACCTCAATAATACGTCGTTACATATAAACCTCAGCACCAATATCATTTCACTTCCATAACAACTCTTTCCTCTAGTCAGTCTCCTCGAACAAGTACAGATAAAATCCTAGTGCTAACTTCAGTTCATCATCCCATACAATCCGAAGACACAGTGTCCACACACAACCTCTGTATAATCCATCTGACCCAAATCTTCTACTCATTATAAATTATAAGATACATTTTGGTTCCTTGTCCATCATTAAATAAAAGAAATGCATACATGACCTCTAACAGACTTTAGTTCGAATAACTCTCAGTAATTAAGTGCGATTACGGAGTGTGACTGATCATAATATTTCACAGTGTGTACACCACTTCAAGAATCATAGCAGACGCAAACATGTGGAGTATTTTTTGTGTCAAGTGTCACTTCCTATTTCAATTGCTCACGAAAATGCAGTGTAATACTGTCAATGGTCTAAACCTAGTTTTGGTCTGTCATGTCGTTAGCTTCCTTCCTATTAGCATAAATTTATACAGCTTCCATAAAACCTCAGCTCATGTGACTTCTATGACTTTCTTGTACTAATGTCGTTCGTCGAATTACTGCAGTTCATTTTCTTATCTTAAAAATATAAGGCACTGAGCGTAAGCAAAACAAGCAATAGCGAGTAAATATACCAGTAGAGAACAGAATGTCAACAAGTGGATGCAGCACAATCCCTACAACGAGGCTCTGCCAAGTGAACAATCTATAATTAATACCACAGTGTAACCTAAACTCTATATTTGTACACAGTATATCAGCATTTCTATATACTAGATTGAAGAGTAGTTATGACAACAAAACAGAAATGTGTAAATATGCAATCCATACGCACAGCAGCAAACATGCCTTACACAATAAACAGGTCATTAGAATCACATCGCCATAAGCAAATAAATCTTCATATGTAATCTTAATAAGTAAACATGAAGGCGCAAGCAGATAAATCACAAAGTATAACTTACATATCTAACCACATCAGCACAATTAATCAGGTGACAATTATAATTTAAATAACTAAGCACAGCAGGCACATAATAAAAAAAATATGACGTCAGTGAAAAAGCATAGCAGCCAAGCGATGCATAATATACGCAAGTAATAACACTGTTCATTAATCAATAATTGTCAAAATCAGTAAATGTACACAAGCACGTCGCTTCACAAATAATTTCATAGAACATAAAATTTAGCACAAAGTATGAGTCACGTAATCGCGAGCAGCAAATTACGTCTAAAGTACGTACCTAAGTGAAATTATGTTACCTGAAAAATAAACTCAATTAATAGTTACCCTTTTTAGTTTATTAGTTTCATCTTCGAAATGACCTTCTTCCTGAAAATTTTCTCCAAAGCAAGTCGTCTTAACGTCGGACACGCACAGAATTTACCTGAAGGTCTTAAATACTTTATACAACCGTATCCTGAAAAATACTGAACGTTAATAACATAATTTATGAAGTCCTTATAGCTTTATACAGAATTTATTCGGAGAAATTAAACTGTGTATTTATTTACGTCTGTCAGTGCATTCGCACTGAGCGCTCGATCAGCTGTAGGCGCGTGACGTAGGAAGGTAATTGTTTGCGGTCAACGACTGCCTTGTGCGGCGCGCAGACTGACTGTTGCTTTGAGTATGTGCCGCCGCCAAATACAGCGCGGTATCCTTGTACTCTCTCCATGTTTACGTAAACTGTTGGTTTCTCACAAGTATGTCATTCCACAAAAATTTTTACGTTAGATATGTGATGTATTCCCTTAGAGCGTCGAGATTTAAGAGTTTCTACTTCAACAGTGTTATCATGTATAATTTTGCGAACTCTATATGGACCGTTATAAAGCAGAAAAAATTTGCGACACAAGCCTTTTCCTTTATGAGACAAACGGTGGGACTTAATTAACACCTTCTGGCCAACTGACAAGATTTTTAAACGACCAGGACGTTTCGCTGATTTCTCTCTTCTAGCAGCCGCCGATGCAATATTTTGTAGAGCCAGGTTGACAACTTCAGAATGCCGCAGTTTCCGTGAAGGCGGAAAAGGAACGATTTCAGAAATGCGATTTGTCGGTGCTTTATTCTTTAATATCAGTGTAGGCGGTAAAGAAGTTGAATCATTAGGAAGTTCATTCAGAATGTTTTGAAAAAGATGAAGATACTGATCCCACGTTCTGTGATTCTGATGACAATAAAGACGACACAATTTATTGATTTCCTTCATCCATCTCTCTGAAGGATTAGATTGAGGGTGAAAAAGTGAAATGAAAATTGGTTTAATTTTACGACGCCGTAGAGTACGAAGCCAAATTTTAGAGCGAAACTGTGATCCATTATCTGATATAACCTTATCAACATGACCAACTTCCTTAAGAAAATGTTTGATGAAAGCATTAGATACTGAACGAGCTGTTGCTTTGCGTAAAGGTGTAAAACACACATATTTTGATGTTAATTCCACTGCTACGAAAATATACGCAAAACCATTAGTAGAACGAACCACTGGACCGAACAAATCGACTGCAGCCATCTCCTTTAATTTCGCTGGAATGATAGGAAACAACGGTGCTCTGTGAGAAACTGTTGGCGGCTTAGCCTTTTGACATAATTTGCATTTGGCAAGAACAGATCGAATACGTTTTTCCATATTACTGAAGTAGCAATTTTCTCGTAATTTATGAAAGCATTTTCTGGGACCAAAGTGCGCATAACTGAAATGTGTGTACCAAATCAATTTATTGACCCACTCATCAGGAATACAAACTAACCAAACAGAGTTGTCGACCGATTTTCGTTTGAAAAGAATATCATTGCGAACTAAATAATACTGTCTGATCGCTACGCTTTCCTTTCTCCTCCACTTCTCCTTAATGTCCTTCCAGATTGGATCCTTATTTTGCTCCTTAGCGATGTCCTGGAGCGAAGATGAAATAAAGTTCTCAAACGCAACACCTTGAATGTACATCAAACAATAATGGCTTTCTTTGCCGTCCTCTTCGGCACATTGTTTCAAACCCATAGGTGCACGTGATAAAGCATCAGCAACAATATTTGAAGATCCCTGTATGTAAACAATACTAAAATCAAATTCCTGTAGGTACAACGCCCATCGTGACAATCTGCCATGAGTTAATTTTGTCGACATAAGAAATTCCAGAGCTCGATGATCGGTGTAAACCTTAGTATGTCTGCCAAACAAAAATGTGCGAAATTTTGTGAAGGCCCATACAACAGCCAAAGCTTCAAGTTCCGTAATCGAATAATTCTTCTCTGATTTAGAGAGAACACGGCTTCCAAAGGCAACAGTTTTCTGTACTACAACGCCGTTTTCTTCTATCTCTTGAAATAAATGTGCACCTAGGCCTTTGTATGATGAGTCCGTCGCCAAACAAAAATCTTTAGATAAATCCGGATGTGAAAGAAGTGGGGCAGCAACTAAAGCATCACGAAGTTGTTCAAATTCTGACTGAGCTTCCTCATCCCAACACCAATTAGAATTTTTTCCAGATAATTCACATAAACGAGGTGTGGCCAAATTGTCCAATCTAACAAAGCGTCTAAGAAAATTACAGACACCAAGGAAACTACGAACATCACGTTTTGTGGTAGGAACAGCATAATTATGAATAGCGTCTAGTTTCTCTGGATCAGGGAGAATACCTTCTGTAGAAATAATGTGACCGAGAAATTTCACCTGAGAACGACCAAATTCAGATTTTTCCAAGTTCACTGTCATGCCAACTCGTGCAAAAATACGTAATAATGAATCCAAAATTTTGTTATGCTCACTCCAAGAACGTTTAGCAATAAGAATGTCGTCAACATAAGAAGTAATATTGTCACGAAGATAAACAGGTAAAATTTCATTTAAGCTACGAATGAATGCTGCTGAAGATACAGTAAGTCCAAACGGTAATTTCCGAAACTGGTAACAGTTACCAAAGGCTAAAAAAGCAGTATATTTTCTACAATCAGGGTGGAGTTCTATTTGCCAAAAACTTGCGCGCATATCAATCGTGGATAAAACTTTAATTCCATGGAAATGTTGAAGAAGTTCATCTAAATTTTGTGGACGGTCAGTTTCAGTAATAATAATATTATTTATCTGTCTGGAATCCAGAACCAAACGAATTGACCCATCCTTTTTAAGAACAACGTGTAATGGGCTCAACAATGCCCTGATCTAACATGTATTGAAGTTCATTCTTAACCTTGTCTCTGTAAGCCAAAGGAATAGCGTACGTTTTTCCGCGAAATGGTGTGTGTTCTTTTACTTTAAATAAATATTGTAAGCCTTGTATAGTTCCTGTGTGATGACTAAACACTGTAGCATGTGAAGTCAAAATATGGTGCAGCTCTTCTCTTGCAACGTCATCTGGCACTTCAGCTTTCTTAACCTTTTCATTAATTAATTCTTCGCTATTAATTACATCATCCATCGCGTCCCTGTATCTATTGTCATTGTCATGAATAAACACACTGTCGTCATAATGCTCAACAAAAGCATCAGAAGTAAGAAACCTTAAACATTTTGTATCTGATTCAGATCTTGCTAAACACTCGAAAAATTTCAAACATTTCAGCATTCCGGCAACAGTCAAATTCACACTTCCTTCTTTAAAGTTCAAAATTGCCTTATGTGCGTTAAGAAACTCCATACCTAAAATAATCTGTGTACTGAGTAATGGAACAATAATAAAATTAGCAGAAAATTCGTATCCTTGACAAATGAAATTTAGGTTGGTCTGTTGTTTAACTTCCACACCTTTTCCAGAAATCGCTCCTCGAATTGTAGTTTTAGAAATAGGTAACACGGGACAGGCAATAGTTCTTTCACATATACGAAAAACTGATTCACTAATGACGTTCAATGGGCTCCCAGAATCTAAAACTGCAGTGAACTTATTCTTACCCACACATACTTCAATAACAGGATGTAAAAATGCGTCTACATTAGTTTCCTTTTCGTCTAACAAAATGTCTCTCATGTCTTCCAGTCGTACGTAGTGTAAAGTCGAAGTGTCATTACTTTCTGAACCGTCTATATTGCTGCCAGAAGCCGAAGCTGCTAGTCATTGTCGATTGTTTGCGTCACGTCTTTGATTATTCGCGTCATTTCGCGGATCAATTTCGACTAATTGCACTTGTCTCTCTGAAGTTCTGTCACGTGGAGGATGCCAATTAGGTCCTTCCTGTCTGTTAGATGCAAATTCTTGGTTGTGTCTGTTATTAAAATTTCTGTTTTCCTGTCTGTCTGCATAACTACTTCTTGTGTAATTTCGACTGTCACTTCTGAAATTATTGTTGTATCTACTACCCTGGTTATTTCTGTAGTAAGAATTTCTGTTACTGTATGAATAATTTCTATCTTGATGATACCGATTACTGTTTCCGTATGGTTGATCATTCCGGTAGGAATTACCGTTATTATAATTGTCTGTGTAATTTCTGTTAGAACGTCTGTTATTGTCATAAGGCTGGTATCTATTGTCCTGTCTGTTACGTCTGTCATTCTCAAAGTTACCCAAATAACGTCCGTTCCGATCACTATCCCTTTTCTCTGAAAATGTATTGTAATTACTGCTACTGAAAAAATTACAAGAAGTCCCGTCGTCGTTGTCATACTCAAGTTCTTGTAGCAAAGTCTTAAAAGTCTCAATGTCGTCTTTACATCTTCCGGCTAAAGCAATTTGTCTTATGGATTGTGGCAGCTTAGTTAAACAAATGCGAATTAATTCAGTCGGACTGTAAGGGTTGGAAAGGAACTGATTCTTTCGAATCATGTCTTCAAAATATTCTGCTGGCGTGCGGAATTCAGACTGTTTGAAATTACGCTGCATAATAAGACTGTGTTTGACTCTGTCTTGCGTGTTTTCGGACCAATATGCCGATAGAAATGCATGATAAAAATCATTCAGATTATTACAATCTCTAATGAGTGCACGCATCCGCGTCGCCGGTTCGTTTTCTAAATATCCACACATAAATTCCAGTTTGTGACTTAGTGGCCAATTTGGTGGGAGTGCATACATAAATTGATCTAACCATGCACATGGATGTATGTCATTTTTAGAATTGCGGAAGATCTTAAATTTCCGAACAGTCAAAAAGTGTTTATAGTCAAAGTTTTCGCCTCGTGGCGACAAAGACCTACCGCGTCTGTCCCAGTTTGAATGTCGATTATTGTCAAGTTCGCGCGCCTGGCGCTCTCTTGTTGTGTCCCGTAAATGAAATAAATTACTTTCTTCAAACCCCTCTGCTATCTGTGATTCTAAATTTCTTCTGCTGTCTTTTCCTACGATTTCGCCTTCAATTTGTTTGACTTGCTTTCGTAATGCCTCAACTTCCCTTTTAACGCGTTCATTAAATTTTCCCTGATTTTCAACATGCTTATTTATGTTCTGGTACTCTTCGGTTTCTGCAAATGTTAATGGAGCTGTATCATCTGAATCTCTATCCCCATTTAAACTAAGACTTGTCAATTTATCTGAAATCTCCTCAACTCTTTCCGATAAATCACCTATTTGTTCTTTCTGTCTATTTACGTCTTCCGTAAGTGTCGCGACTCGGGTTTCAGTATTAACACATTTGGTAGTTAACTGTTCATATTGTTGTGTTAGTTTATTTATTCTGTCATTTGGTACGGATTCCTCGATTCTCTCAAATATTTCTTCCTTATCGTGTGCACGTTGTATATTTAACTCTGAAAATTTCTGTACTATCACGCGATCTCTCTCCTCCTGTTCTCTATCCTGTTCCCTTTGTCTAATCTCTACTGCAATTAATCTATTATTGTGAGCATTCAAAATCGGTTGTACTTCTTCTCTGATTTCTTTCTTTAATTCATCTTTCATATTTTTGAAACATGTCCCTATTCGTGAATCTAACCGTGTTTCCATTGTTTCCATCTCTGTTTTAATTGTGCCTATTTGTGATCCCAACTGTGATCCCAGTGAGTCTAACCGTGTTTCCATTGTTCCCCTATCTGTTTTTAATTCAGATCGTAACTGTGATCCCAGTGAGTCTAACCGTGTTTCCATTGTTCCCATCTGTGTTTTAATTGTTCCTATTTGTGATCCCAAATTTAATATTGCACCCATCAACTGCTCCATATTAGCTTGTTCGCAATTCCTTTCGCCCCTAACATTTCCCGCAAAACCAGTTTCATTCGTCATAGCTGTAAAGCTATCTGTGTTTGATGCTATTCCAGAATTTTCTATCGTTAATCTCGTATTCTGTGAATTTTCTGATTGAGAAAAATTTTGAAATGGTTCCGGACTACTTTCCCGACTTATTAAATTGATTTCCACTTCATTATTCAACATACTGTTCTCCTGTGTTGGCGAGTTCGCCATGTCAACAATTTCGTCATTCTCACTATTCATCATTTTTGCCTTTTTCATTGATCGCGTAATCATTTACAAAATATACAAAACTCGTCACTATATGAAAATTACACACAATGACTCTTTATCTCCAACAATACCCTTCACACGAAATGCTTCCCTCAAACACGATTAACGAACAATTGAAATAATTGCATTAAATTGTCAAACGCGTATACAAGGCAATAAAAATTAAATTTTGAAAAATACCATTAGAAGAATGCTAATTACCAAATCTACACATGCAATATAGACTACAATTACTAACTACAAATTACTACAACAATCCTACTGTCTACTATTTCTACAATCAGAAGAATTCCAAGGGACGATCCGAAGCAGTGGACGCCACGTGCATGGGGGCTTAATAAAAATATTAATGCAAATAATTTTAATTTTCTTTTTTTTTTTTTTTTTAGTAGCTGTCTGTCCGATTACGAAGTCTCGTAACGGTTGGCCCTGACTGTTATTGTTACGCAATCTGACTGCTTAGAACAATAACAAAGAATGAAATGGAAATTTTCATTAACACAGTTAATTAATTAAGCCCCCAGCAACTATAAAACCAACGCAACAACAAGCACAAGAGTAACTGTTCTGTGTGTGGGAGTGTGACTCAACGTACGCATCTGGCACGGTTCTTCTTCAACAACACAACAATTTTTAAATAACATTATACTGAATTAATTAAAGAAAATACAAACACCATAATTACTCAAGAGAACCACAATTACACTCTAATCCAAGAACCCAAGCCAGATGCTTTGTTGACTGAACCTGTAATGACACATTATTTAAAACATGGAAATAATGAAAAATAAATCAAGTTCCGTTACCTTCATATATTGACCAAAATCACTCTCATAATTACAATATATCTCCACACCGCCTCGCTATTACCACATCTGAACAAGAACCTTTCAGTATCACATCTCAGCAAGCACTCCCTACTAGCACATCTGAACACCAACTGACTACTACGAGCTCTCCCCAAGCAGTGACCTCTAGCACATCTCAATAATGACAGCCCGTGGAGGCGGCGGAACAATGCTCTCTACCGATCTCTGGCGCTGTGGCTCAGTGTAGCCACCTTTCATAGTTCAGAAGATTTCAGGTCATAAGCATTGAGATGCGTGACATTACCTACAAATACTCTAAATCGATATGAGTGATACGTCCGTATATTGTCAAAACTATAGATGAGAAGCAACTTCTCAAGCCTTGGATCGATTTCATACAAACTTGGTACAGATACTGCACACTATCTGGAAATAAATAATGTGGAAATAAGAATCAGTAACGTCCTATTTGGTTATACTGGCAACGTGGAGAGAGGAGGACATGGGAGAATATAATCACCTAGTTTGGTAGTAAAATTAGTACTAGCTGGACAATTAGGAATCTTTTCTCATTACCCAATTCACAAAGGAACCGCCACACTTTTCACGTATTGCATCTTTCCTTCTAATCGCGACTACCACCTATAATGCTGTCAATGTAGCTTGAGAGTCGGTCGCAAGCGTTAACAGGCGAGTAAATAGACTATACGAGGGGGAAAGAACGCTGGGTCCAACAAAATCTGCTTTTCTTACATGTTGTTGTTGTTGTTGTGGTCTTCAGTCCTGAGACTGGTTTGATGCAGCTCTCCATGCTACTCTATCCTGTGCAAGCTTCTTCATCTCCCAGTACCTACTGCAACCAACATCCTTTTGAATCTGCTTAGTGTATTGATCTCTTGGTCTCCCTCTACGATTTTTACCCTCCACGCTGCCCTCCAATGCTAAATTTGTGATCCCTTGATGCCTCAAAACATGTCCTACCAACCGATCCCTTCTTCTAGTCAAGTTGTGCCACAAACTTCTCTTCTCCCCAATTCTATTCAATACCTCCTCATTAATTACGTGATCTACCCACCTTATCTTCAGCGTTCTTCTGTAGCACCACATTTCGAAAGCTTCTATTCTCTTCTTGTCCAAACTGGTTATCGTCCACGTTTCAATTCCATACATGGCTACACTCCATACAAATACTTTCAGAAACGACTTCCTGACACTTAAATCTATACTCGATGTTAACAAATTTCTCTTCTTCAGAAATGCTTTCCTTGCCATTGCCAGTCTACATTTTATATCCTCTCTACTTCGACCATCATTAGTTATTTTACTCCCTAAATAGCAAAACTCCTTTACTACTTTAAGTGTGTCATTTCCTAATCTAATTCCCGCAGCATCACCCGACTTAATTTGACTACATTCCATTATCCTCGTTTTGTTTTTGTTGATGTTCATCTTATATCCTCCTTTCAAGACACTGTCCATTCCGTTCAACTGCTCTTCCAAGTCCTTTGCTGTCTCTGACAGAATTACAATGTCATCGGCGAACCTCAAAGTTTTTACTTCTTCTCCATGAATTTTAATACCTACTCCGAATTTTTCTTTCGTTTCCTTTACTTCTTGCTCAATATACAGATTGAATAACATCAGGGAGAGGCTACAACCCTGTCTCACTCCTTTCCCAACCACTGCTTCCCTTTCATGCCCCTCGACTCTTATAACTGCCATCTGGTTTCTGTACAAATTGTAAATAGCCTTTCGCTCCCTGTATTTTACCCCTGCCACCTTCAGAATTTGAAAGAGAGTATTCCAGTTAACGTTGTCAAAAGCTTTCTCTAAGTCTACGAATGCTAGAAACGTAGGTTTGCCTTTTCTTAATCTTTCTTCTAAGATAAGTCGTAAGGTTAGTATTGCCTCACGTGTTCCAACATTTCTACGGAATCCAAACTGATCTTCCCCGAGGTCCGCTTCTACCAGTTTTTCCATTCGTCTGTAAAGAATCCGCGTTAGTATTTTGCAGCTGTGACTTATTAAACTGATACTTCGGTAATTTTCACATCTGTCAACACCTGCTTTCTTTGGGATTGGAATTATTATATTCTTCTTGAAGTCTGTGGGTATTTCGCCTGTCTCATACATCTTGCTCACCAGATGGTAGAGTTTTGTCATGACTGGCTCTCCCAAGGCCATCAGTAGTTCTAATGGAATGTTGTCTACTCCCGGGGCCTTGTTTCGACTCAGGTCTTTCAGTGCTCTGTCAAATTCTTCACGTAGTATCTAATCTCCCATTTCATCTTCATCTACATCCTCTTCCATTTCCATAATACTGCCCTCAAGTACATCGCCCTTGTATAAACCCTCTATATACTCCTTCCACCTTTCTGCCTTCCCTTCTTTGCTTAGAACTGGGTTGCCATCTGAGCTCTTGATATTCATACAAGTGGTTCTCTTCTCTCCAAAGGTCTCTTTAATTTTCCTGTAGGCAGTATCTATCTTACCCCTAGTGAGACAAGCCTCTACATCCTTACATTTGTCCTCTAGCCATCCCTGCTTAGCCATTTTGCACTTTCTGTCGATCTCAGTTTTGAGACGTTTGTATTCCCTTTTGCCTGCTTCATTTACTGCATTTTTATATTTTCTCCTTTCATCAATTAAATTCAATATTTCTTCTGTTACCCTAGGATTTCTATTAGCCCTCGTATTTTTACCTACTTGATACTGTGCTGCCTTCACTACTTCATCCCTCAGAGCTACCCATTCTTCTTCTACTGTATTTCTTTCCCCCATTCCTGTCAATTGTTCCCTTATGCTCTTCCTGAAACTCTCTACAACCTCTGGTTCTTTCAGTTTATCCAGGTCCCATCTCCTTAAATTCCCACCTTTTTGCAGTTTCTTCAGTTTCAATCTGCAGTTCATAACCAATAGATTGTGGTCAGAATCCATATCTGCCCCTGGAAATGTCTTACAATTTAAAACCTGGTTCCTAAATCTCTGTCTTACCATTATATAATCTATCTGATACCTATTAGTATCTCCAGGATTCTTCCAGGTATACAACCTTCTTTTATGATTCTTGAACCAAGTGTTAGCTATGATTAAGTTATGCTCTGTGCAAAATTCTACAAGGCGGCTTCCTCTTTCATGTCTTCCCCCCAATCCATATTCACCTACTATGTTTCCTTCTCTCCCTTTTCCTACTGACGAATTCCAGTCACCCATGACTATTAAATTTTCGTCTCCTTTCACTACCTGAATAATTTCTTTTATCTCGTCATACATTTCATCAATTTCCTCATCATCTGCAGAGCTAGTTGGCATATAAACTTGTACTACTGTAGTAGGCATGGGCTTTGTGTCTATCTTGGCCACAATAATGCGTTCACTATGCTGTTTGTAGTAGCTAACGCGCACTCCTATTTTTTTATTCATTATTAAACCTACTCCTGCATTACCCCTATTTGATTTTGTATTTATAACCCTGTAATCACCTGACCAAAAGTCTTGTTCCTCCTGCCACCGAACTTCACTAATTCCCACTATATCTAACTTTAACCTATCCATTTCCCTTTTTAAATTTTCTAACCTACCTGCCCGATTAAGGGATCTGACATTCCACGCTCCGATCCGTAGAATGCCACTTTTCTTTCTCCTGATAACGACGTCCTCTTGTGTAGTCCCCGCCCGGAGATCCGAATGGGGGACTATTTTACCTCCGGAATATTTGACCCAAGAGGACGCCATCATCATTTAATCATACAGTAAAGCTGCATGTCCTCGGGAAAAATTACGGCTGTAGTTTCCCCTTGCTTTCAGCCGTTCGCAGTACCAGCACAGCAAGGCCGTTTTGGTTAATGTTACAAGGCCAGATCAGTCAATCATCCAGACTGTTGCCCCTGCAACTACTAAAAAGGCTGCTGCCCCTCTTCAGGAACCACATGTTTGTCTGGCCTCTCAACAGATACCCCTCCGTTGTGGTTGCACCTACGGTACGGCCATCTGTATCGCTGAGGCACGCAAGCCTCCCCACCAACGGCAAGGTCCATGGTTCATGGGGGAAGTTTTCTTACATAGGACTAGAAATTTGCACCAGTGTTCCGTGCTTGTGAGGAAGCAGAAGTGAAATATCACCGCCCCTTCTGGTGTTGCGAGAGTCGGGCTGAAATGTTGATTTTTGAATAATTAACAAAATGTGCACCACAGAAGTGTCATTAATACTAAGAGGCGTTAAGAATAAATTCATCTGTGTAAATAAATCTCTGAAGTAAAGAGAAAAGGTCATGATTTAATACAGGGGATGTATTTTTGTGCTGTTGCGATAAAGAATGTTCCAGAGATATGTTTATATGTCGAAACTGGATTAAAAACAATCTGTAAAACAAGTTGAAGGCAGTCGCCGTAATTTGTTTTGGACCAGATAAAATCAGGGACAGTGATCCCTCTCTCTCGCTCGTTTGTTTACGACGGTTGTTTAATAAAATATAAGTGTGGCTCTCGTATCTGTGACTTTTGGTTAAATAATTGCTTTAATTTGATTATAACAGCCGTGTTTGAATCAGGGAACCTACTTTCCTCTTCCATTAATGCTACCTCTCAATTTGTTATGTCAGAAATTTTTCAGCTGCTGCTAAGGAGAGTTGCCTTCGAATTGTTTGGTGGCGTGGCCACAGCTGAACGCTACTTCTGTTCAATTGGCATTTACTTTATCAAACTTTTATTTCGGCGTCCCTCAAATCTCTTTTACGAATCTTTTCTATCAGTATGTAATGGGCAGTGTAATTACGCAAACTGTGTGATTTTGAGATCGGTCACTAGTCTCTAAACAATGCCGTCGGTCAACGTTCTCGTCGATCTGATGGGAATCTGATGCAGGATGGCGGAATGCAGTTTTATCATCGAATAAGTAAAAATTTTCTAAGCATCATTCTACCATTTTAGGAGCTTTGCGACCAACAGAAGTGATGAAAAAGTTTTATAACACTACTGTTTTCTTAAATATAAATAATATTATATTGGCGCCCAACGTGGGGCTCGAAAAAAATTGTATGATGTTAATTGTTGCTTGTTTGTTCCAATTTTCATGAAGCAATTGTGCTCTCGGAGTCTGGTGAAAACTGATGACAGCTACATGAAACGTAAATGAAATTAAGTGACGTAACGAGAATTAAAGCAGATTCCAAGCAGCAAAACAGAAGAACAAATATGATTATCAGCATGTTAACAACTGCGTCTGCTTCTGTAGTCTGCAACGTATAGCTCTTTTAATTCATGGTCAGTGTTCGATTTTTTGCACTTTGCGTAGTCTGCATCTTAGTAATTGCATTATGTATTGTTGCTAAATGCTGTACTAAGAGGGCTACATTCGCGCTCCCTGCAAGCAAGATGAAAACGAGTGATAGTGCTTTGTTTTAGTCTGAAGCATCCATCTTGTCATTTTGTAGCGGGACTTTGAATTTTGTCGCGCTACACTCGTTCCCTCAGATATAAATTATACCGTCTCAGCTGTATGAGCGCTCGACGGCAGAGAAAATATTTATAAGAAAATTAAGGTACAAAAATTGTAACCCTTTTTGTTTTCTACCCGCTCTTGTCTCTTGAGAGCGGAAGCTTAACCTCAGTTATTCGCTAGTCTTGGTATGATTCAGACGTATAAACTTATTCGTTAGTTTTGGTCTGATTAAGGCGTAAAAACTTATTGATGTGCAGACTTATTGTATTGTGGAAGCTTGTATGAAACTTGTAGGATGGAAGCAGCCGTAAAATAAATTGCATTCGACATCAAGATGGTTTTATTTCGTAGACATTAGTAATTCCTGGACGATGAAATTTACTGCAAGATTTAGGAGCAGCTACGACTTTTTCATGCAGAAATGAAGCAGGAGATTGTTGGAGAACAAGACCTGGACGCCGCACGAGAGAAGACATATTAACTTGGTAATGAATGAACTCTTATCTACGCTATTTCCCCCCTGTTAATCACATTTTGTTATTCTCTGTTCTCTTTCAAATAATTTTTGTTCTGATAATTGGTTTGACTTTTGCTCAGAAACACCACAAGGACCACCCCAACAATAGCTTTTCCGAATCACGAAGTCCAATAGCTTTTCTGTAACACGAAATCCGATTTGCATTTCATTCTTTCCCTTTTTCACGGTCATTAACGATTTTAAAACTCCCTTTTTATTCGCCATTTCTTCCGACATTTTCAAACCTCTCTTTTCTTCTCTTTTTTCTTTTTTATTAACCACTACATATTACACGAATTCTTCAGTGTGTTTTCAAGAGAATATTTCGAACTATATTTTCAATTTGTGTTATGGCAATGATAGGTAAACTTGAAAACATGAATTTTGCAGATGGTAGTGCTTCAGAAAGTAACGTCGATGGGAGTGATAATAGTACCGATCCGACGGTGGCAGAATCTGATGCTCAAAATGTGGAGGCAAAAGTTAATTCCCATGTACAACTAATTGAAAGTACCTAGCAAATATCTCCTCCCGTCGTAGATCACTTTCCTGTGTTATTCAATAAAATTGCTGAGATTATTAACGCACCCAATGAAGCGCTTGCATCACGCAGAAACAACACGCTTTCTGTAAGGGACAAACAATTTGCTCCAGAAATCTCTGCTGAGAGTGATGTAGCGCTGACATCTCAAATAAATAATACCATGAGTGAACGTGACAAACAGCTGGTCACTCAAATTTCCACTTAGTAAAAGAAGACTTAGTAAAAAAATAAACACTGGTTTAGGAACAATAGCACCCGAAATTACCAGCCAAAAGGAGGCATATAAGGATTTACCAGAAACAGTTCCCAAACTTTCAAAAGCTGTGGAAACAATACGCTCAACACTGAAGGCGATGGAAGATACAGTGCATGAATTAGCGAAACGTATTGACAGCCTGTCCACAGAACAACAAGAAATGTTGAAAATCCTGATAGATGAGCAAGGTGAAAAATTAAATATCGAATTCACCAAATTACTTGAGCAGAAAGACGAAATGTTCACCGATAAAATAAATTCAGTGTGGAAAGGCACAAACGACGCGCTGGAATCGAAACGGTGGCCGAAACAAACGCTCCGCTCGGAAATAGATCACATAAAGCACATGATACATCACGACCATCCACATTGGCGAGACGAAGTTTTTTCACAGGTGAAAAAAGTGCGCCGTTCGGTGGAAACAATACCAGAGCCGTCATGCGAAGTATTGCCTATCGAAATGCAAGATGCATACCATACTGGTCCACAAGGCCCAGGGCCATACTTCGAGACCTATCAACCTACAAGCCCTGAATTATATCAAATGGTTCAAATGGCTCTGAGCACTATGGGACTCAACTTTTCAGGTCATTAGTCCGCTAGAACTTAGAACTAGTTAAACCTAACTAACCTAAGGACATCACACACATCCATGCCCGAGGCAGGATTCGAACCTGCGACCGTAGCGGTCTAGCTGTTCCAGACTGCAGCGCTTAGAACCGCACGGCCACTTCGGCCGGCAGTGGACATAAAAGAACTGCTTGGAAAACAAGTCGTCAGCCAAGATATTTAAAACCCAATATTTCGAAAAATACGTTAATTTAAAGAGATAATGGGACGAGACGCTCAAGCACATAGATACACTACTCATCTTGAAGACAAAGTTACCTATGCACATAAAGGAAAAGTCGATAACATTCCCTGAGTTTGACCTTGAAAACTTTTTGTCAGTGCTCGATACCATGGACCTAACACAAGAAGATGCAAATAGGATTATTGGCTACAACTGCTCGCAGTCCGCGAATAAGAACGGACACATCCACAATAATAGTCATAAAGGAGTGTCGCGGAATAAGGGCGGCACGTCGCAAACCGGACACGCAAATCAGAATGACAACAATGGTAGTTCTCAAAGCGGACAGACATTTTTTCCATGGCAGAGGCGATATAATAAACGGTACCATCCCGGTTGTAAAAATAATCGAAACGGGAGCTAGCGAAACAACAACAGTAATCATGGCCACTATAATCACAAAATAATCAAGGGCAAGGTACCCATGTAAACCAAACTGGAAATAACTACACTCCTGGAAATGGAAAAAAGAACACATTGACACCGGTGTGTCAGACCCACCATACTTGCTCCGGACACTGCGAGAGGGCCGTACAAGCAATGATCACACGCACGGCACAGCGGACACACCAGGAACCGCGGTGTTGGCCGTCGAATGGCGCTAGCTGCGCAGCATTTGTGCACCGCCGCCGTCAGTGTCAGCCAGTTTGCCGTGGCATACGGAGCTCCATCGCAGTCTTTAACACTGGTAGCATGCCGCGACAGCGTGGACGTGAACCATATGTGCAGTTGACGGACTTTGAGCGAGGGCGTATAGTGGGCATGCGGGAGGCCGGGTGGACGTACCGCCGAATTGCTCAACACGTGGGGCGTGAGGTCTCCACAGTACATCGATGTTGTTGCCAGTGGTCGGCGGAAGGTGCACGTGCCCGTCGACCTGGGACCGGACCGCAGCGACGCACGGATGCACGCCAAGACCGTAGGATCCTACGCAGTGCCGTAGGGGACCGCACCGCCACTTCCCAGCAAATTAGGGACACTATTGCTCCTGGGGTATCGGCGAGGACCATTCGCAACCGTCTCCATGAAGCTGGGCTACGGTCCCGCACACCGTTAGGCCATCTTCCGCTCACGCCCCAACATCGTGCAGCCCGCCTCCAGTGTTGTCGAGACAGGCGTGAATAGACGGACGAATGTAGACGTGTCGTCTTCAGCGATGAGAGTCGCTTCTGCCTTGGTGCCAATGATGGTCGTATGCGTGTTTGGCGCCGTGCAGGTGAGCGCCACAATCAGGACTACATACGACCGGGGCACACAGGGCCAACACCCGGCATCATGGTGTGGGGAGCGATCTCCTACACTGGCCGTACACCACTGGTGATCGTCGAGGGGACACTGAATAGTGCACGGTACATCCAAACCGTCATCGAACCCATCGTTCTACCATTCCTAGACCGGCAAGGGAACTTGCTGTTCCAACAGGACAATGCACGTCCGCATGTATCCCGTGCCACCCAACGTGCTCTAGAAGGTGTAAGTCAACTACCCTGGCCAGCAAGATCTCCGGATCTGTCCCCCATTGAGCATGTTTGGGACTGGATGAAGCGTCGTCTCACGCGGTCTGCACGTTCGGCACGAACGCTGGTCCAACTGAGGCGCCAGGTGGAAATGGCAAGGCAAGCCGTTCCACAGGACTACATCCAGAATCTCTACGATCGTCTCCATGGGAGAATAGCAGCCTGCATTGCTGAGAATGGTGGATATACTCTGTACTAGTGCCGACATTGTGCATGCTCTGTTTCCTGTGTCTATGTGCCTGTGGTTCTGTCAGTGTGATCATGTGATGTATCTGACCCCAGGAATGTGTCAATAAAGTTTCCCCTTCCTGGGACAATGAATTCACGGTGTTCTTATTTCAATTTTCAGGAGTGTATAATCAGGACGTGCCGATAATCGAGGTGGTTGAAGCGCCACCAGTGACAACATCCGTGACGTCAAACTAAACGCGGTTGTATCGAGCTCCGTGACGGCAGTCACGGGACGGAATGGGTGCAATAGTTTGAATGAACAGAAAACGTGCTCCGATATAACGATGAGACTGACATCCGTCAAGAGTTGTTTAACCAGATAGGCAGCATTTTAACGAGACTGAAATTCCCTCGGAGTACAATCACGCCGCTGTTCAAGCAGTTGGAGGAGGTCTACCCACGACGTTTGTAACCTCCTCCTCACTTATCGACCTCAGTGACAGTGAAAAATTAAAACGCGTGTACCTAATGGAAATTTGGGAAAAGCAATCGTCACCGAAGTTAATCTGTCGGTAAAGAAGGAGGAAAGGATTACATCTAAATGAAAGGAAAAATGCAAATGAAACTGGTGGAAATTAATTTTGAAAAGGGGTAAAGTTAGTAAAGAAAGTAAACATGCGGTCGTTACGTTAACAATTAACTAGCGGTAATTAGATATTTGAGATTTGGGGGAAATTACGGTCGCCAGTCCTATGGACAATTACTATAGTAACTGAAATTGAAACGTTGTTACACATATAATTAGCAGTAGAAGCATGGTAATTGAAGGTTGACACGTGTAGTATGAAAACTGAAAGTTTGTCAGAATTAATAAATTTCGCTACACTCTGACTTAATTTAGCAAAAGAATTAATAAAACCGGAAAACTGAAAGTTATTTTAGTGACTGAAATTAATAGCGATATTTGTTTCTGAAACACATCGAAATTCAGTAAAATACGGTTATTTTTGGGCTGCCTCAACAATCATTTCAAAAGCTACTTGAATCTACGCAATTTATAAATAAGAGATTTAACTTTGAACTTGAATTAAATGATTCTGAACAATTAACAATAGTAAAATTTAGTACGTACCAAGCTGAACTGCAGTCACAGGTAAGCTAAAATACGGTAACAAAACTCGCACTCTTAATTTGTGCTTGTCTAATTTAAATATTGTAGCCAGCTATGAATACCTTAACTGAACTTAGAAATTAAAGCAGTGAAATCGAATGATATTACTTTAATGCTGGCGTTTGAAATTCAACAACACTAGGGGTTCATTCCGGAAAAGGAATGCAATTGGGACAATGAGCAACAAAGGTTCATGCTACGTTGCTGTAATTTAGTGAGAAAAATTTAACATTTTGAAAAGCTGAGATCTGCCATGCAGTTCTAAAACTTTACGTGCTACCAGTCTTCCTTGTTGGTTGATTGAAGTCACTTATTGTCGGCCGTCGCTGTTGCAGAAGCTGGATGTTGGCGCGCCTTCGTCTCGACACTGTCTCCAGCCGAAACGGGCTCTTGATGTGTGTCAGCTAACGCTTCCCGTCCGCGACACCATGTCAGAAACTAACGTAGCAAGTCGAGAGCAATTACAGCTGCCAAACCCCGAAAGCGCGGCAACTCGCGGAAGCGTCACACAACACGCCTGCTCCACTGCCCTCCTCCAGCCAGACTCCCTCTGCTCTGCCCGCGCTCCACGTGGCAGAGTCAACACTACCAAAGATCCTACACACTTTGGTTCTCCACACGACCTATCGATGTATTCGTTCGATAGCATAGTTTTCCCTAGGCAAGACCCAGCGTAAAACGCAAATAATATTTACAAAACAAACCAATTATACATCGACATTGACGCATATATATAGTAAAACAATTACAATATATAAAGGCACAGAAATGTCATATATTCAGGTAAAAAAATAAGGAAAATAATCATAGTACATTACATGGAAATAGGAGGACATGCATTTCCGGCGTTACACGTGCCCCACATTGTCTGAGGATGTTCGTGTAACCTAAACAGACTCAGAAAATGTCCCAAAAAGGAAGAAAAAAACCGGAAATGCATATGCTCAAAACATCTAGAAAATGTAGCATTAGGCTAATTAACCATAAACCAATTTCTAGACCAAAATAATTGAGTGGAGACACTCCTAATCTTATTCCACTCTGTCATCTTACACAAAAGATAACATACTGACAATATATTAAAATTCATAGAAAACATAGAAAACGGTTTAGCTATTCCAAAATCAACAAAATTTCTAACAGTATCTAGAAATGGAATACTATTTACAAAATTAACCAGAGTACATGGTCATAAAAACAGGTATTTCAAAATAGGCAAATTAATAATTAATGATATAGAATACACATTTTTTATAACTTTTTCATAATTAATATTCTCGTCATGAGAGTCCACTTAGCGCTTCACAATAAAATAATATACAGCAGTTCGAAAAAAACATAAATATTGACAGCAGAATTCTTTCACATCAATTCTTTCACATCACCTTTGTACCCGCAAGTACAAAGAATGCCGACAGCTGCACGAGAGCAGACAGCGGCTCCGTCTCGCTAGTATTGTTGCGCCCGCCTGTGCGGCACGCTTGATCTCACTCGCCCTTGTAACGGCATTTCCAGAACGTCCGTTTCACTGAATTCTTTCCGAAAAACTCACTCCGGAGTAATCTCAAGGAGTCCATTAACACTATCACAGTGGATAACTCGACACTGTCCATCATCACACGCATGTACTAGCCTGAAACTTAAAACAGCGTCTAAGTACATCGGCAATGACTAGTAATTCACATGTTTATGTAATCTTACAGCTAGTTACAAAATCATATTTACATTCCTTAATCTACTGTGACTCAGCTGAAAACTTAAACTAGCAGCTTGGATTTTTCAATTGGTTACTAATCAGTTACTCTTAAATCATTTAATCAAAATTAATTACTTATTAATGACAAATTCTTTAACGACCTCTAGGTCAGGCAAAAGCATCGCAACATGGCACATCCTTAAATCTTACACTCTATATTTACATACTGTACAAATTACCCTTTCTGTGGTATTAATCAATCCTTGGTTGGTACAATTTCAGGTCTACAATGTTCAGTATACCTAATAGCTTTCCAGAGCTTCTATACTCTAAGCAATAAGCATTTGTGTGAGGTACACCAATGACTTTATATGATCCATTATAAACAAACTTAAATTTAGAGATTTCATGGTCTATCTCGCTCGATTTCTCATGAGCTTTTACAAGTACTAAGTCTCCGATTGCAAACTTAGCAAAACGCGCTTTAGCGTCATAACGACGTATGCGAGCATAGGCTTTTAGCTTCATTATTTCTCTAAAAACGATCTTTTTTCACACCAATACTAATGTCAATGCGTGGAGGGAATTTGATTATCTCTTCCACTAAACTTTCCAATTCACTTTCTACACTATTGTCAATGCCGAGATTCCTCACGTTACAGTAATTCAAATTCATATCTACGTCAATAGCACCTGGCCTGTTAACAATGTGTGTAGGCTGGTACTGCCTATGCACACCATCTCCTGCCTCGTTAAAACTAACTACTATTGTTTTATCTTGTGACGTACATGTCAAAGTTTTGCTTTCGCAATTAATCACTGCACGGTACTTTAATAGCCAATCCAACCCGATAATTACTTCCGTAGTTAAGTCAGGCACGACGATAACTCTTGTTCAAATCGTGCCCCACATATCTCGAAGTTGACAAAAATCTGTTTTGTGACCGGTTTACTGGCCTTCCCAGTAGCACCGATAATTTTCACTCCTGTTACTGGCATAACTACGATACAAGGTCTGTCTTCCAAAAACTGAAATATTTTTCCAGATACAGCACCCAATTCTGCACCAGTGTCAATCAACACGTTTAGTTGTAGACCGTGCATATTAACAGACACTACTACCTGTCTACACTTTTCCTACAATAAATCCTCGTCTATATCCAGGTCATTCCAGAAAAAACCATCCGGCTTTGATCCGAAATCCGGCTTATCTGGCGGCCTTTTCAGCCTCTGTTCACATACAGTTTTAATTTCAACACGTTTGTCCTGAGGCTTAGTCTGTAGCTTCGCCTCCAATACCGAAACTTTTCCTGTAACTCGTCAACTAGTGAGTGTTGCTTTGCTATAAATTCACTAATCGTCACCTTCGTTGAATCCTCTTTGGCCAGATTGATCTGATCCGCCAATCTACCTGGAGGAATGTGCCCAGTAGTCTCTGCGATTACTTCCTCTGGATCTGCGCAACCCACACTGCTATCGTCCGACCGTATAACGTCAGCTCTAACCTCATACACGCTGTAATATACGTGCTTTTCTACCAATCGTGTCCGGCTATCACGAAAATTCTTGTAATCTTTCTCCTTAATACTTTCGCAGTTTTTAAACTGGAGTTTTGTGTCGGATGGGTCGGCCACTTCTACCACTATAACTTTCGGTAAGGTCTGCCGGTTAGGGCCAGAACTTTCCGTTACCACTTCAACATCCAACTCTTGCGGGACGAAACACGACGAATCTTGCTCGTGCTCCCCATTAACATCAACTATTTCTGGTAAAGTCTGCCGGTTAGGGCTACAACTTTCTATCACTTCACAAACACTATCTTCCTGCGGGACGAGACGCGGCAAATCCTGCCCGCGCTCCCCATAAACACTTCTCCTGTAATCGTCGTATAAGCGACCGAACTGTCTTAACCAGACCTCATCCCTATCTGCATCCCCACGCTCGATGACGGACGTGTTATCCGACATCTGATCTTCTCTCAACAATTGCGAATCATTCTTAAACTCAATCTCCAGTTCCGCTGTGCGTGTTACAGCTGCCACTTTATAATCGATTTCCGGAAAACTACTTAAATTGTTCTCCCTGGCACACTCTCCCGCCGTTGATTATTCCACACGGAATTTTCATAACGACAACACCTGGGTTTTCTCCTGTTATTGGGCCGCCAAAATTTCTCCACGCCCGGTCGGCCCCTCACCGGCGCGGCTAATGGTTTCCCTGTCTCGTCCCAGCAGATCCGCTCTCCGGATGCTGCTGAGGCGGCTGATCACACCCTCTGGCGTTATTACTATTCTGCGAAGCTCTTATCACGTTAGTATGATAATGGATTCCGTCATTCCAGTTATTATTTGCATTGTACCGATTGTTATTACGGTCTGAACCATTATTGTTATTACTGCCATGGTTGCGGTATGCATTATTCGCATGGTTATCGTTGTTGTGGCACCCGTTGTTGTTACCACGGCCTCTACCACTGTCGCGATTATTGCACCAATTGTCCTCGTCCTCAACTCTTTCCAGGAAACCATGGATTTTCTTGTAATTGCTTCGTACGTATCGTTTTGCATCATATGGAAGCTTCTTGTAGAGTTCCCAGACTATTTCGGATTCCGTGCGGCGATCACGCAAATATTCCAACTTGTGGATCCAGCCCTCACAAAACTCCATCATCGAGCCACGCGAATTTGCATCGAAAGGCCTCGATACGACAAATTCGTGCCAGACACTTTATTGTTTTTGCTCTGACCAGTATTCAGCCAGAAACAAATTTTTAAACTCGTCAAAAATCAGGTTCGTATTGTTGAGGTTTAAGCCCAAACGCTTGGCATCACCAGCCAACACGTCAATAACCGCATTAATTTTTCTCTCATTAGTCCATGATCTAGGTAAAACTGTTTCACAATTTTTAATGAAATTCGTCGCGTGTATACCGCCTTTTTTCAAGGGGTCGAACTGCTCCTCTTTCGTCAACAATTCCGAACTATGTGCACAGATTGGCACATAGATCTGTTTTTCATCGCGTTTCTTTTCTAATTCCGACACTCTCGTAATTACTTGGCAAGTGGTTGTCGCAAGCGTTTCCACTTCCCTCTTTTTCTCTTCGCAGGTATTAGCCTGCTTCCTCACTTTAGTATCTACTTCGGATACTAAAGCCTTTAAAGTTTCCACCTTCTGTTGATCCTCTTTTTTCACTAATTGAATTTGTTCCGTCACCTTATTCTCGATGATCGGAGCAACTGCTTCTCCTACACTTTTCTCGATTCTGCTAATTTCGGAATCAAAACGAGTATTTATGCTCGCAATTTCCGCCTGAACGCCTATCGTTTCCTGTTTAAGATTACAAATTTCGGTATTAATTACAACAATATCTTCTTTGATTTTATAAACTTTTGTGTTAACAAATCCAGCATTGTTGTTAACAACATTAATAGCTTTGTTCTGATTGTCTAGCTTCCTGTCAATTTTTTCAGACTGAGCTTTAGTTTCTGCCGATTGACTCTTGATTTCGTTAATCAAAACATTCAATAAATCAGTTAAATTCCCGGAAACTAC
Source organism: Schistocerca nitens (assembly GCF_023898315.1). Taxonomy (NCBI): domain Eukaryota; kingdom Metazoa; phylum Arthropoda; class Insecta; order Orthoptera; family Acrididae; genus Schistocerca; species Schistocerca nitens. Next base: position 26,228,283 of record NC_064619.1, on the reverse strand, counting down.
CGGTTTTACTTCCTTAGCGGCTTCCTCTTTAATTGAACCCCCGTATTCATTGTCAATGGGTTCAGATTTGATTTTCACTTCCGATTCCGAAACATTTTCTAAAGTTTGGAATTCCAGTTTTGCCATTTGTTGCGGTAGATATCGGTGTAAGCGTAAATGTGATTAAAGCTAATTTCCTTAAGAAATTTCGCAATCTGTAGACATTCAAAACGGCGTGGCATCTGGTGCTACTTGCGCCTGAAGACAGACTGTTACGTTGCAGGCACGGATAGGTGTAGAATTCAGAAGGGTGTTGATCAATGAACGTTTCTCGTAGTGAAAAATTTGACCTTGTCCTGTCTCGTAGGCATAGTATTCGTGCAAGACTTAAGGACCGACCTCCCGCATGGAAATGCCTTATAAAATCAGGAAATTGGGAGTTTATTCTGAAGCAGATAAAGAGAAAAGCGAAACACAACAGACCCTGCCAAGGAATACGAGTTAATATTAGTAAGAACAAAGTGCTGTGGGTGCAAGACCGATCAGAGTACATGATGCTTGTACATGAACTGAAGAGATGTGGGCAAAACAAAATATATTTTTCGCTCATAAGATGCAAATCCGATGAGCGGAAAACCTTACATGACCAATAGAAAACGGAATTATGTATGTTATTGGTAAAATATGTCTAGGTATTTTCAGTAAGGTCTGCCGTAATTAGTTATTATGTTTACCGGATGGAACTCATACCGCATAAAACTTATTGCCAGGCTACCTATTCCATCCCTTTGTCCAAAAGGGAGGCTCAAACAGGAGCTCTAGAAAATGATACAGTGGCGTATTATAGAGCCTTCCCTTTCTCCATACAGCAGCCCATTATTACCTGTGGGCAAGGCAAGCAGAGGCGTGCGCCTTGTTCTTGATGCATGACCTATCGACAGACTAACTGTTCCGGTATGCATCAGGCCGGAAGTCTTAGAGAAGCAGCTGCAGAAATCCCCCTGACCTCCACTACTCGTACTGGCAAGACGCGCTCTCAGAAAATTCGCGGAAATACACCGCTTTTATCCTCGCCGTTGTATCATACCAATTTCGAGTGCTTCGCTTCGGTCTGAACGTCAGTGCCAAAGTATTTATTTCAGCACTACATACAGTTCTAGAATTCGAACTGTTAGACCAGGTCACACTGTTTGTGGACGATTTGTTGATCGCAGCTGCTGCCTGGCAGGAACGCCTGTGTTTCTTAAGAAAGGATGCTCGATAAGTTTTCGGAGTACGAAGTTACCGCCAATTTGGATAAATATAAATTCGCAAGACTCAGATCAAATTCCTTGGGCACAACAGTTCGCCATCCGTAATTTTACCTGAGCCCGAAAAGATTAAGGCCACAGAATATTTTTCCTCTTCCTTTAACTAAGAAGCAGTTAAAGGCGTTCCTCGACCTCGTTTCTTTCTTCGGAAAGCTAGCCCCGGTCAGTCTACGAACGATCTTGACTAGCTGAACTCATTGAGAAAATATGTGGTATGACACAGGTCGGACAAATGTCAGGAGGCATTCAGCAGATGAATCTACTGATGTGTCAGACTGTTCTCAATTTGTAGGATTTGTGCGGTTTGAAGCAGATGAAAGTATCGTGGAAGACATTCTATTTTGCAAAGCACTCCTGCAAACACTACAGGCCAATGTTTGTACGACATTTGTTTAGAAAGCACTTGCAACTACTAGACTGATTAGACAAAATGTATCACCGTATGTAGTGATGGTGCTAAAGCTGTGACTGGATGTAAAAGTGGGCTTCTTGAGAAATGAAAGTCAATAATGCCAAATTTTTCGTGGGAATACTGCTTTCTTCATCGACAAGCTCTGGCAGCCACGATTTCAACTTCTGATTTAAATGATTTGCTTAAAGAGGTGTTCAAAGCTGTAAACTCTATTAAAGGTAAAGCGTTGCAAACTCGACTGTTTAGGATCATATGTGAAAACATGGGGTCACTTCATCAAAATATTCTGTATCACACAGATGTCAGGTGGCTTTCCAAAGGAAGGGTACTGACACGAGTTCTGCAATTGAAAGTTGAATTGTTAATGTTCTTAGAATATTCTAAATAAAGATAAGCGAATTACTTCTGTGACCCTGTCTGGTTATTAAAATTAGCATTTATCGTGGATTTTTTAATCACCTAAATATTTTAGACAAGAGTCTGCAAGGGAAGGAAGAGAACATTGTAACAGCTAAGGATAAAATCAAAGTAGTCCTCGAAAAACTTAGTTTGTGTTCAACGTGTTTATAAAGGATGATTTTCGGGTCTTTCCCTTGTATTCACACGATTGTCGAAGAAATTGCTCGATCGTGCTAAGTCCTCACATTTCTTGCATGATTCAATGCTTGCATAATTTGGGAGAGAAACTGTTAAGTTACTTTCCAGAGCGGAACTCTGACGCTGGCAACGGTCATTGATGGATACTAAATCCTTTTCTAGAAATGTGAGTACAACTGGCTGATCTGAGCACGATGACGAAAGAAACACTTATAGATTTAGCAGTTGACGGGATGCTTAAAATGGAATTTAATTCGCGCAAGACTGACGTCGTCTGGATGAAGAGAAAAGAAGAGTATCCACAGATGGTAAATAAATCTTTGGCGTTATTAGCGCCATTAGCTACTTCCTACCTTTGTGAATTAGTGTTCTCTTCAATGGTGAACATAAAAACTAAGAGGAGGAATAGACTTCAACTAGAAAATAATTTGATGATTTGTGTCTCAAAAATAGAACCTAAATTTGAAAAATTCTTAATAAACAGACACAGCCTTGTCATTGAAACTCTTGTATTTCTAGTGTAGTCTGGGAACTATAACTGTCGCTTACTTTCATCTGGCTGAGCGGAACCCATGGCAGACATCGCTGGTGTCGCCCAATGAATAAAAACTGTTCAAAACAATAAAATCTTAATAAGTGTCAAGTATGCTTTTTAATAATACAAATGAGAGACATTAGTCATCAGACATAAAACTGCAGTTGTGCCGATAAAGCGCTGTGCATTTGCGTATAACTGCTCGATCGTACCATTATTGTTACTGACTTCACTCGTGACGGTATGGCTTATGCTCTGCGGGAAAGAAATGACAATGAAATAACAGAAAACGCGGACGAAAATGGAGCGTAATGTTTTATACCGGTGTTATGATTATTATTTTGTTATGACGAACAAAGTACATTAGACGCTCCGACAAAGAAGACTCTGCCGACGATGCAGTATTAAGGAGTACTGTTAGCGACCGACACTCCTCGCGTTGCAATTATTGTAACCAATAGCTCCGCTCGAGTCTTCTCGACGGTGTTGCCAAATTCTCTGTGACGGTGTTGCAAGCAAGATTCATGTTACTTGATGGCCTTGAAATACGTCTATATGAATTGCATTTTAGATATGTCGTCGTTAACCAACACGAATCCAATAAAGCTGCGCATTAACCAATACGTAGGCAGATGTTTCATTCAGCTAGCCGTCTTCAGTGTTTATGAGTAATTTTGAAGAGAAGGTAACAACAAACGTATTTAGACGACTTCTTGTAAAAAATAATGTACATTTTATAAACTGTTTTAGTATTTTTTTCGGAATGGAATGTGTTATCCATTTTTTACGCGTATTCCAACAGAAAGATCTGTTTCGCATAACGACAGTTTCGCAACGTAGGTCAGACTCGGAAGCGAATTATCATCGTTAAACGAGGTCCCACTGTATAGAAAATTTCTAAACAAGACGATCGGTATTCAAATTTCTCACAGTTACTTACTGGATCTTCTTCATTTAGTTATCGATCGATTACTGAAAACAGTTTTCCAGTTTTGCGTTTATTTATCGTTAATATGGTGTATTTTTCATAAAACAATCTACATTCTGCCCAATTCAGAATTAATTTTAAACAACGAATTACATAATTTTAGCAAAAAAATAAAAACCATTTTCCATAGGCCTATGTCTTTATATCATAGAACCCCAAGTTTTGAGACATGTATCAGGATGGTTATATCGTTTATTTCCATTCAGTTTCTAAAGAACAACAACATTTCTTTTTAATTAATTGCAAGAGCATGCAGTATATGTATTTTTGCAAATGATGGCACTAGGTTTATGTAAGATATTTTTCAAGTCTTTCATAAAGTACTATGAAAAATACAGTGATTTACTTCACGGCAATCACCACCATTAACTGCACGAAAGAAATGAGAAGTTAACTAGGTTACCAGCAACGACAGTTTTGTGGGAATTCCGATGAAGCCACAGAATGGAAACAACGTCATCATTCAGTGAATGAATTAAGGTCTGAGTTGAGCTGAGGCATCCTAGATCCACTAGGTAGAAAGTTATGTACTTCGTGCCTAGTCTCACTGCTCCCAAACCTTACGATCTATTGTTTGGTTCGAAGCTTGTTACTGAAATGCATCATAGTAACCGTGGTGTCAAATCTTGCACGTGAGCTGTGTGCATGTTGTTGCTGCCATTTTGTATCAACTCAGAACGTGAGAACCTTTTAAATGCGCTTTCATAAACTGTTCTCGTTCCATGTGGTGTTTTTATCACAGCAGATGATTGACACGTATACTAAGTTGTCAGTAATACACAAGACGCGGCTACTGCACCGCCGTTCCAGTCCATAAGTTGATATAGTCCTTTCCCTCTCCCTGCAAACCCCTCAGAGGTAAATACTATCTGTATAAGACGAGTGACTCTCACCTCCCTAGATCCATAGTTCCATTCCGCAGAAGTGGGAAGAGATTCATAGACGTCGTGTTGCTTCTCAATGCTGCAAGTTTTTGCGTATTTCAACTCTTCAACAGGTTTAAATTAAATTCGTATTCATTACTCTAAATAAGCACCAGATCTGAATGTGAGCGAATTTTCAAGATGCTTTCACAAAATCTTGTCACTTCCGTGTGACATTTATACCATAGCAGGTGATCGTCATGAAACATACGTTACCAGCCATGCTGTAAAGACTTTCTACTGAGACCGCGACCCCATGAGCAAGACTTTGCGAGTCCCCAGGGGTCGCGACCCACAGGTTGAAAAACGTTGACGTAAAATATAGGATAAGGGAAAGTGATGCAGAAAAGTCAAATGAGAGCTAAAGTTATATTTTTATACTTTGCAGCCTAGTACAAACATAAGAATATGACCAGTTACTTTTCGCTAAGTGTATATAGAACAAGGAACAGTAATATTCAGTGTAAATAGTTACCTTGTTGTAAACTTTCATTTTCAGGTTTAATTTCTATGGCACAGATACGTGATACACTTATACATTGAATAATAACAAGTAAAGAAACCTGGTAGTTAAAACAGGTATTGAACTGTATGTAAGCTGAGTGCATTCTATGGTCGCACGTTTGGTGTATAGATTGACATTATATTGAACCGATCATTAATTGAAAAGAAAAAGTACAGGCCATGCAATAACTATACTCAAATGTAAGTATTAGTATGCAAGCAGCAGGGAACATAGCATTTAGCATTTCTAGCTGATAAGTCAATCAGAAGCAATTATAAGGTGTTAATAGAAAGACATTTTATTTTGTGTGTAAATATTTACATGTATGCAAACTCCTGCATGTCTATTTAATGTCAGTTGATATGAATTCTATTCTGAAATAGAGAGTTGGTATATAATGTTATACAGACAAAATTTAATCAGAACGAACCATTGTAAGTTAAATGATGTGAAATCGTAAGTTATGTGAGTTTATGCGTAGCAGAAGGTTAGATTTTTTAACATGAGATTTCGGAGGCTTGTGTTAATTTCGTGATCGCGGTCTGTGTTATTTGGATCTTTATGCTTTCCTCTTTACCGATCCGTACCTGGAATGGGATTATATAATGTGTACCCCCCCATGAACCATGGACCTTGCCGTTGGTGGGGAGGCTTGCGTGCCTCAGCGATACAGATGGCCGTACCGTAGGTGCAACCACAACGGAGGGGTATCTGTTGAGAGGCCAGACAAACATGTGGTTCCTGAAGAGGGGCAGCAGCCTTTTCAATAGTTGCAGGGGCAACAGTCTGGATGATTGACTGACCTGGCCTTGTAACATTAACCAAAACGGCCTTGCTGTGCTGGTACTGCGAACGGCTGAAAGCAAGGGGAAACTACAGCCGTATTTTTTCCCAAGGACATGCAGCTTTACTGTATGATTAAATGATGATGGCGTCCTCTTGGGTAAAATATTCCGGAGGTAAAATAGTCCCCCATTCGGATCTCCGGGCGGGGACTACTCAGGAGGATGTCGTTATCAGGAGAAAGAAAACTAGCGTTCTACGGATCGGAGCATGGAATGTCAGGTCCCTTTATCGGGCAGGTAGGTTAGAAAATTTAAAAAGGGAAATGGATAGGTTAAAGTTAGATATAGTGGGAATTAGTGAAATTCGGTGGCAGGAGGAACAAGACTTTTGGTCAGGTGAATACAGGGTTATAAATACAAAATCAAATATGGATAATGCAGGAGTAGGTTTAATAATGAATAACAAAATAGGAGTGAGGGTAAACTACTACAAATAGCATAGTGAACGCATTATTGTGGCCAACATACACACGAAGCCCAAACCTACTACAGTAGTACAAGTTTATATGCCAACTAGCTCTGCAGATGATGAAGAAATAGATGAAATGTATGACGAGATAAAAGAAATTATTCAGGTAGTGAAGGGAGACGAAAATTTAATAGTCATGGGTGACTGGAATTCGTCAGTAGGAAAAGGGAGAGAAGGGATTCTGACCACAATCTAGTGGTCATGAACTGCAGATTGAAACTGAAGAAACTGCAAAAAGGTGGGAATTTAATGAGATGGGACCTGGATAAACTGAAAGTACCACAGGTTGTAGAGAGTTTCAGGGAGAGCATCAGGGAACAATTGACAGGAATGGGGGAAAGAAATACAGTAGAAGACGAATGGGTAGCTCTGAGGGATGAAGTAGTGAAGGCAGCAGACGATCAAGTAGGTAAAAAGACGAGGGCTAATAGAAATCCTTGGGTAACAGAAGAAATATTGAATTTAATTGATGAAAGGAGAAAATATAAAAATGCAGTAAATGAAGCAGGCAAAAAGGAATACAAACGTATCAAAAATGAGATCTACAGGAAGTGCAAAATGGCTAAGCAGGGATGGCTAGAGGACAAATGTAAGGAATGTAGAGGCTTGTCTCACTAGGGGTAAGATAGATACTACCTACAGGAAAATTAAAGAGACCTTTGGAGAGAAGAGAACCACTTGTACGAATATCAAGAACTCAGATGGCAACCCAGTACTAAGTAAAGAAGGGAAGGCAGAAAGGTGGAAGGAGTATGTAGAGGGTCTATACAAGGGCGATGTACTTGAGGACAATATTATGGAAATGGAAGAGGATGTAGATGAAGATGAAATGGGAGATAAGATGCTGCGTGAAGAGTTTGACAGAGCACTGAAGGACCTGAGTCGAAACAAGGCCCCGGGAGTAGACAACATTCCATTAGAACTACTGATGGCCTTGGGAGAGCCAGTCATGACAAAACTCTACCATCTGGTGAGCAAGATGTATGACACAGGCGAAATACCCTCAGACTTCAAGAAGAAAATAATAATTCCAATACCAAAGAAAGCAGGTGTTGACAGATGTGAAAATTACCGAAGTATCAGTTTAATAAGTCACAGCTGCAAAATACTAACGCGAATTCTTTACAGACGAATGGAAAAACTGGTAGAAGCGGACCTCGGGGAAGATCAGTTTGGATTCCGTAGAAATGTTGGAACACGTGAGGCAATACTAACCTTATCTTAGAAGAAAGATTAAGAAAAGGCAAACCTACGTTTCTAGCATTTGTAGACTTAGAGAAAGCTTTTGACAATGTTAACTGGAATACTCTCTTTCAAATTCTGAAGGTGGCAGGGGTAAAATACAGGGAGCGAAAGGCTATTTACAATTTGTACAGAAACCAGATGGCAGTTATAAGAGTCGAGGGGCATGAAAGGAAAGCAGTGGTTGGGAAAGGAGTGAGACAGGGTTGTAGCCTCTCCCCGATGTTATTCAATGTGTATATTGAGCAAGCAGTAAAGGAAACAAAAGAAAAATTCGGAGTAGTTATTAAAATTCATGGAGAAGAAGTAAAAACTTTGAGGTTCGCTGATGACATTGTAATTCGGACACAGACAGCAAAGGACTTGGAAGAGCAGTTGAACGGAATGGACAGTGTCTTGAAAGGAGGATATAACATGAACATCAACAAAAGCAAAACGAGGACAATGGAATGTAGTCAAATTAAATCGAGTGATGCTGAGGGAATTAGATTAGGAAATGAGACACTTAAAGTAGTAAAGGAGTTTTGTTATTTAGGGAGTAAAATAACTGATGATGGTCGAAGTAGAGAGGATATAAAATGTAGACTGGCAATGGCAAGGAAATCGTTTCTGAAGAAGAAAAATTTGTTAACATCGAGTATAGATTTAAGTGTCAGGAAGTCTTTTCTGAAAGTATTTGTACGGAGTGTAGCCATGTATGGAAGTGAAACATGGACGGTAAATAGTTTGGACAAGAAGAGAATAGAAGCTTTCGAAATGTGGTGCTACAGAAGAATGCTGAAGATAAGGTGGGTAGATCACGTAACTAATGAGGTATTGAATAGGATTGGGGAGAAGAGGAGTTTGTGGCACAACTTGACTAGAAGAAGGGATTGTTTGGTAGGACATGTTTTGAGGCATCAAGGAATCACAAATTTAGCATTGGAGGGCAGCGTGGAGGGTAAAAATCGTAGAGGGAGACCATGAGATGAATACACTAATCAGATTCAGAAGGATGTAGGTTGCAGTAAGTACTGGGAGATGAAGAAGATTGCACAGGATAGAGTAGCATGGAGAGCTGCATCAAACCAGTCTCAGGACTGAAGACCACAACAACCACAACAACAACAATGTGTACAAGGTAACATGACGATAACGTAGCTAACGCTACTTAATCTGTATGAGCCATGTGTGGCTCGTGTTCCCGCCATCATGTATTTTACACCCCGTCTTTAACGTACTTCCACCTCATTAAGTTAATTTAAATTACTATTGTCACTGAGGTGCTGCTTTGCCAGACCGTGATCGGCGCTAGCGCGTATCGACATATCCCCTCTCTTAGTATCTTTGCACGACTACTGTTACTTCCCGCTCGTGGTCTGTCGTAAGGGAGTTCGGGTCGCGAGTTCGGCTCTGCCAGTCAGCTGGAAAGCGTCTCGAGCGCAGTTTGGGCTTGCCAGTCAGGGAGTTGCAATGCAGCACTAGTGCAGTCGGGTTGGAGCAGCAGCGGGGTCTGCGTCGACGTGGCTCGCCCGACCACTGCCGCCACGCAGCAGTCGTGCCGGGCCACGGTCTTGGTGGATCGTCGGTCGGTCGTCCTACCGGACGAAGGGTTTTGGCCCTCCGAACGTTCATTAGTCGGCTGTGTGTGCGTGCATCGACTCCTGATTTGTCTTCATGTGTGCTTAGCTACTGTTGGGTATCGTTCAGGTCTTCGTGGAAGTGTTTGTCAGGTTGTGTGGGTAGTTGCCGTTTTTCCATTGACGACTATTTTAGATGTTGTCATTCTGAGACCAAGCGGTCGGTTGCTACGGACCGGGGAAGTTATCTCCGCGCGGTGCAATATGCTGGGTCCGCTGGCGGTCCCTGCGCAGTGTCGGAGAGTGTGTGGAGCTGTCTGATCTCTACGAGCTTCATGGTTCACCGACCTAGGACGTCAATGTTAAGTAGTGGTTTCAAGTACCCAAGCCACGTCCATTCATGTTGTGTGGCTCGTTTCGGTGGTTCGTTGTTGGGGAGGTTTACCTGGCAGCAACTCCGAGTGTTTGTATTGCTGAAATTTAGCCGCCATACGGTGGTTCAAAAATGAGTGGTTGAAATGGCTCCGAGCACTACGGGACTTAAATTCTGAGGTCATCAGTCCCCTAGAACATATAACTATTTAAACCTAACGAACCTAACGACATCACATACATTCATGCCCGAGGCAGGATTGGAACCTGCGACCGTACCGGCCGCGCGGTTCCAGACTGTAGGGCCTAGAACCGCTCGGCCACTCTGGACGGCCCATGCGGTGAAATTAACTATATTGGTTGACTACAATTCAAGTGCACCAACGGAATTTTCTGCCTTGTAGCCGTTAGTGTTCTCGTGACCTGCCCTGGCCACTAACGTAATTTGTAGCAGTGTCCTTTTCTCACCTGTTGTCGCTGTCCATCACGGTGTGTAATTTTCACAGCTTAATACATATTTCATTGTTGATAATCACGCCCGTAACATTTTTAGTTTGAATTCTCATCTACCGATTCGTGGCAAGCAAGTCGTTTGTCGGTCGGTCCGTGGCTTTCCCTTGGTTGGGTTCCGACGCATCAAGTGTAGTTCGGTTCACCACCTGTCTCATCTAAGTGAACAAGGCCTGACAGACCCCATGGAGGCTTCTGAGTGCTGTTGCCTCTACTGTCTTCTATTCTGGTGTTTAATTGTCTGTTTATAATGTATCAGAGCCAATGATAAAAGAAAAATTCTTGCTTTCACTGTGTTTTATGTAAGTAAGTTTGAATTCCGGCAAGTGGATATTTGTTGAAATGTTATTGCCGTTGTGTTGTCTTTAGTCTGGTTTCATGTACTAAAAACTTAAGGTTTATGTTCTTTTTTTAATTTGGAAAGTTAGTTGTGGGCCTTCAGCCATGGAACCTTATTTTTAAAATTACCTTTCAAGCTTAAACATTGCCGCTTGAAATTTTATTCTTAAAATTACCTGTCGAGCTTAAGGGGCTCCGGAACGCCCTATACTTGCAATGTTAAAATAACGCTTATAAATTACATCTTTCCTCACAAAGTATTTGAGGTAGGAAGTTGAACTTTTTACAGATTATTTATTGGAATATGGGGTACAACTTAACACAGGGATTTTACAAAATTTTAGTTCAGTTATTAAAGATAATTTTTTTTCAATTGTAATGAAAATTCACAACATTTTTTTGCAATTTTTTATTTATATATTCAAATATATACAGTTTTTTTGGAAAAAGGCTGTGTTCAATTATGCAGAAGGTACTGTGTAACATTTACTGAAAGTTTGAAACAAATATGTTTGGAAGATCCTTAGAAAACATGTAATTAGTATGAGAAAATAAAAGTTTTGGGAATCGAGCGACAAAGATTGGATTAACTTTTTAGTGCATTCCAGGTCCATAGGATGGATTATCTTCATCCTCTGCAAACTCCTCCTCCAGCTTCCTCTTGTTCCTCCTCCTGTTTACTCCTGCTTGTATTTCTAGACTCTTTACAGCCCTGTCTGCAGCCCGAAGGCGTTCCTTGTCTAAAGCAAGCATCGCTCGTACCATGGTAGAACCTATCTTCATTCCCATATTTCTAAATACCTTGCACATACCTTTGGCTTTCCAAAATTTCTCCTTTTCTTAAAAGCCTTCAGAGGATTTCTAATAACTTTACTTTTACTCATTATTATACTTCAACAAAACAGAGACTCAAGAAACAGAATTAATTACGAATATTTTCGAGATAACGACAGAGTAAATAAACATGAAACAATCGACAATGACACCAGCGATATATATTGAACCATCACAGGTTAGCCACAACACATACTTTATCTCACATCACTAAAATGTACCTGATGAACACGGACGTTAATAATAACACCATTTGACAGCAGTTTAACAGCGCCACAGTGGGTCACGCCCATGTAGAACACATTTCAAAAAAAATTTAAAAATAGTTGTAGTCTTCGGAATTGAATAAATTATATATCTATTAAAAGGTAATAGTCTGCAGATTCAGAAAACGCAAAAAAGTAAACATTGAACTTTTCATGATTTTGAGCCTTTCCGGAGCCCCTTAAATATTGCGGCCTTCTGCCTTTGAAAGCTTATGGTAATTTATTTTAATATCTTGAAAGTTTTATTGTGGGCCTTCAGCCGTTTGTATTGCATCTTGTTTATGGTTGTCTATCCACCCTTGCCTTGAGACTTTCAACCTAGCTTTCATATATATACATTTTAATTATTTTACTTTTGTTTTAACTGCATTTTTGTCATGTTGATCATTAATATGTCTTGTTTGGAGGCCTTCAACCGTGAAAGAACTGCATTTTGAAACTCGTAGTTGTAAAGGTTCGGCTATGTACCACTTTGGTTGTAAATGTGTTATTAAATTACAATAAATTACAATTTTAAGGTGAAACTGATTCGAACCTTATTTGGCTCTTTCCACAATCCTAATCACCTGTTCTGCCCAGCGGGTTTAGCGGGAGTCTCACTGTAGAAAAGAGGGCAGCAAAGAATTTGGTGAATGTCAGACCACGAGTAATGCATTGTAACAAACACAGCTAACATACCAAAACCACATGAGCGACACATTATTCATGTAAAGTACACCACTTGGATGGGAAACAAATGCAAAACATTGTTGAGTTATTTGTACAAGAAATAAATGCGATCCAGGGAACAATCAGACTGGTGTGGGTGAGAAAAAGGGGCTCCTTTATTTGTGAGTGTTTTTCTAAGTGGAGATAGTGACATGAACTTGTGGACAATGCCCGCAATAGGACACTCGACCGAGTGACGTTGTGACTCGAAAATGTATAAAGTAAATAAGTGGTACGTGACGTTAACAGTTTACATGTCAAACCCCCTGTTGTGAACTGCAGGCCAGCCGACAGTAAAATATCCTGTGTTCATGGCTTGCCTTCGACGTGTACGCGGACGTTCATACCTGCACAGAAAAGTTATTTAGTGAATTAGTGAACTTATACAAGGTGTTATTGGACTGGCATGTTAATGGACAAGTAAAAAACCACCTCATCAATAAACAAACACTATGTGTAAGCGTGATTAATTGTCAACACGCATAAACTTAGAAACTACACGCTGAATAAATGATTGAAGCGATTTCATAAATTCACTGTAGCTCCATTCATTGACATATGGTCACGACACACTATAGATACGTAGAAAAACTCATAAAGTTTTGTTCGGCTGAAGCCGCACTTCAGGTTTCTGCCGCCAGAGCGCTCGAGAGCGCAGTGAGACAAAATGGCGACAGGAGCCGAGAAAGCGTATGTCGTGCTTGAAATGCACTCACATCAGTCAGTCATAACAGTGCAACGACACTTCAGGACGAAGTTCAACAAAGGTCCACCAACTGCTAACTCCATTCGGCGATGGTATGCGCAGTTTAAAGCTTCTGGATGCCTCTGTAAGGGGAAATCAACGGGTCGCCCTGCAGTGAGCGAAGAAACGGTTGAACGCGTCCGGGCAAGTTTCACGCGTAGCCCACAGAAGTCGACGAATACAGCAAGCAGGGAGCTAAACGTACCACAGCCGACGGTTTGGAAAATCTTACGGAAAAGGCTAAAGCAGAAGCCTTACCGTTTACAATTGCTACAAGCCCTGACACCCGATGACAAAGTCAAACGCTTTGAATTTTCGGCGCGGTTGCAACAGCTCATGGAAGAGGAAGCATTCAGTGCGAAACTTGTTTTCACTGATGAAGCAACATTTTTTCTTAATGGTGAAGTGAACAGACACAATGTGCGAATCTGAGCGGTAGAGAATCCTCACGCATTCGTGCAGTTAATTCGCAATTCACCAAAAGTTTACGTGTTTTGTGCAATCTCACGGTTTAAAGTTTACGGCCCCTTTTTCTTCTGTGAAAAAAACTTTACAGGACACGTGTCATGCTGGACATGCTGGAAAATTGGCTCATGCCACAACCGGAGACCGACAGCGCCGACTTCATCTTTCAACAGGATGGTGCGCCACCGCACTTCCATCATGATGTTCGGCATTTCTTAAACAGGAGATTGGAAAACCGATGGATCCGTCGTGGTGGAGATCATGATCAGCAATTCATGTCATGACCTCCACTCTCTCCAGACTTAACCCCATGCGATTTCTTTCTGTGGGGTTACGTGAAAGATTCAGTGTTTAAACCTCCTCTACCAAGAAACGTGCCAGAACTGGGAGCTCGCATCAACGATGCTTTCGAACTCATTGATGGGGACATGCTGCGCCGAGTGTGGGAGGTACTTGATTATCGGCTTGATGTCTGCCGAATCACTAAAGGGGCACATATCGAACATTTGTGAATGTCTAACAAAACTTTTTGAGTTTTTGTATGTGTGTGCAAAGCATTGTGGAAATATCTCAAATAATAAAGTTATTGTAGAGCTGTGAAATCGCTTCAATCATTTGTAATAACCCTGTATATATATATATATATATATATATATATATATATTAATAAACAACTCCAAGCAGTGACTCTGCAGAGACATTATTGAAATGGCTGAGCTGAATACTAAGAAACGTAAACGAATATTGTTGTTGACGAACTCAGCGGATAAGAACTCGACACACTTAGTTTGAAAATACGCCAGACAGTGGTGCCAAATACATACTAGTGAATAGTAAAATTCACTAAAGATAGACCTGGGTCGCAAGATCTGTGCACATGACGGACAATAATGAAAATGAACTCTATCGTACTAATCTAATTCCTTTGTAGGGCAGCTCTGCGATATTGAACTCATTTTTGTAGAGCTGACTCTGCTTTTCTTGATTTTGATATATGAACGGCAGCAGCCAGTAGTCGCGAGTATAGAGCAAGCAGCCAGCCACCAGGACCGTTCGCACACGGTCCAGCTTCGATGTTCGTCCAGCTGGGCAGCGGGTTTGCTGGAATCGCTCAAGAGGCAACCGGGCCAGCCGACGGGTCCGCGCTCTTCTCAACAGAGCCCGCCAAATTGTGACAGTGTTCTGATGGGTCAATCAGAATCACCGCGAGTGTTTCATAGTTAACAGACGAGTCTGTCAAGGTTCTTACAGAAAAAAATCAGTAAGAAAGACAAAAGTTAAATAAAACGCGTCAAACTCATTGTATGTTTGTATATTTACTACGAGTTTATGAACATTTTCCGTCACGACAATGGCATTTTAACAAACTTTACGAAACAGGTACACAAAGACAGTGAAGTGTAAAGTGTATGTACCGAACATTTCCACTAAAGGAACTGCCAAGTGAACAATGTGTTTCGTTAATGATTCTATTGGAATTAAATGTTTATGTGCTCTTCTGTAACACAATGTTTACTAATCTTACCACAGTTGAACACTTGTTTTGTTTTTCTAGAAACAAAACAAGCAAATAGTGTTCCAGGGTGGCAATGAAATGTTGCATTCGAATAATTAATAAAATATGCCCCAAACGTTTAATTAATGCTAAAAGGCATGAATAATAAATTTTCTCTGTCTAAATAAATCAGTAAAGTAAGGAGGATGGGTCAGAATTTGATATAGGACATGTATTTTTGTGCTGTTCTAATAAATAATGTTGCAGAGCAATGTTTATAAATCGAAACTTGATAAAAAACGCCTTGTAAAGTGAGTTGCAGGCAGTTGCCGTAATTTCTTTTCGACTATATAAAAGCAGGTGCTGTGGTCACTCTCTCTCATGTATGTGTCGCTCTCGAACCTGTAACTTTTGGTTAAATAACTACGTTAATTTAATTGTAATTGCCGTGTTTCAATCAAGAAACCCACTTTCCTCTTCCATTATGTTACATCTAAATTTATTATGTTGTATTTTAGACCTTTTTTAGGCTGCAGCGAAGAAGAGTTGCCTACGAACTTTTTGGTGGCCACAATTGCACGCTACTAGCATTCAATTGGCATTTACATTATCAGACTCATATTTAAGCGTCCATGATATCTTTTTACAGACTTTTTCTATCAGTGTGTAACGGGGAATGTAATTCCGCAAACTCTGTAATCTTGAGATCGGTCACTGGCCACTAAAAAATGCCGTTGGTCAAAGTTTTCGTCGGCCTGATGGGAATGTGATACAGGAGGGTGGAACGCAATTATTAAATAAGTAAAAATTTTCTACGCACCATTCTACCATTTCAGGAGCATTGCCAGCAGTAGAAGTGATTAAAATGTTTTATAATACTACTATTTTTTAAAAGACAAGTCATATTGTAGTAATTAAACCCCATTGATGGAGCAGGATTAGTCTCTTCACCTATTTGAAAATAAGAAAAGAAGTCATTTACAACGCACAACACAAAACATTTAGTACACGACACACCACACATGAGAAATTCGGTAGCCCTTATACTGCACGACAGTTTGTTTTGCTTGTCACTGTCGTGAAAGTAGTATCTCAGGCCAATCTCTATCAGTATGTTATGAAAATATAGTTCAAAACAGCCCCGTCAATCAATTGTGGCTTAAGGGGCTCCGGAAAGGCTCAAAATCATGCAAAGTTCAATTTTTACTTTTTTGCGTTTTCTGAATCTGCAGACTATTACCTTTTAATAGATATATAATTTATTCAATTCCGAAGACTACAACTATTTTTAAATTTTTTTTGAAATGTGTTCTACATGGGCGTGACCCACTGTGGCGCTGTTAAACTGCTGTCAAATGGTGTTATTATTAGCGTCCGTGTTCATCAGGTACATTTTAGTGATGTGAGATAAAGTGTGTGTTGTGGCTAACCTGTGATGGTTCAATATATATCGCTGGTGTGATTGTCGATTGTTTCATGTTTATTTACTCTGTCGTTATCTCGAAAATATTCGTAATTAATTCTGTTTCTTGAGTCTCTGTTTTGTTGAAGTATAATAATGAGTAAAAGTAAAGTTATTCGAAATCCTCTGAAGGCTTTTAGGAAAAGGAGAAATGTTGGAAAGCCAAAGGTATTTAGAAATATGGGAATGAAGATAGGTTCTAACATGGTACGAGCGATGCTTGCTATAGACAAGGAACGCCTTCGGGCTGCAGACAGGGCTGTAAAGAGTCTAGAAATACAAGCAAGAGTAAACAGGAGGAAGAACAAGAGGAAGCTCGAGGAGGAGTTTGCAGCGGATGAAGATAATCCATCCTATGGACCTTGAATGCACTAAAAAGTTAATCCAATTTTTGTCGCTCGATTCCCAAAACTTTTATTTTCTCATACTAATTACAGGTTTTCTAAGGATCTTCCAAACATATTTGTTTAAAACTTTCAGTAAATGTTACACAGTACCTTCTGCATAATTTAACACAGCCTTTTTCCAAAAAACTGTATATTTTTTAATGTATAAATAAAAAATTGCAAAAAAATGTTGTGAATTTTCATTACAATTGAAAAAAATCATCTTTAATAACTGAACTAAAATTTTGTAAAATCCCTGTGTTAAGTTGTAGCCCATAGTCCAGTAAATAATCTGTAAAAAGTTCAACTTCCTACCTCAAATACTTTGTGAGGGAAGATGTAATTTATAAGCGTTATTTTAACATTGCAAGTATATGGTGTTCCGGAGCCCCTTAAAGTCTCTGTGAAGTATACCGATGATAAGGAAATCTCAACACAAAAGAAGTAATTACTGTAAAGGAATGAAATTTCGGGATCACATTTGTCTAGGTAACGCGTGTAAGTGATTAGCAATAACAGATCACATGTTAATGTACGTTCGAGGTAAATAAGTACAAATGTGAAACGTTGCTATATTAGTAACCAGTGTAGTCGCCAGATTGTTGAACGTAAGCTTCCAAACGTGCATATTTTGTGTTGTACATGTGGCAGACGTCAGTTTGTTGGCTAGGTTCCATGCCCGTTGCACTTGGTCGATCAGTACAGGGACGGTTAATGTTGATTGTCTCATGTCTCATACACTCTCGACTGAGATTTGGTAATCGAGCAGGCCAAGGCAGCATATGGACACTCAGTAGAGAATGTTGGATTACAATAGTGATATGTGGATGAGATTTACTCTGTTGGAAATCACACCATGTATTGCTGTTCATGGGTCGCAGCAGTACAGGTCGAATCACCTGACTGACGTACAAATTTGAAGTCGGTGTGAGCGGGGTAGTCGCGAGGGTGCCCCCAGATGCCATACGAAATCGCACTGCAGACCATAGCTAAAGGTGTAGGTCCAGTGTTTCTAGCACTCAGACAGGTTGGATACATGCCCTCAACTGACCTCCTTCTAACCAACGCCAGGTCCTCACTCGCACAGAGGCCGATTCAGCTCTCATTAGAAAACGCAGTAAACCTCCACCCTGCATTCCAATGAGCTATGACATCACTGCAGGCGGTATTAGGCAGTGGTTTGGGGTCGGTGGAATGTACGTTACAGGGCGTTTGGCTCGGAGCTGTCCGTGAAATAATGGATCTGTAACGGTCTGCTGAGTTACTGTGAGGCGTACTGATCCTCAGATCGCTGCTGCAGATGGAGTATGGTGCACTAGAGCCATACGTTGAACACGATGGTCTTCCCTCTCGGTAGTGTCATGTGACCGCCAGAGCCCGGTTTTCTTCCGACCGTATATTCCCGTGATACACGTTGCCACCAGTCATGCACAAGGGAAACATTACTGCCACGTCTTTCTGCTATATCGCAGGAAGAAAATTCAGCTTCTTGTAACCCTATTACATCACCTCATTCAGACTCTGTGAGGCGTTGATAAAAGCCACTTTGTCACTTTAAAGGCGTTCTTGACTGATGTTGACTCACCACGTCTAATCTCAAGGATAACTAACGCCCACGACCGTTACAGCACATATTTAAAGCAAACCTCATTTCCATCCTCATAGTAGTGCTACTAACGATACTCTCCTAAGATTGGTGCGAAATTTGAATAGACATCATCTTTCAGATGTAGAACATGGGTACCCACTCTCGTTTATGACACACAACTCCCTCTAGGTATTGCGTTTTATTTCCGTCATTGAATTTTTTCTACACTCCAAATCGAGGTTTTAATTCCTATGCGAATGCATCTAGTGATCCTGCCGCCCGAAAATCTCTGTTTTATCAGTGAGACTTGTGGGCACGCTAGATCTCATGCTGAATAAGTTAGTGTGAGACGAAAGTACTGCAAAGAAAAGCTCTTGAATGTGTAGGCAGCTGGTGACAGGAGGACACCGTCCCATACATTGTTTCCTCCTTTCAAAAGTGGTATTTCTCTCTAAACTTTTGATACTAGTAGATGAAACTTCGTTCTTATCCTTAGAAAGTCGCTTCCACATTCTTCTCCTGACGCCTTATTAAAAATATTTAGGCGTTATAAAGGCACATTTGCATGCCGTGCGTGAGTTTCCTCGGAAACGCGAAATCTTAATTAAATAATTAATCTCTGACAAATAAATAAAGCCTATGGCACAGAACTGCAGCGCTATGTCGCTGATAAAACAAAATACAGTGAGGACACTCTTATGTTTCATTAAGAAGGGAGAGGTCTTGCAGGACAACTGGTGCGGGAAGCACGTATATTTTATTAACTGGAACACCGCCATATTTGAAGTTATATAAGAACACTGCGAGTTGCAATCTTACTATGCACTCGATTCTGTAAAGAATTTATATTTATGAAAGTAAGTAGAATTATTTAACTGTAGGCTTATTCGTTGAATATATCTGATTTAACTAACTGTGTAAACTTCTTTATGTTTAATAGACAGTCACCTCTGTACGACGTATTGACATGGCTGGCAAATTATTCTAATATTGAGATTTAGATTTTGAGTCCGCACCTACCGCAGCAGTCTTTGGAAACGATTTAAATACGAAGTCCGATTATTTGAATCACATCTCACGGTCAACTACGAATAACATTGCATTTACGAAAAAGCCATTGTCAAGCGTCTGATACCAAATAATTAAATGTCCACGTTCCAGATAAGCAAATATTAATTACAACCAATCACTATCATATATATACAATAATTAATATTTTATTTTATTTTATTTATTTATTTATTTTATAGCGTAAATATTATATTTAACGATTATCTTCGTACTAATACCACAAGCAGGTTGGCCAAAGCTAATTTTTGTCTCGCTACTGTCTCGTTACTGTCACGAACCCCACAGCGCTTCAGAACACTCGAAAGTTGACTCTATGAAGTAAAAGACACGTACCACCTCGCAACGTGGTCATGTTGTTGCCCGAATTCGAAGAAATTACCGGAACGTATGTCGAGAAGAGCATCAGGCCTATGCCACTCGTCGCCACAACCCTACACTTGGCGTCGCATGTTTCTCTGCCCATATAGCGCTTCTAACGTATTTCGGGTTGAGGAATATCAGATGAATCCTTTAGAGTGAAATGCGAAGCGAACCTGAGAGAACCTGTAACATGCCAGATAATAGCGAAGGCGGATTATGTTCCGAATATTAAACGAGTTTATGGCACAAGGTATTGATCACTATTTATCATTGAACTGGTCCTTGCTGTTATGTTGTACCACTTTTTGATTAACAAATATCTTTATAACCGTGTTAGCAACAATGTATTCGGACGACTGGCAAATAGTCTAAATAAACTGGCGAAAAAAAATCGCATCACCAGGTACGAGTTGTATGACATAAATGAAAGTTATTGGGCGTGTTTGTACAGTTAAAAGATTATGTCTGTTCCAATTTCGAGACTGTCTTATAAGAGTGGCGCTAATAGTGTACTATGAGGATGCAAATCAGGTTTGCCTTAAATACATGCCGTAATGGTCGCGAGCGTTAGTTACCTTTGAAATTGGATGTGGAGAATTGATATTAGCGAAAAATGCCTTTAAAGCGACAGAGATAGCATTATAAATGCCACAATGACTTTGACCGAGGTCGTTCAATAGACCTACGAGAAAGCGCATGTACCTGCTGCGATATTGCAGAAACAGTGTGCAGCACTGTTGCCTCTGTAAATGACTGCTGGCAGCGCTGTTCGTACTGCATCTGCAGCAACGATTTGTGCAGCAATTGGCACAACAGTGACACAGCAAACTGTTACACATCGGTTACTTCAAGGACAGATCCGGGACAGACGCTCTTTAACTTTCATTCCTTTGACCCCAAACGACCGCCGTTTACGACTTTAGTGGTGTGAACTGAGAGATTAGAGAGCATGGTGCTTGCTGGTGAAAGCTGGTTCTGCCTCGGTTTTGTTGATGGGCTTATGTTGGTTAGAAGGGGGTTAGTTGATGGCCTGGAACCAATCTGTGTGAGTGCTAGACCGTGGACCTATACTCTGGGCTGGACTTATAATCTGGGGTGCGACATCGTACGACAACACGAGCACTTTCATGGTTACCCCTTCCACCCGTGCTGAAAATTTGTGCGTCAATCTAGTGGTTCGGCCTGTCGTGCTGCCATTCATGTACAGTGGGTGTTTCCCCACAGGATAACGCTCGCCCACATACCGCTGTTGTAAACCAATATGCTCTACATGTTGTTGAGACGTTTCCTTGGAGTTCCCAGTCG
Source organism: Schistocerca nitens (assembly GCF_023898315.1). Taxonomy (NCBI): domain Eukaryota; kingdom Metazoa; phylum Arthropoda; class Insecta; order Orthoptera; family Acrididae; genus Schistocerca; species Schistocerca nitens. The sequence goes on along the minus strand of NC_064619.1, from coordinate 26,207,013 downwards.
AGCACATAAGGGACATCATCGGATAACAACTGCAGCGTCATCCGCAAACGGCATAAAACATCCCTTTATTATCCGACCTACAGCAACAGGCGTGGAATTTTATCCCACAAACTGACATCCGGCATCTATACAACACCATGCATGCACTTTTGCGAGGTTGCATTCGACATTTTCGCGGCTACAGTGGTTATTGGTGTACCAGAATTTCACATTCGCAGTATAGTACCTCGCACTTTCATTAACGTGTGAGCTTTCAGTGTTATTCACTTGTATATGTTACCTAGACAAATGTATTCGCGAAATTTCATTACTCATCATTGATTACTTGTTGGTGTTGCGGTTTTTTCCATCAGTGTGTCACTATAAATCAGTCGGCCACTGGAAATCCTAAGGAGTCACAGTGAATACCTGATAATCTTTGCTTATTTGTACAGGATGGGTAATTTAACAAGCAACAACGAACACTACACATCAGCATCGTACCTGTATTTTGTTTGGTGAGCATGTGTCTTCTTCAAACAACACTTCTCCGGGGCGTAGTACGGAATTGTGTTCACTGACTGGATCACAAACACTACTTTAGGGAAGTCCTTTCACCTTAATAATGCGTAATCAAATAAATAAATTCTCTCAGGTGGGTGTAGCAATTTTGACACTCTACACTATTAGCAGCCTGTGTTACCTTGCATTATTCTCGTCACTCCGTTTTACCCTCGAGAGGTTCAAATGGCTCTGAGCACTATGGGACTTAACATCTGAGGTCATCAGTCCCCTAGAACTTAGAACTACTTAAACCTAACTAACCTAAGGACATCACATACATCCATGCCCGAAGCAGGATTCGAACCTGCGGCCGTAGCGGTCGCGCGCTTCCAGACTGAAGCGCCTAGAACACCCTCAAGAGGAAACCACCTATAATCAGACTGTGTAGAGTTCTACAAGGCGTCGTGTTGAGATAAAATTATTCGATTTCAATATTGTGTTAATTGAGACAACTTCAGTTACACAATGCTTCACGTGAGCACCATAGGTGCCAATATCAAATGTAGCTCGCACTCGTATTATTACCATAAGAGCGAAAAGCTAACCCTGTACTGACTTATTTTCTATTAGAAGATCGTAAGACGTTGCCAACTATTTCAATCAGCTTCGATACTTTGATTTACCCTTCCCTGTCCTTCACCTCTACCGTTAATTACCCACTTACTGCGCTTCTGCACGTATACATTTCTCTAATAACTTCGTAACCACATTCAAGAATAAGAGCATATGAGTAAAAAATTAATCAGCTCACTATTAGTGGTATTACTTATAACCAAACCAGCTGTGTGGAAGGCATCTCGCATAATATATCTTCTAAACGAATGAAATAGCAATCTGAAGATTACCACATCTGTTAACGCAGCTTTCTGGCATCAATAACATAATAATTTCTCGTATAAGACTCCACCAACAGCGTCAGTAGGAGCAACATTGGAAGTAGCGTTGTATCTGCGAGATACGGGTCCAGCGTTGCACCATTATCTTCAATTATCCTCAGATGCTGGAGAGAATAAAAATAAATAAAAAAACATGTATGTATTAAATATTAGCAACAGGACATTAATTTATGAAAATTAGAAATGAAAATTTTATGTATTAACATTTAGAAACACTACTCAGTATACAGTATTTGTATCTAGAATACAGTAAGGAAACAAGTAGAAAATTAATACAAAGTAACTTCCCTTTCAGAGAAAGTAAAATAAAAAAAGGAAGATGTATCAACAGCCATCGCTTTCGATGTCTTCATTAACGTCACAACCAGCGGGACAAAACATCGCACAGTGTTGCATGCATAAATATTGATCACACCCTTTATACTTGTACTGAGCGAGTCATGTAGTCTTGTTCGCCCAACGTATTTGCCTTCGCTTTCGCGTTTTGGTGCCCTCGGAAGTTGTGCTACTGAGTGTCGCAGGTGTTTCATTTTGGGGAATGAGTTCCCGAAGCCGGAATGAAATGATCCGAGGCAAGCGGGGTAGCAGCGAACGTTTTAGCATCTGGCATCTTATCAGTTCTTTTCCAAGATTACAGAGGAAGATTCAGCGGGCCCGCACTTCTATTCCGTTTTATAGACGTATGATCTGGCACTTTATGCCAGCAACATTCAACTATGCGTAAAAATTAACCATTGGCCACCATCCTAGGCCTCTTTGAACATTGTACAAAGAACACATTTTATCGACCACGTCCACACATATTTTGTGGCGATTATAACAGGTAATCATTTCCGGTTTCTTTTTGTCCCCTGTTGCTTCGTCAAACGCTCCATCCATATGCATGATGGAGATCACAATGACGTTTTCCTTGTTATTTTTATTTTCGGGCACATACGACACAATAGTACCCTCTTTGCGGAATGCAGACATACTAGAAAACGGTTGTCTGGTTTTTATCTCCTTCAATTCATTGGGGATTTGCCATTTGTTCTTTTTGAGTGTTCCCACGTAGGACAGGTTGTATTTCATGGTCAAGTCGTGAAGAAGACTGGAGTAGCTAAAGCAGTTTTCAGCTGAAATATTTCGGCCAGAGTTAGCTAGAGGAGTAACCAGACATTCAGCCACGTCCACGGGTTTGTTGTTAACCTGTAAAGGACCGCCGGGTTGTTTTCCTGTATAAATTTGAATGTTCCATGTATAGTGTACACCTGAGTCTACGGCAGCTAGTATCTTCAAACCGTATTTTGCGGGCGTGGACGGTATATACTGGAAGAAATTACACTTACCTCTGAAGGCCTCTAACTTTTCTTCTATTGTAACATCTTATCCTACACAGTAACTTTGTTGGCAGTTCAGTACAAACTTATGAAAAGTGTCCCAAATAGTGGAAAGCCGATCAAGAGCTTTTCGCTGTTCTCTTGATTCTCTGTTGTCAAAGCCCAGAACCCAAAGTAAGAAACGGAACTTCACGAGAGTCATGGTGAGTCGGAAAACCTCTATCCCGAATCCGTCGTTAGCCCATAAATCCTCGAGGTTTAGTTTCCCAGCTTTGTAGAGTCAAGCAATTCATAAAATCCCAATAAATGCTTTCAACTCTGTTTGATCAGTGGGTTTGACGTCTCTTCCCCGTGAATAAAGATCTTTTACGGAATCGATATATTGATTTGTGGAACGTACAACGTTGTCCAACATGTTGCCATCAAATAAACATGCCCACGTGTCTAAAATTGAGTGCATGTCCGCGCTCTACCGATCGGGCCCGGGATTTTCCTAAATTGGTTATCTTTCCCCCTTTTCGACGAACGATACGGAGATTTTTCCGGGAAATGGCGTCGGTGACTTTCTTGCACTTCCTTTTACGGCAAACATACAATTCATCGTCCTCTTCTCCGTAGGATGAAACATTCGTGTCGCTTTGCTCCGTTGCGGAACTGTCCTGAAGTTCGGCGATTATTTCCTCCGCATCCGTGTCACAGTCTTCTTCTGGTACATCGCACACTGTATGCCGTTGGCTTAGTACCAGACATGAAGGACATGGTGCGGAACTCGAGTAACTCGAAATGTCATTGGGACTCATGTCACATCCATCAAATAGGAGTTCACGTATGTTTTCCATGTCAGAAGGATTATTGAGATCATATTTTGGTCCAGTGTCCATATTGACCTGTAACAAGTCGACGATAGAACATCATCATCCTGAAAGATTCATAGATAGCCGTAAAGACAGTACATATAACACGTGTAACATATATAATAGCGTGGTATCCGTGAGATACCCGTACTTATTTGGCTACGGTATTTTATCGGCGAGTAAATTACTACAAATGAGAGACATCACTATGCAAATTACTTACGTCAAGCATCAAAATCGGAAAGCAGACACGATGCACTTACGTGATAACACAGTAGCATGGTATCTGTGCGATACAAAACGGCATCACACCCATCAAACTGAAGTGGACAAGGACACCACACGACTAGTACTCGTCCCGCAACTTGGTAAAGGAATAGGAGATGGGAGAGCTTGGTCCACACACGCGCGAGCCACCTAGTACGAGCATAAGTAGCTTTGTATCTGAGAGATCACACACGACCACTGGAGTGTTAAACAATGTTAGTTTCCTACAGGAAGCCACTCATGTGACTAGACATCTAAACGCCTAATAATTTTGTACCTCAATGTAAGTCACACTTACATGGCGGTCATCTGAATCTTATTAAACATTGCAGTATTACATCGCTGTCGATTCATTTCATATAACTTACCGATCCTCGGAATATCTCGGATTAAATACTCACAAAATCCTGTACCATTAAAGCAACGTTCTTCAAAAACAGAAAAATAGAACAAACGTGATACTTTTATTCCCATATTCAACAGCAATTCAAGGTAAGATATTTTAGTGTAAAGATCATAAATCTTTTCTCTTGTCAGCGATGGATATAATTACACTTCACGATATAACCCTTGCCAGGCTGCCTACTGATAACTTCTTTCTTTCCTACTGTTACAAAGTGTTTACTAACCATAAATGTTCAGAATCTTATTTCCTTTTTGTAATACTCAAATTTTTCCTGACCCTTCCTTCAGAATTACTTGTCGCTCCTTCTTAGATTATTAATCGTTAATTATTCCTTCCCATTCTTAACTACCATTCCTTGGTATCTATAAACATTCCACAAGATTTTCAGGTTCTTAATATTTTGGCACACCTCTTCGATTTTCCTTTCGTAACACTCTCTTTCTTACAGTTATTGATTTCTTTGATATTTATTTCCCTTTATCTACACCAACGGACACTACGTTGGTTTCAGTTTATTAATAAGTGGATTTTCTTTTCATTCTTTAAAATATATTTTATTTCTATTTCACAATACAGTTCTGTGTTGATACGTTATGAGAACTGGAAACTCCATGACTGATGGATTAAACATCAACAAAATAAAAAAAAAAAGTTACGAAAGGCACCGCCACTTAAAATCTGACATTTAACAGTTTAGGTTGCAGAGTAACTTCAGATGTTAGATCAATGTATGTCAGACAGAAAGAAACAAGGCACTATTGATGCAGAAATAAAATTTTCAGTAGAGACAAATGTAATTCAGAACGTCTAAAATACCTGTTTTCTTTTTTTTTTTGTTTATTATAGGAGTGTGTTTCTTTTGTACTTAATCGAATTGATTTGAAAGTTGTTTGAATTCAGCAGGAATCAACAATATTATTAAAATTGGTGTACGTTGGTCTTCTGAGAAATGGCTTTTTGTCGTTATGGAGAAATAATACTGGCCACTCAAATGATCCTCTTCTAAATCTCACAACTGTGTATGCAGTTCTTCACAAATTGTATGTGCATTTTAAGCAGCTCAAAGCAGGTTTTTATAAAGAACAACATTTTCTGCATACAATAAGACAAGAGGTCCCTTTTTACATAAGAGTTATTAATGCTTACAGATGTTATCAATTTGCAGTTGGCAGCCCTAAAATAGTAGCCGACAGCTGACGTTACAGTAGCTACTAAAAAAATGCACCTACAACACATGTTGCTACGGTCGCAGGTTCGAATCCTGCCTCGGGCATGGGTGTGTGTGATGTCCTTAGGTTAGTTAGGTTTAAGTAGTTCTAAGTTCTAGGGGACTTATGACCTAAGATGTTGAGTCCCATAGTGCTCAGAGCCATTTGAACCATTTGAGCCTACAACACATGTTACCTCTCCGTTGCTGCTAGAAATGAAGAACAAGTAAAGTTTATGTACATACATACTACAGGCTAAACTTGTTGAGGGATAGTAATGTTAACAAAGTACATATACCCTTTGAAGTCATCGTTAGAGGAGAAGTATACATTTCAAAAGCGACATTCATGAAAATGAATATGCACATCACATCTTTCCTGAACGAAATGGGCACGTTGGATTTCCAAGTACAGTATTTCTAGCAGAGATGACAAAACAACGAACAGATTATCTTTTTAAAAACATCGGGACCTACTACAAAGAGGAATAAGAAGACATGCTGTGTCCTAAAGTGAAGTCAGGACCTGTACCAGAGCCTCAAGTCAGTGGCAACGAGAATCCTTAGGAAGAATCTTACCAGCAAGATATTCCAGAACCAAGGAAGGAAAAGAAGCGAAAACGATATTTGTGAACGTTCTTGAAGCCAATTCCGACGCAAGTATTTTAGAAGAAGAAAATGAAATCCTTTGGCCACAGTAAAATATTATATTTCAGTAATCTACCCTCAGATGTTCTTGTGAATTCAATATTTAGTTGATTTTTTGGCCCATTAATGGCTTCAGGATCAAAATTTGGTCTGAAAGATTCCATAACACAGAGTAAAGATACAAATATTTTGCGAAAATAGAGCTGTGCATTGTATGCTTATGTTTTTCTCAATTTGAGGCTGATGTATTTGGTTTCATATTCTTAACACTATAATGTGCAATAGATCTGAAGAGGTAAACCATTTAACGTGTAATATTAACACAAAAAAATTTTGTAACGTTTGATGTAGGACATTTTAACAGTAATATATATGCAGAATTCGTTTCTCAAATATGTCAAATCAAGCAATCATAATAAAGTGAATCTTTAAAATACTTTAAAAACCTATTGTCGTCACCAGTATTCAGCCTGTCATAACTCACTCAAATCTGGAGTTAGGAATCTAGATTTTTCAGATTGCCAAGAATTTACTGATAAACTTAAAAATTACAATAACTGGAATCCATAATTTTCGACAAGAGGTCCCGTTCCAGTTTCCATCTCACACATCGTACAAACCAATGAGACCAATTTAAGCTACTCTTAACTTTCTATTGAAAGTGGATATGCCAACTGCATTTGCTCAGTGAAATGGTTTGGTGGCTGCTTCCTCATTCCAGAGAGGAAAAAATTAAAGCTTGAAATCAGGGTCGCAAAATTAAATAGATCACCGTGTGCTGTTACCATATAAAATAACGCTCACTTATTTTAATGACTGTCACAAAAAAGAAGCCCTCAAGATTCAATAGAGCTACAACCACAAACTACCCACAAACACACATCAATACCATGTTGTTGTTGTTGTTGTTGTGGTCTTCAGTCCTGAGACTGGTTTGATGCAGCTCTCCATGCTACTCTATCCTGTGCAAGCTTCTTCATTTCCCAGTACCTACTGCAACCTACATCCATCTGAATCTGCTTAGTGTATTCATCTCTTGGTCTCCCTCTACGATTTTTACCCTCCACGATGCCCTCCAATGCTAAATTTCTGATTCCTTGATGCCTCAAAAATGTCCTACCAACCGATCCCTTCTTCTAGTCAAGTTGTGCCACAAACTTCTCTTCTCCCCAATCCTATTCAATACCTCCTCATTAGTTATGTGATCTACCCACCTTATCTTAAGCATTCTTCTGTAGCACCACATTTCGAAAGCTTCTATTCTCTTCTTGTCCAAACTAGTTATCGTCCATGTTTCACTTCCATACATGACTACACTCCATACAAATACTTTCAGAAACGACTTCCTGACACTTAAATCTATACTCGATGTTAACAAATTTCTCTTCTTCAGAAACGATTTCCTTGCCATTACCAGTCTACATTTTATATCCTCTCTACTTCGACCATCATCAGTTATTTTACTCCCTAAATAGCAAAACTCCTTTACTACTTTAAGTGTCTCATTTCCTAATCTAATCCCATCAGCATCACCCGATTTAATTTGACTACATTCCATTATCCTCGTTTTGCTTTTGTTGCTGTTCATCTTATATCCTCCTTTCAAGACACTGTCCATGCCGTTCAACTGCTCTTCCAAGTCCTTTGCTGTCTCTCACAGAATTACAATGTCATCGGCGAACCTCAAAGTTTTTACTTCTTCTCCATGAATTTTAATACCTACTCCGAATTTTTCTTTTGTTTCCTTTACTGCTTGCTCAATATACAGATTGAATAACATCGGGGAGAGGATACAACCCTGTCTCACTCCTTTCCCAACCACTGCTTTCCTTTCATGCCCCTCGACTCTTATAACTGCCATCTGGTTTCTGTACAAATTGTAAATAGCCTTTCGCTCCCTGTATCTTACCCCTGCCACCATCAGAATTTGAAAGAGAGTATTCCAGTTAACGTTGTCAAAAGCTTTCTCTAAGTCTACAAATGCTAGAAACGTAGGTTTGCCTTTCCTTAATCTTTCTTCTAAGATAAGTCGTAAGGTTAGTATTGCGTCATGTGTTCCAACATTTCTACGGAATCCAAACTGATCTTCCCCGAGGTCCACTTCTACCAGTTTTTCCATTCGTCTGTAAAGAATTCGCGTTAGTATTTTGCAGCTGTGACTTATTAAACTGATAGTTCGGTAATTTTCACATCTGTCAACACCGGCTTTCTTTGGGATTGGAATTATTATATTCTTCCTGAAGTCTGTGGGTATTTCGCCTGTCTCATACATCTTGCTCACCAGATGGTAGAGTTTTGTCATGACTGGCTCTCCCAAGGCCATCAGTAGTTCTACTGGAATGTTGTCTACTCCCGGGGCCTTGTTTCGACTCAGGTCTTTCAGTGCTCTGTCAAACTCTTCACGCAGTATCTTATCTCCCATTTCATCTTCATCTACATCCTCTTCCATTTCCATATTATTGTCCTCAAGTACATCGCCCTTGTATAAACCCTCTATATACTCCTTCCACCTTTCTGCCTTCCCTTCTTTGCTTAGAACTGGGTTGCCATCTGAGCTCTTGATATTCATACAAGTGGTTCTCTTCTCTCCAAAGGTCTCTTTAATTTTCCTGTAGGCAGTATCTATCTTACCCCTAGTGAGACAAGCCTCTACATCCTTACATTTGTCCTCTTGCCATCCCTGCTTAGCCATTTTGCACTTCCTGTCGATCTCATTTTTGAGACGTTTGTATTCCTTTTTGCCTGCTTCATTTACTGCATATTTACATTTTCTCCTTTCATCAATTAAATTCAATATTTCTTCTGTTACCCTAGGATTTCTATTAGCCCTCGTCTTTTTACCTACTTGATCCTCTGCTGCCTTCACTACTTCATCCCTCAGAGCTACCCATTCTTCTTCTACTGTATTTCTTTCCCCCATTCCTGTCAATTGTCCCCTTATGCTCTCCCTGAAACTCTGTACAACCTCTGGTTCTTTCAATTTATCCAGGTCCCATCTCCTTAAATTCCCACCTTTTTCCAGTTTCTTCACTTTCAATCTGCAGGTCATAATCAATAGATTGTGGTCGGAATCCACATCTGCCCCTGGAAATGTCTTACAATTAAAAACCTGGTTCCTAAATCTCTGTCTTACCATTATATAATCTATCTGATACCTTTTAGTATCTCGAGGATTCTTCCAGGTATACAACCTTCTTTTATGATTCTTGAACCAAGTGTTAGCTATGATTAAGTTATGCTCTGTGCAAAATTCTACAAGGCGGCTTCCTCTTTCATTTCTTCCCCCCAATCCATATTCACCTACTATGTTTCCTTCTCTCCCTTTTCCAACTGACGAATTCCAGTCGCCCATGACTATTAAATTTTCGTCTCCCTTCACTACCTGAATAATTTATTTTATCTCGTCATACATTTCATCAATTTCTTCATCATCTGCAGAGCTAGTTGGCATATAAACTTGTACTACTGTAGTAGGCATGGGCTTTGTGTCTATCTTGGCCACAATAATGCGTTCACTATGCTGTTTGTAGTAGCTAACCCGCACTCCTATTTTTTTATTCATTATTAAACCTACTCCTGCATTACCCCTATTTGATTTTGTATTTATAACCCTGTAATCACCTGATCAAAAGTCTTGTTCCTCCTGCCACCGAACTTCACTAATTCCCACTACATCTAACTTTAACCTATCCATTTCCCTTTTTAAATTTTCTAACCTACCTGCCCGATTAAGGGATCTGACATTCCACGGTCCGATATGTAGAACGCCAGTTTTCTTTCTCCTGATAACGACGTCCTCTTGAGTAGTCCCCGCCCGGAGATCCGAGTGGGGGACTATTTTACCTCCGGAATATTTTACCCAAGAGGACGCCATCATCATTTAATCATACAGTAAAGCTGCATGTCCTCGGGAAAACTTACGGCTGTAGTTTCCCCTTGGTTTCAGCCGTTCGCAGTACCAGCACAGCAAGGCCGTTTTGGTTAATGTTACAAGGCCAGATCAGTCAATCATCCAGACTGTTGCCCCTGGAACTACTGAAAAGGCTGCTGCCCCTCTTCAGGAACCACATGTTTGTCTGGCCTCTCAACAGATACCCCTCCGTTGTGGTTGCACCTACGGTACGGCCATCTGTATCGCTGAGGCACGCAAGCTTCCCCACCAACGGCAAGGTCCATGGTTCATGGGGGGGAACAATACAATAACACATCCATAAGTTTCGACCCAACCTACCTTAAGAAAGCTACACAGACACACTAGTTCTATTACTCTGGAACAACCGGATCTATGATCCGAACTAAATATCACCAAACAAATCGATTTAACCAATATCAGTTACAATGCATCCAATGTTACTGAATTAAGTCACATTAAATTATCATCAAATTAATCTTTAACAGACTCAGAACTAGATATTCAAACGTCTGATACACGTCCAAGTAAATAACGTCTTTCACTAATAACTCTTAATACTGTCCTACACTGAATGACTGGAACTCCACTTCTTTACGAGTAAGTAAGTTACGTGTCTCACAGGCATTTCCGGATGAGCAATACTGACTTCAACAAATTGTTAGTGTTTTGCCACAATTCCCGCAGCCAACTCCCGGCTGCCCACTGATACCTCCGAACGATTGAGTCTCAAACCAAAACTTAAGTTCCCATCTTTCAAAGCAAGGCCGCTCCGGATTAGCCGAGCGGTATAAGACGCTGCAGTCGTGGACTGGCTGGTCGCGGCCGAGGTTCGAGTCCTCCCTCGGGCATGGGTGTGTGTGTGTTTGTCCTTAGGATAATTTAGGTTAAGTTGTGTGTAAGCTTAGGGACTGATGACCTTAGCAGTTAGGCCCCATAAGATTTCACACAAATTTGAACATTTTTTTCAAACCAAGACTGTACTGACCTAAGCCCTACATTAACTTCATTTGGAACCTTCTCCAAGCAAATCAACAGATTTCCGCTCCACCTTAAGGATCAGGTTACTATAACTACCGGCCCCCCGCTGATGCTGGAGCGAACAGCTGTGTGGTTGTGTATTGGTTGCTTGGTTGTTTGGGTAAGGAGACCAGACAGCGTGGTCATCGGTCTCATCGGATTAGGGAAGGATGGGGAAGGAAGTCGGGCGTGCCCTTTCAGAGGAACCATCCCGGCATTTGCCTGGAGTGATTCAGGGAAATCACGGAAAACCTAAATCAGGATGGCCAGACGCGGGATTGAACCGTCGTCCTCCCGAATGCGGGTTGTGTATTCCGTGTGGCCCTGGGCTCTGGATTGTCACAAACCATTCCCTTCCCATTGTACGACTGCACTACATTGCCGCCACTACAGGAAAATCTTAAAACAAACACATGTAAGAAACACACAATAGAGACGTTTTCCTTAACACAATTAGTAGGCTTTATTTCACGAACAGTTGATCACCGTTGTAGGTGAGGCGGCCAAATCGGACGTAAAATTTGCTGTTCATAATTTATTACCTTTACTCGGTATCAAAGCTTTCCCTTCTATCGTTTCGTTTTTCGGAGTGAGGTGTTTACATCGATTAAGCAGTTTCTATGCTCTCCTCCGTTTTTGTCTCATCAAATATCCTTCTAGAACGGTTTTTCTTCTTACTTTTTATAATATTCGTTCTTCTTTCTCCGTATAAGTCCATCAAACATCTTTTTTTCCCACATTAGTTTCGTCTAGTACTTTCCTTTGCTTTTCCATCCATCCTCAGCATCCCTTCATTTGCTACACTGTCCACATATTTTGTTTTTGAAATTCGGCATAACGTTCAGATTTATAAAAGTCTCCGTCCACCCTCAACATGGCCCAATTTTGTGGTCCATTTAGTAGGACACAGAGTGTTTTGTAGCATTTTCGAAGCCTTTTGTTTCAGCTAGAGTTAATTTATACGCCGTCTATCAGTCCATGGCGCAAGATAAAGATATTTTGGAGGATAATAAACTGTTTTCTGAAAATACCTTGCTGATAGTTGTAATGACAGCGAAGAATTCCTTAAAAAAAGAAACCGTTCTTTTACAGACATCCGCAAAAATGTACAGTGAGCGGAGACTGGCCCGCACATTACCCTAAGGTAGTTACAAGTCGTTCCTCTCTCAGTTCGGCCGTGAACAAGGTAGCTACAAGATTCAAGCCTAGATCCTTCTTGCGTATTGGGCACATGTACTTCAAACTAAATTCCTTATTTCCTGTATGGTATTAACTTGGCCACCACAACCGCCGAAACTAATGTTTCATTTGGGAGACTTGAAGGAGGCGACTGCATCAATGACACAACGAGTAAAGTTCTAAAGGTAGAGTTGAAATGATGATCACTGGTTTGGAGTCATGAGAGTCTCTATCAGTTACAGGGACGGCACTATGTAATCATGAAACAGGGTGGCAAAAAAAAAAAAAGAAACATTCTGAATATGTAACAAACGAAAAGGAGATGAAAGTGGTTATGTAATAACATCAAACAAATAATATGCTACATGTTATACACAACCCCTACTGCTGTCTATTCATGCAAACAGGCTGGCCAGATACAATTAATTCACTATAAGCCTATAGAACAACTTTAACATATGCAGAGACACGTTAACCGGCACCCAAGCCAACTGACTAGGAATTACAATTCTCTTCCTTGCGTACACATACTGTCTGTCTATAAAGGTTTGCGTGTTTCATATGTTTTTTTTATAGCTGCATTGTAAATTAGTATTACATCTGTTAACGGTTTTGTGTCTTATTAGATATCTCATTCATGCAGCAAGAAGCTGAATTAAACGTTAATGTGGTATATTTGCACATGATATCTGTCGCCGAAGTAAATCGAAGTATTTCATTTAATTACGTAATATTGCGTTCTATCACTTCTCACAATGCTTCTCTCTTCCATGCCCTATTTTACTTTCTCTCTTCATCGTTCTAAATCATTATAAACTGTTTTAGTTCTAAAGTTAAAGTAATTACAGCCCTCGGTCAGAAATCTTTTGACCAAGTTTCAACACTTCTATGAGTGCCTTCATCAGAAATTAAAAATTCTAATTGGCCTATAATACAAATACAAAATTACGGGAAAATTCTTTTATCTAAATGTGTAAGCACTGACTGACAGTATAGGAAAGAAACAGTACTTACGTGTCACGTGTAAGATAAATATCAAGCGAGAAAAGCTTTAGTCACAAAAATTAAAAAAATACATGGAAGGCGAGCCATTTTGGGCTGCTGATACGTACAGAACCATAGGTAGCTACAGACGGAAGCGCCCGCGTTACCAGCTGCGGGCAGTTGAATATTGCATCAAGAGTGCCATCTAGTATCCGCAAGCACAACCTAGCTACTTAACATTCAAATAAAGACCGACGTATATTATAATAAACATTGTTCAGTACATGACGTAAAAGGCAATATTTTGTTTAACAGCGGCAGATAAGGTAGCGTGTTGTCTACATCAGAGCTTATAAGTATAGTTTAAAGGTTGAAAACATCATTATAGAAAATTGTGGGTGCATGGAAGACGAAGGTATGATCTGATTAGTGTATGTTTCTCTATGAAAAACATTGAATGAGATTTTATTTTCTTCTACTGTAAGCTTCAAATCAAGAAAGTTTAATTGGTGGGCCTCATCTTTGAGTTCGATGGTAAAAGATATTTTCTCAAGAAGTTAATAAAAGAGATTGAAATCCCGGTCAATGAAATCAGCAGCTCCCTTGCAGATGACTAAAATATCATCAACGTATATGAAATAGAAGGTAATGCCTAGTGCTGCAGCTGAGAAACAGTTAAAAAACTTTTCTTCTAGAGAGTTAATGAAGATATCAGCAAGAATACCAGCTAACGGATTTCCCAAAGCGAAACCCTTGGTTTGCTGGTACAATTGTTCATTAAATTCAAAAGAGTTGTGATTGACTACGACTGTGATGAGATTCATGATGTCAGTGATTTGTTCATCCGAAAGATCATTTTTGGTATGACTTAAATTTTTTTCTGCAATGGTAAGCATTTCTTGTATGGAAACATTACTATAAAGATTTTTAATGTCTAATGAAAACAACTTGGTGTCTTAGCTGCATTGTAAATCTTTTATTTCATGGACTAAGGGGTGACTATTGGGCATGAAAAAATTGTTCTCGCAAAAGAGTGATTTTTCCAGAGTTTCATGCAGAAATTTGGCTAGGCAACCATGTTAAAACTTTAAAGTTTTACTTCTGCTATCGGTATTAAGTGTTCATTGTTTGTGTGATAAAAGTGTTATAGTGTCAGCTCCAACTCTAAATGTAATCTCAGATTCATTCATGTTTGAGGTCTCTGACGGTGCCACATAATTTATGAAGTACTATTTTTCTCAGATTCAGTATCTTTTATTCATCAATATTTGTTGCCAAGATGCATTTAGTTTGAGTGCTGCCATCGTCAGGAGCTCTACAATTAAATACACCAATCTTTCTCGATGGGGACAAATTTCGGTATATAACTTCAACATCTCAACACACAAGTAGACCTCATCACACTTCAAACGCATCTAAAATTAAAAATTTCTGGGTATTTAACTATAAAGTAACTGATTACGAAAGAGGTCGAAACGCCTAGGGCACTAAATATTGTTAAACAAAATTACGTTATAAACTACATATAAGTCTCTTATAACGTTTGTGTGATAATGAATGCAATTAAAAATGTAAGGAAGGTTTGATTAGATATAAGCGGATTTTAAGAAAATAAAATTGTCAGTTTAAGTAAATGAAAAAGCTTATGAAAACATTTAGGCCTTGCGTGAGAAATGAACAGCTGCACGGCTGTACTTGGCGAGAAACAGCTGTACCAGAACCGCTTTGTGCATATTTTTTCTGCAAAAAACAAGAGTTTCATTAGCAGTGAGACAATAGACCGGGATTATTTGCAAGTCGCTTCGCCAAGCAGGGGACAGCGGCACCACTGAATAAAGAATGCACGGAACAATGGCGATTCGGTGAGATGGTGGGTGGGTGGTATCAGGGTGGGGATTGGAGGGGGGGAGGGGAGAGACGCAGTAGCCAGCAGCCAATGGTACGTCTCGGCGCAGGTGTTTGCCGCTGCTAGCGCCACGCTGTCTGTTTCGGATGTCTAATGATAACAACGGCCGCTTCCGTTATGAGTCGTGTACTACTACTGAATTAGGGTTTCAGTCACAACCAACGCTCTACCGAAAAATCGATCCCACAAACGGAAGTTCCTCTTTCTTTTTATGAAACACGCCAATTCCATTTTTCTTTTTTCCTGGACTTATCCCGCACCATAATTCGTCACGGGGTCTGCCTTTTACATTGTATTCGGCAACGTTGTTGATAGAGAGTGGGCAGTTGCTACGCTTACCACCAAGATATAGCTCTACGGAGCTGTAAACCATATCAATCAATACACAGTTAAGACTATCAGAGGAGGCGATAGATAACAGTCATGAAGCAGTATAGCCACCCTTTCAGATAAAAATTCTTCTGTAGAAGAGCTGTTTCAAGCTTCAACCAGCACTCCAATTTCCAAGGTCATCCTCACACTACTTTAGGTTGTCACCTACATCATGGTTGAGGATCTGTGTCAATGCGGGTCATTATCTCTAAATTTTGTACTTGCAACTACCTCAATTGCCTTCATGCAAAGTTACACATTTGTCATGCAATTATCAAAACTAGTACCTTTGTCCTAAACGAAACTATCTTTAACGAATTCAGCATGTAGGCCTTCAAGAAACGTTGTTCGGCAGGGTAGATGCTCATATACAAAATTAGCACACTTCAGATTTCCATAGTGAATATAAGAAAATAAAGAAAAATTAATAAATCAAATCAGTGGTCGGTAGTCACGGAAGCATGGATGCATTTGAAGACTGACGTATATAGTGTTACG